>NW_026577880.1:10000000-10300000 GCF_029407905.1 Bubalus kerabau | reverse complement strand
TGGCCCAGGATGACTCACCTGCTGCCAATGTGACCTCAAGGCATGTCGTGGGGGAGGGGCCTGGGGCCATTCCCTGAGACAGTGCCTTTCTTTCCTTAGCTGACTGCTAGTGCCTGTAGAATATCTGGCTAGAGCCCAGCAGGGCGTACACCCCGCCTCAAGTCTAAGTCAGCAGCTTTCTCTATCTCATTTATACTTTAATAACAATTGATGACACAAAAGCTCTGAGCGATCAAATCATATCAAATCTTCATTTCAGATTGAAGATGCATTCCATGGTATTGCCATCTTAAGTCTTTCCATTGTTATGGAATACCTGTCCATGTATTCAGGATAGTTTTCAGCCAGGGTGTATAAGTTCCAGTGTGCCAGTCTTGTCATCCTCGTTACATCCATGGCAAAGTGTTGTATTCATGTTGACATTATTGAAAGGGAATTTTTTTAAATTCCTTTTCAGATTATTATCTGGTAATATATACAGAAAAAACTGTGTAATCTTTCGTTTTTATCAGTTTGGACAGCTTGATAGTTGTCTTTAATTTCTTTCCTTTCTCATACTTTAAGATTTTCCGGGCACCGTACATGTACTGCCTCACCCCTAATCTCAGTCATGTGTTCAAAGAGCTTCTGTCCTTTATTTGTTTACTTATTTTTTGCAACATTGAATTCGTTTTGACTATGCTGGGTCTCTGCTGCAAGATGGAAGTTGCTAGGACCTCTGGACTGCAGTCTTCCATCTCTTACTGACCTCTTGTTGACCTCTGCAGAATCCTGGTTGGCGGGAGCTTGTTAGTTCCTCGTTCCTTACCAGGACCTCCTGTGGTAAGTGTTTTTCTCTTCTCTGTTGCCTTGTAAGGGTGGATGGTCATTGGCATCCCAAAGCTAGCTAGAAGTCAATTATTTAGGCAGGCTTGTGCATAGATATGGGAGAAGGCAATGGCACCCCATTCCAGTACTCTTGCGTGGAAAATCCCATGGATGGAGGAGCCTGGTAGGCTGCAGTCCATGGGGTCGCTAAGAGTCAGACACCACTGAGCGACTTCACGTTCACTTTTCACTTTCATGCATGGGAGGAGGAAATGGCAACCCACTCCAGTGTTCTTGCCTAGAGAACCCCAGGGACTGCGGGGCCTCGTGGGCTGCCGTCTATGGGGTCGCACAGAGTCGGACACGACTGAAACGACTTAGCAGCAGCAGCGGCGGCAGCAGCAGCAGAAGCAGTGCATCGATATCAAAAGGGCTGCAAACAGTCAGGAAGGATCACATATGTCACCGTGAAACACTACTTCTCCACTTAGCCAAAGCTAACAAAAGATTTCTGTTCTAGGTCAACCTAGAAGAGATCACTTAAGAGGTAAAGAAACTTAAACTCCATTAGCAAAGGCAGTTCGACATCTCAAGAAAACTTGTGCTAGGCACAGAACTCTTTTCTGGGGGTCCACTTTCCCTACAACCTCCTTATCCCATTCTGTACCCATTCCTTTGCTTCTCCCATCCTGAAACGGCCACCTGTAAGACAGAACTACTTTGTTTTCCTTCCTCAAGTGCCATTGCATTCCACATACTTTCTTGTAATAACAAGTCATACATTTCCCTTCAGCAACCAAGAACTGACATTTATATTGGCATTCGCTATAGCCCGCCCCCCCCCCCACCCCCAAGAACAGAAAACAAAACAAAACAAAACAAAACAATTGCTTTCGTACATTTAACATGTCAGGATGGTGCCAGACACTATTCATGGAGAGTCAAAAATCTCTTTTGTTTCTGTGTAAAAGGGAGGTCCTTTCAAGTCGTGAATGTTTCAGAACTTTCATTTATTTGGAAATGACCTAGCTATTCAATACACTGTCGTCACAAGGATAGAAACTCGGGTAACCAAAACACTTGGAGAAACGTTTGTTAGTTCAGTTCAGTTCAGTTGCTCAGTCGTGTCTGACTCTTTGGGACCCCGTGGCCTGAAGGAAGCCAGGCTTCCGTGTCCGTCACCAGCTCCAGGGGCTTGCTCAAACTCATTTCCATCGAGTCAGTGATGCCATCCAACCATCTTATCCTCTGTCATCCCCTTCTCCTCTGCCTTCAATCAAGACTATGAGAGGCAGATATTTTAGAGTATAATTATTGTAAAGAGTTTGTCTAAAAGCTCATATCACATTTACATTTTTTACTTTTGTTGTTGTCGTTTCCAGGTACTTTCTTGCTGACAAGCTTGTGACAGATATAACAATAGAGCAATTTTTACCTCAAAAGAAACCTAGGCACTATGAACATGTTGTGCTTAATGTTGTTGACTCTTAGACATGTCTATAATGGAGGAGCAAAACCAAAAATACTAGATATTTAATATTGACTAGTTCCCAGTTCACGGGACTCTGACATTCATTTAGGTCAATGTTTTCTTGTATTTCCAGCAGTTTGATTTGGAAGGGCTGCCTTGTCTTGAGACCATTGAAATCAGAACACAGAACTTGAGCAATATTATCAAAAAACACAGGGCTCACACTGACACATACCTTAATCCAAACAGACAGACAAGACATCTTCCAGGTTTCCGCCTGAGATTTAAAATATTTCTTTGAGCCAGTCTTCTGGGGAGTGGGGGGATGGGGGTGGCAGCGAGGCAGGCTTGGGTAACAAGCTAATTGTTGGTCATTGCATATGCAAAGAACCAGCTTTCCGGGTTCCAAGGAAAAAAGTTTCCTTGGTAACCAACTTTGTCTGGTTCTATAGAATATCATGGCCCTCCTAGGTCAGGTCATCTTGCCTTTCTGTAGTCCTCGTTTTATCCCTAAATCATAGACAGCTTGGATTGTCTCTGTGGGGTGTATGTATTGTCCTCATGTTTGACCTGGCGGCAGCAGCGAGGTCCGAGAGCCTCTCCTGGAACCGGGCGTGGGGACGGGGCTCACCAGGAGCCACTGGTGAAGGTGGGCAGCGCCCCTGGAGCGCGGCAGGGGCGGGGCGAACCCGGGTGGTGCAGGGCCGGTGTCGGCTCCTGGCGGGGTTGGGGGAGGGCTTCCCAGTTGTGCTCTCGGAGATGGCCACTGCGGCTGGAAACGCTCTGGGAGCGCACCCAGGGCGGGGTAAACCTGGGCTGCACAGGTCGAGATTCCGCTCGCTGTGGGTGGGTGGTCGGTCCCTGTTGTGCTCCCGGGGGTCGCCAATGTGGCTGCGAACCCGCCGGGAGCCCGACAGGGCCGGGCCGAAACCTGGCGGCGCGGGGCGGGGTGGGGGGTCCGTTCGCAGCGGGGGTCGGCTCCTGGCAGGGGTGGGGAGGGCTTTCCAGATGTGCTGTTGGGGGTCGCCATTGCGGCTGGGAATGCCCATTTCGTGAACTCCTGGATCCCCAAGGATCGGCATCCATTGGCCACAGCGGAGGGGTGCGGAACACAGGTAAGGGAACGGGGACTGCCTGGAGCAGGGAACCATGTATTCCGCCCTGTGTTGGCACAGTCTCAGAGCTCCCCAACCTGGCGGTCGCAGAAAGGCCTCGTCTTTGGGGTCAAGGCCTTTACCGCTCCACCCCTCTGCTGAAAAACCTCAGAGTCTGCGCGGTTTTCCCAAGCAGCCTAGTGTCCGCTGGAACTCCAAGGGACAGAACCCTGAATTCTGGCCGGCTGGCCCAGCCCTGCTTCTGGCACTTTGTAGGCCAGCGGGCCCTGGAGCACCTGCTAGGATGGGAAAGGGAAGGGTACGCGAATTGCACCCTGGTGGCCGCCGAGGCAGCAAAGAAGTGGGGAGGGCACCTTACTCCCCTTTAATGGCAGACAGAATCTGTGGGTGTCCTGCTGCGTGGGCCATTTCATGGGGACCTTGTGCAATAAAAGTTTACCGGTGACCTTAGGGAACTTCCCAGTGTGCTTCTGACAGATGAGGGATGCTGTGGAGTTGGCGGGGCCTCTCAGGACTCCGCTGGGTTTGGCGCACTGGAAGAGGGCCTCATCTCCAGGGAAGGCAGGAACCTCAGGCTTCCTCTCCGTTTCGGACTCCGACCGCAGGGTCCCTGCAGAGTTGGGACAAGAGAGTCAGGAATCGTCTTGTCTGAGGAAGGGAACTCCGCTTGCCTGTCGAGGTGCTCAGGGGGTCTCAGGCCCCTTGTTGAGCTGTGTGTGGAACCTGCGGGTGTTTCCGGACGATGCACGACAGTGACAGTGCCCCTTCGTGTTGTGCCTTCACCCACTGGCTTGCCTTCGAAGAGGTGTCCGGGCCTCGGGTTCTTTTCAAGAGCAGACAGGGAAATTGGGGTCTTTCGGCATGTGGGACCACCCACGGGGCTAGTCTCAAATTTCCTAGTGAGGCCGGCTTCATCCTGAGGTGTGCCGGGAAGGCCGGGGACCCTTCAAGACAACGCAGGGGGATCGACTCTCCTGTCGCGGTCTGGAGGGGAGAAGGGGCTCGGATGAAGTGGGACCGGAACCCTCGGTGTTACCCTCGAGAGAAACCGGCGTGTGAGGGACTTTTGGGGGATGCATGAAAGGAGTCAGGTACCGTTTCGCACTTCAGGACAGAACCTAGGACTTCCCTTGAGACGCCGTAGCGGGCAAGGGCCTCATCTTGCGAAGACGTGGGAACCTCGTGGTGTTTCTCGAGATGCGGCGGGATTCTCGAGTTACGACGGGGATCTTAGGCTTCCTCTTGGGTTGGCCCTGGGAAGCCCAATCTTCCCCTCGAGTTGCCAGGGAAAGCTGGGGGTTGCGCTCGAGTCACTGCAGGGCCGAAGAGACCTCACCTAGGCGTGTGTCCGGGACCTAATATTCCTCTCCAGGGAAGGCAGGGATCTCGGGGTTGCATTCCAGGCTCCCCCGGGGAGTCAGGCCTCGTCTCGAGGGGAAGCCAAGGACTCCGCCCTCCTCTCGAGTCGCGACGCGGGTCTCTGGGAGCCCCCTGAGCGGCCTCAAGGGAGTCCAGCCTCCTCTTCCGTTTGGAGACAGGACCCGGGATTGCTCTCCAGGCCATGCAGGAACAGAAGGCCCTCAGCTCGCGCGGACGGGGGTGTCTCAGGGGTTTCCTCGAGCTGCGGCACCCGTGGGGGTTTTCTCCCGAGGCACGACGAGGATCTCAGGGAGCCTCTCGTGCGGCGCCAGGGAAGTCAGGTCTCCATGCGCGTGGCGAGGGGGAGCGCGTCCTGGCTCTCGAGTCACGGGAGGGGACAAGGCCCTTGAGACGCGTTGAAGAAGGACTCTCGAGGTCTTTCTCGGGGGGCGGCGGGAAACCCTCGTTTCCCTCGCCTTCTGCCGGGGACCTTAGGGAACTTCCCAGGGTGCCTCTGAGAGGCGAGGGATCCTGTGGAGGTGGCGGGGCCCCTCGGGACTCCGCTGGGTGGGGCGCAACGGAAGAGGGCCTCACCTCGAGGGGAGGCAGGAACCTCAGGCTTCCTCTCCGTTTCGGACTCCGACCGCAGGGTCCCTGCAGAGTTGGGACAGGAGAGTCAGGCCTCATCTTGTCTGAGGAAGGGAACCCCGCTTGCCTCTCGAGTTGCTCAGGGGGTCTCAGGCCCCTCGTCGAGCTGTGTGTGGAACCTGCGGGTGTTTCCGGATGATGCACGGGGGTGTCAGTGCCGCTTCGGGCTGTGCCTTCACCCACAGGGTTGCCTTCGAAGAGGGGTCCGTCATCGGGTTGTTCTCAAGAGCGGACCGGGGAATCGGGCTCGTTCGGCATGTGGCACCACCCACGTGGCTCGCTTCGAATGTCCTCGTGAGACCGGCCTCCTCTTGATGTGCACCGGCAAGTCCGGGAACCCCTTCCAGACCACGCAGGGGAATCGACTCTCCTGTCGCGATCAGGAGGGGAGAAGGGGCTCAGGTGAAGCGGTGCCGGGACCCTCGGTGTTCCACTCGAGGGAACCCGGCGTATCGGGGAACTTTTGGGTGTCGCATGAAGGCTGTCAGGTCCCGTTTCGCACTTCAGGGCGGAACAGGGGACTTCCCTTGAGACGCCGTTACGGGCAAGGGCCTCATCTTGCGAAGAGGTGGGAACCACGTGGTTTTTCTCGAGTTGCGGCAGGATTCTCGTGTTACGACAGGGGATTACAGGCTTCCTCTTGTGTCGGCCCTGGGTAGCCCAATCTTCTATTCTAGTGGCGAGCGAAAGCTGGGGGTTGCGCTCGAGTCACTGCAGGGCCAAAGAGACCTCATCTAGGCGTGTGTCCAGGACCTAATGCTCCTCTCCAGGGAAGACAAGGATCTCGGGCTTGCATCCCATGCTCCCCCGGGGAGTCAGGCCTAGCCTCGAGGGGAAGCAAAGGACTCCGCTCTCCTCCAGAGTCGCGACGCTGATATCTTGGTGCCCCCTGAGTGGCCTCAAGGGAGTCCAGCCTCCTCTTCACTTTTGAGAGAGGACTCGTGATTGCTCTCCAGGCCAGGCAGAAAAAGAAGGCCCTCACCTCGCGAGGACGGGGGCATCTCAGGGGTTTCCTCGAGCTGCGGCACCCGTGGGGGTTTCCTCCCGAGGCACGACGAGGATCTCAGGGAGCCTCTCGTGCGGCGCCAGCTAAGTCATGTCTCCATGCACGTGGCGAGAAGGAGCGCGTCATTGTTCTCGAGTCATGGGAGGGGACTAGGGCCTCAAGACGCGTTGAAGAAGGACTCTCGAGGTCTTTCTCGGGTTGCAGCGGGAAACCCTCGTTTCCCCCGACTTCTGCCGGGGACCTGAGGGAACTTCCCAGGGTGCCTCTGAGAGGTGAGGGATGCTGTGGAGTTGGTGGGGCCTCTCGGGACTCCACTGGGTTTGTCGCAATGGAAGAGGGCCTCATCTCGAGTGGAGGCAGGAACCTCAGGCTTCCTTTCGAATTCTGACTCTGATCGTAGTGTCCCTGCAGAGTTGGGACAGGAGAGTCAGGCTATGTGTTTTCTGAGGAATGGAACTCCGCTTGCCTCTCGAGTTGTTCATGGGGTTTCAGGCCCCTTGTCAAACTGTGTGTGGAATCTGCAGGTTTTTCCAGACGATGCATGGGGGTGTCAGTGACCCTTCGTTTTGTGTCTTCATCCACAGGGTTGCCTTCAAAGAGGTGTCAGGGCATCGTGTTCTTATGAAGAGCGGACTGGGAAATCGGGGTCGTTCAGCATTTGGCACCACCCACGTGGCTAGTCTCGAATTTCCTCATGAAACCGGCCTCAACCTGAGGTGTGCCGCGAAGGTCATGAAACCCTTCCAGACAAAGCAGAGGAATCGACCCTCCTTTGGCGATCAGGTGGGGAGAAGTGGTTCAGATGAAGTGCTGCTGGAAACCTCAGTGTTTCCCTCAAATGAGACAGGTATGTCGGGTAACTTTTGGGGTCACATAACGCGTTCCAAGTACCGTTTCTCTCTTCAAATTGGAACGTGGGACTTCTCTTGGGGTGCTCCAGCGGGCAAGGGCCTCATCTTGGAATGACTGGGGAACCACTTGGTTTTTCTCGAGTTGCGGTGGGATATTTGAGTTACCACAGGGAATTCATGCTTCCTCTTGTGTTGGCCCACAAAAGTCTTATCTTCCATTCGAGATTCGAGGAAGAGCTGGAGGTGCGCTCTAGTCACTGAAGGCAAAAGAGACCCCACCAAGGCTTGTGTGCAGGACCTAATGTTCATGTCAAGGGGCGACAGGAATCTCGGGGTTGCATTCCAGACTCACCCTGGAGTCAGGCTTCGTCTCGAGGGGAAGCAAAGGACTCTGCTCTCCTCTCGAGTCGGACGGGTATGTCTTGGAGCCCACTGAGTGGCTTAAAGGGAGTCAAACCTCCTCTGGTGTTTGGAGGGAGGACACGGGATTGCTCTCCAGGCAATGCAGGAAATGAAGGCCCTCATCTCCCGATGACTGGGGCGTCTCGTAGGTTTTCTCGAGCTGTGGCGCTAGTGTGGGGTTTCTCACGAAGTAAGACTGGGAGCTCAGTGAGCCTCTCATGTGGTGCCAGGGCAGTCAGGTCTCTATGCACGTGGTGAGAGGGAGCCCGTCATTGTTCTCGAGTCATGGTAGGGGAATTGGGCCTGAAAACGTGTTAAAGAAGGACTCTCGAGGTCTTTCTTGGGTTGCAGCAGGAAACCCTGGGTTCCATCGACTTGTGCCAGTGACCTCAGGAAGCTTCTCAGCGTGCCTCTGAGAAGTCAGGGTCACTGTGGAGTTGGGAGGGGCCTCTCGGAACTCCACTGGGTTTGGTGCAATGGAAGAGGGCCTCATGACAAGTTGAGGCAGGAACCACAGGGTTCCTCTCCTGGCTTCGAATGCGCCGGATCTGACTCGGATCGCAGAGTCCCTGCAGAGTTGGGACAGGAGAGTCAGGCCTCGTCTTGTGTGGAGGAATGGAACTCCGCTTGACTCTCGCGTTGTTCATGGGGTGACAGGCCACTTGTCGATTTGTATGTGGAACTTGCGGGTTTTTCTGGACGATGCACTGGGGTGTCACTGCCCCTTCGTGTTGTGCCTTGTTCCACAGGATTGCCTTCGAGTTGGGTTCTGCCATCGGGTTCTTATCAAGAGCGGACCAGGGAATTGGGGTCTTTTGGCATGCCACACCACCCACGAGGCTATGTCTCGAATTTCCTCATGAGACTGGCCTCATCTTGAGGTGCGCCAGGAAGGTCGGGAACGCCTTCCAGACAAAGCAGGGGAATCGAACCTCCTGTCGCGATCAAGAGGGGAGAAGAGTCTCAGATGAAGTGGTGCCGGGAACATCGGTGTTCTCCTCAAGTGAGACTGGTATGTTGGGGAACTTTTGGGGTCGCATCAAGGGTTCCAAGTAACTTTTCGCTCTTCAATACGGAACGTGGGACTTCTCTTGAGACGCTGTAGCGGGCAAGGGCCTCATCTTTCGATGACGGGGGAACCACGTGGTTTTTCTTGACTTGGGGCGGGATTCTCGAGTTACAACCGGGAATTCAGGCTTCCTCTTCAACTGGCCCAGGAAGTCCAGTTTTCATTCGAATTGTGAGTTAGAACTGGGGATTGCTCTCGAGACACTGCAGGGCCAAATAGACCTCATCTAGGCTTGTGTCCAGGACCTAATGTTCCTCTGCTGGGGCGAAAGCGATCTCAGCATTGCATTCTCGACTCACCCGGGGAGTCAGGCCTCGTCTCGAGGGGAAGCCAAGGACACCGCTCTCCTGTCAAGTTGCGACGGGTATATCTTGGAGCTCACTGTGTGGCCTAAAATGAGTCAAGCCTCATGTGGAGTTTGGAGAGAGGACTCAGGATTGCTCTCCAGGCCATACAGCAAAAGAAGGCCCTCATCTCGTGAGGACTGGGGTGTCTCGTCGGTATTCTCGAGCTGTGGCTCCAGTGTGGTGTTGCTCACGAGGTATAATGGGGAGCTCAGGGAGCCTCTCCTGTGGCGCCAGGGAAGTCAGGTTTCTATGCGCGTGGCTAGGGGGAGCGCGTCATTGCTCTCGAGTCATGGTAGGGAAATCGCACCTCAAGACGCGTTGAAGAAGGACTCTCGAGGTCTTTTACGGGTTGGGGCAGGAAACCCTTGGTTCCCTCGACTTGTGCCGGTGATCTCAGGAAGGTCTAAGGGTGCCTCTGAGAAGTCAGGGATACTGAGCAGTTGGGAGGGGTCTCTCTGGACTCCACTGGGTTCGGTGCAATGGAAGAGGGCCTCATCTCGAGTGGAGGCAGGAAACTCATGTTTCCTCTCCTGACTTCCCCTGGGCCAGATCTGACTCGGATCGCAGTTTTGCTGCAGAGTTCAAACAGGAGAGTCAGGCCTCGTCTTGTGTGGAGGAATGGAACTCTGCTTGCCTCTCCAGTTGTTCACGGGGTGACAGGTCACTTCTCGAGCTGTGTGTGGTACCTGCGGGTTTCTCCGGACGATACCCAGGGGTGTCAGTGCCCCTAAGTGTTGTGCCTTCATCAAAAGGGTTATCTTCAAAGAGGTGTCCGGGCATCAGGATCTTATCAAGAGCGGACCGGGAAATCGGGGTCTTTCGGCATGTGTCACCATCCACGTGGCTATGTCTCGAATATCCTCGTGAGACCGGCCTCATCCTGAGATGCACCGGGAAAGGCGGGAACCCCTTCAAGACAAAACAGGGGAATCGACCCTCCTGTCGCGATCAGGATGGGAGAAGGGGCCCAGATGTAGTGGTGCCAGGAACCTCGGTGTTCTCCTCGAGTCAGACTGGTGTGTCGAGGAACTTTTGAGGGCGCATCAAGGGTGCCAATACCGTTTCGCACTTCACGACGGAACGTGGGACTTCTCTTGAGATGCTGTAGGGGGCAAGGGCCTCATCTTGGGATGACGGGGGAACCACGTGGCGTTTCTCGAGTTATGGCGGGATTCTCGAGTTTCGACGGGGAATACAGTCTTCCTCATGTGTTGGGCCAGGGAAGTCCTATCTTCCATTCGAGTTTAAAGGGAGAGCTGGGGATTGCTCTCGAGTCACTGCAGGGCAAAATAGACCTCATCTAGGCTTGTGTCCAGGACTTAATGTTCATCCCTAGGGGCGACAGGGATCTTGGGGTTGCATACCAGACTCACCCGGGAAATCAGGCCTCGTCTCGAGGGGAAGCAAAGAACTCCGCTGTCCTTTTGAGTCGCGATGGGTATCTCTTGGAGCCCACTGTGTGCCCTAAAGGGAGTCAAGCCTCCTGTGGTGTTTGGATAGAGGACTCGGGATTCCTCTCCAGGCCATGCAGGAACAGAAGGCCCTCATCTCGCGATGATGGCGGCGTCTCGTGGGTTTTCTAGACTGCTGCGCTAGTGCCGGGTTTCTGACGAGGTACGAGAGGGAGCTCAGGGAGCCTCTCGTGTGGCGCCAGGGAAGTCAGGTCCCCATGAGATGGCTAGGGGGAGCTCGTCATTGCTCTCGAGTCATGGTAGGGTAATCGGGCCTCAAGACGGGTTGAAGAAGGACTCTTGAGGTCTTTCTCGGGTCACTGCATAAAACCCAGGGTTCCCTTGACTTGTGCCTGCGACCTCAGGGAGCTTCTCAGAGTGCCTCTGAGAAGTCAGGGATACTGTGCAGTTTGGAGGGGCCTCTCGAGACTCCTCTGCATTTGGTGGAATGTAAGAGGGACTCATCTCGAGTTGAAGCAGGAACCTCAGTGTTCCTCTCCATTTCTGACTCAGATCGCAAGGTCCCTGCATGTTGGTACAGGAGAGTCAGGCCTCGTCTTTTCTGGAGGATGGGACTCCTCTTGCCTCTCGAGTTGTTCTCGAGGTGACAGGCCACTTGTCGAGCTGTGTGTGTAACCTGCCCGTTTTTCCGGATGATGCACAGGTGTGTTAGTGCCCCTTCGTGTTGTACCTTCATACTCAAGGCTGCCTTCCAAGAGGTGTCCGAGCATCGCATTCTTATCAAGAGTGGACCGGGAAATTGGAGTCTTTCAGCAAGTGGCACCACCCACAAAGCTACGTATCGAATTTCCCCATGAGACCGGCCTCATCCTGAGTTGTGCAGGGAAGGTCGGGCCCCCTTGCAGACAAAGCAGGGGAATCGACCCACGGGTCACGATCAGGAGGGCAGAAGGGGCTTAAATGAAGTGGTGCCGGGAACCTCGGTGTTCCCCTTGAGTGAGACCGGCGTGTTGGGGGACTTTTGGGGTCGCATCAAGGGTGCCAAGTACCGTTTCGCATTTCAAGACGGAACCTGGGACATCTTTTGAAACGCTGTAGCGGGCAAGGGCCTCATCTTGCGATGACGGGAGAACCACGTGGTTTTGCTCGAGTTGCGGCGGGATTCTCGAGTTATGACTGGGAATTTAGGCTTCCTCTTGTTGGCCTTGAAATCCAATCTTCCATTCGGGTTGCGAGGGGGAGCTGGGGATTGCGCTAGAGTCACTGCAGGGCAAAAGAGACCTAATCTAGGCTTGTGTCCAGGATCTAACGTTGCTCTCCAGGGGCGACAGGGATCTCGCGTTTGCATTCCAGACTCATCCGGGGAGTCAGTTCTCACCTCGAGGGTAAGCAAAGAATTCCGCTCTCGTCTCGAGTCGCGATGGGTATCTCTTGGAGCCCACTGTGTGTACTAAAGGGAGTCAAGCCTCCTGTGGAGTTTGGAGAGAGGACTCGGGATTGGACTCCAGGCCATGCAGGAAAAGAAGGCCCTCATCTCGAGATGACGGTGGCGTCTCGTGGGTTTTCTCGAGCTGCGGCGCCAGTGTGGGGTGTCTCATGAAGTACCACGGGGATCTCAGGGAGCCTCTTGTATGGCGCCAGGAAAATCCAGTATTCCATTCGAGTTGCAAGTTAGAACTGGGGATTGCTCTCCAGTCACTGCAGGGCAAAATAGACCTCATCTACGCTTGTGTCCAGGACCTAGTGTTCCACTACTGGGCCAACAGGGATCTCAGGGTTGCATTCTCGACTCACCCGGAGAGTCAGGCCTCGTCTTGAGGGGAAAAAAAGGACTCCGCTCTCCTGTCGAGTCGCGACGGGTATCTCTTGGAGCCCACTGCGTGGCGTAAAGGGAGTGAAGCCTCCTATGGAGTTTGGAGAGATGACTCGGGATTGTTTTCCTGGCCATGCAGGAAAAAAGGCCCTCATCTCGCGATGAAGGGGGCATCTCGTGGGTTTTCTCCAGCTGCGGCGCCAGTATCAGATTTCTCACGAGGTACAACAGGGAGCTCAGAGAGCCTCTCGTGTGGTGCTAGGGACGTCAGGTCTCCGTGCGTGTGGTGAAGGGGAGTGCGTGATTGCTCTCGAGTCATAGTAGGCGAATCGGGCCTCAAGACGCATTGAAGAAGGACTCTTGAGGTCTTTCTCGGGTTGCGGCAGGGAACCCTGGGTTCCCTTGATTTGTGTCGGTGACCTCAGGCAACTTCTAAGGGTGCCTCTGAGAAGTCAGGGACACTGTGGATTTGGGAGGGGCCCTTCGTTACTCAACTGGGTTTGGTGCAATCGAAGAGGGCCTCATCTCGAATGGAGGCAGGAACCTCAGGGGTCCTCTCCATTTCTGACTCGGGTCGCAGGGTACCTGCAGAGTATGGAGAAGAGAGTCACGCCTCGTCTTCTGTGGAGGAATGGATTTCCCCTTGCCTTTCGAGTTGTTCACGGAGTGACAGGCCACTTGTTGAGCTGAGTGTGGAACCTGCGGGTTTTTCCGGACGATGCACGGGGGTGTCAGTGCCCCTTCGTGTTGTGCCTTCATCCACAGGGTTGCCTTCAAAGAGGTTTCCGGGCATCGGGTTCTTTTCAAGAGCGTACCGGAAAATTGGGGTCTTTCAGCATGTGGTACCACCCACGAGGCTACGTCTCGAATTTCCTCGGGAGACCGGCCTCATCCTGAGGTGCGCCGGGAAGGTCGGGAACCCCTTGCAGACAAAGCAGGGGAATCGACCCACCGCTCGCGATCAGAAGGGGAGAAGGGGCTCAGATGAAGTGGTGCCGGGAACCTCGGTGGTCCTCTCGAGTGAGACCGGTATGTCACGGCACTTTTGAGGTCGCATCAAGGGTGCCAAGTACAGTTTCGCACTTCAAGACGGAACGTGGGAATTCTCTGGAGATGCTGTAGCGGGCAAGGGCCTCATATTGCGATGACGAGGGAAACACGTGGTTTTTCTCGAGTTGAGGCGGGATTATTGAGTTACAACGGGGAATTCAGGCTTCCTCTTGTGTTGGCCCAGGAAGTCCAATCTTCCATTCAACTTGTCAGAGAGAGCTGGGGGTTGCTCTCGAGTCACTTCAGGGCAAAGAGTCCTCATCTAGGCTTGGGTCCAGGACGTAATGTTCCTCTCCAGGGGCGACAGGGATATCGGGGTCGCATTCCAGTCTCACCCGGTGGGTCACGCCTCGTCTCGAGAAGAAGCAAAGGACTCCACTATCCTCTCGAGTCGGGACGCGTAACTCTTGGAGCCCAATGAGTGGCCTAAAGGGAGTCAAGCGTCCTGTGTAGCTTGGACAGAAGGTTCACGCTTGATCTGCATACCATGCAGTTAAAGATGGCCCTCCTCTCGTGATGACGGGGGCGTCTCATGGGTTTTCTCGAGCTGCGGCGCCAGTGTGGGGTTTCTCACGAGATATGATGGGGAGTTCAGGGATCCTCTTGTGCAGCGCCAGAGAAGCCTGACTCCATGCGTGTGGCCAGGCAGATCGCGTCATTGCTCTTGAGTCATGGGAGGGACTAGGGCCTCAAGAGGCATTTAAGAAGGACTCTCAAGGTCTTTCTTGGGTTGGGGCGGGAAACACTCGTTTCCCTCGACCTCTACAGGGGACCTTAGGGAACTTCCCAGGTGCCTCTGAGAGGTGAGGGATACTGAGGAGTTAGAGGGGCCTCTCGGGACTCCACTAGGTTTGACGAAATGAAAGAGGGCCTCATCTCGATTGGAGGCAGGAACCTCAGGCTTCCTCTCCATTTCTGACTCCGACCACAGGGTCCCTGCAGAGTTGGGATAGGAGAGTCAGGCCTCGTCTTGTCTGAGTAACGGAACTCTGCTTGCCTCTCGAGTCGTTCAGGGGGTCTCAGGGCCCTTGACAAGCTGTGTGTGGAACCTGCGGGTGTTTCCAGAAGATGCATGGGGGTGTCAGTGCCCCTTCGTTTTGTGCCTTCCCCCACAGGTTTGCCTTCAAAGAGGTGTCCGGGCATCGGGTTCATTTCAAGAGCGGACCGGGAAATCGGGGTCATTCTGCATGTGGCACCACCCACGTGGCTCATCTCGAATTTCCTCGTGAGACCAGCATCATCCTGAGGTGCGCCGGGAAGGCCGGGAACCCCTTCCACACAAAGTAGGGGAATGGATTCTCCTGTTGCGATCAGGAGGGGAGATGGGGCTCAGATGAAGTGGTGCCGGGACCCTCGGTGTTCCACTCGAGGGAACCCGGCGTTTCAGGGAACTTTAGGGGTCGCATCAAGGGAGCCAAGTACCGTTTCCCACTTCAGGACGGAACATGGGACTTCCCTGGAGACGCTGTAGCGGGCAAGGGCCTCATCCTGTGAAGACGTTGGAACCACGTCGTTTTTCTTGAGTTGCATCGGGATTCTCGAAAACGACAGGAATTTCAGGTCTCTGTTGGGTTGGCTCTGGGAAGCCCAATCTTCAATTCGAGTTGCGATGGAAAGCTGGGGGTTCTGCTCGAGTCACTACAGGGCCAAAGAGACCTCATCGAGGCGTGTGTCCAGGACCTAATATTCCTCTCAAGGGAAGACAGGGATCCAGGGTTTCCATTCCAGACTCCCCCGGGGAGTCAGGACTCGCCTGGAGGGGAAGCAAAGGACTCCGCTTTCCTCTCAAGTCGCGACACGGATCTCTTGGAGCCCACTGAGTGGACTCAAGGGTGTCGAGCCTCCTCTTCAGTTTGGAGAGAGGACTCGGGATTGCTCTCCAGGCCAGGCAAGAAAGAAGGCCCTCATCTCGCGATGACGGGGGCGTCTCATGGGTTTCCTCAGGCTGCTGCGCCCATGGGGGTTTTCTCACGAGGCACGATGAGGACCTCAGGGAGCCTCTCGTGCAGCGCCAGGGAAGTCAGGTCTCCATGCACATGGCGAGGGGGAGCTGGTCATCACTCTCGAGTCATGGGAAGCGGCTAGGTCGTCAAGAGGCGTTGAAGAAGGACTCTCGAGGTCTTTCTCGTGTTGCGGCGGGAAACCCTCGTTTCCCTCGACTTCTGCAGGGGACCTTAGGGAACTTCCCAAGGTGCCTCTGAGAGGTGAGGGATGCTGTGTAGTTGGCAGGGCCTCTCGGGACTCTGCTGGGTTCGGCGCAATGGAAGAGGGCCTCATGTCGAGGGGAGGCAGGAACCTCAGGCTTCCTCTAGGTTTCGGACTCCGACTGCACGGTCCCTGCAGTGTTGGGACAGGAGAGTCATGCCTCGTCTTGTCTGAGGAATGGAATTCTGGTTGCCTCTCGAGTTGTTACGGGAGTCTCAGGCCCCTTGTCAGGCTGTGTGTAGACCCTGCGGGTTTTTCCGGATGATGCACGGGGGTGGCAGTTCCCCTTCGTGTTGTGCCTTCACCCACAGGGTTGCCTTCAAAGAGGTGTCCGGGTATCGGGTTCTTATCAAGAGCGGACCGGAAAATCGGGGTCGTTCGGCACGTGGCACCTCACACGTGGCTAGTCGCGAATTTCCTCGTGAGACCGGCCTCCTCCTGAGGTGCGCCGGGAAGGCCGGGAACCCCTTCCAGACCACGCAGGGGAATCACCTCTCCTGTCGCGATCAGGAGGGGAGAAGGGGCTCAGAGGAAGCAGTGCCGGGACCCTCGGTGTTCCCCTCGAGGGAACCCGGCGTGTCGGGGGACTTTTGGGGGTCGCAGGAAGGCTGTCAGGGACCGTTTCGCCCTTCAGGGCGGAACAGGGGACTTCCCTTGAGACGCCGTGGCGGGCAAGGGCCTCATCTTGCCAAGAGGTGGGAACCACGTGGGTTTTCTCGAGTTGCGGCGGGATTCTCGAGCTACGACGGGGATCTCAGCCTTCCCCTTGGCTTGGCCCTGGGAAGCCCAATCTTCCCCTCGGGTTGCGAGGGAAAGCTGGGGGTTGCGCTCGAGTCACTGCAGGGCCGAAGAGACCTCACCTAGGCGTGTGTCCGGGACCTAATATTCCTCTCCAGGGAAGGCAGGGATCTCGGGGTTGCATTCCAGGCTCCCCCGGGGAGTCAGGCCTCGTCTCGAGGGGAAGCCAAGGACTCCGCTCTCCACTCGAGTCGCGACGCGGGGCTCTTGGAGCCCCCTGAGCGGCCTCAAGGGAGTCCAGCCTCCTCTTCCGTTTGGAGAGAGGACCCGGGATTGCTCTGCAGGCCATGCAGGAAAAGAAGGCCCTCAGCTCGCGAGGACGGGGGCGTCTCAGGGGTTTCCTCGAGCTGCGGCGCCCGTGGGGGTTTTCTCCCGAGGCACGACGAGGATCTCAGGGAGCCTCTCGTGCGGCGCCAGGGAAGTCAGGTCTCCATGCGCGTGGCGAGGGGGAGCGCGTCCTGGCTCTCGAGTCACGGGAGGGGACTAGGGCCTCGAGACGCGTTGAAGAAGGACTCTCGAGGTCTTTCTCGGGGGGCGGCGGGAAACCCTCGTGTCCCTCGCCTTCTGCCGGGGACCTTAGGGAACTTCCCAGGGTGCCTCTGAGAGGCGAGGGATCCTGTGGAGGTGGCGGGGCCCCTCGGGACTCCGCTGGGTCTGGCGCAACGGAAGAGGGCCTCACCTCGAGGGGAGGCAGGAACCTCAGGCTTCCTCTGCGTTTCGGACTCCGACCGCAGGGTTCCTGCAGAGTTCGGACAGGAGAGTCAGGCCTCGTCTTGTCTGAGGAAGGGAACCCGCTGGCCTCTCGAGTTGCTCAGGGGGTCTCAGGCCCCTCGTCGAGCTGTGTGTGGAACCCGCGGGTCTTTGCGGACGATGCACGGGGGTGGCAGTGCCCCTTCGTGTTGTGCCTTCACCCACAGGGTTGCCTTCGAAGAGGGGTCCGGGCCTCGGGTCCTTCTCAAGGGCGGACCGGGGAATTGGGGGCGTTCGGCATGTGGCCCCACCCACGTGGCTCGTCTCGAATTTCCTCGTGAGACCGGCCTCATTCTGAGGTGCGCCGGGAAGGCCGGGAACCCCTTCCAGACCACGCAGGGGAATCGCCTCTCCTGTCGCGATCAGGACGGGAGAAGGGGCTCAGAGGAAGCGGTGCCGGGACCCTCGGTGTTCCCCTCGAGGGAACCCGGCGTGTCGGGGGACTTTTGGGCGTCGCAGGAAGGCTGTCAGGGACCGTTTCGCCCTTCAGGGCGGAACAGGGGACTTCCCTTGAGACGCCGTGGCGGGCAAGGGCCTCATCTTGCCAAGAGGTGGGAACCACGTGGTTTTTCTCGAGTTGCGGCGGGATTCTCGAGTTACGACGGGGATCTCAGCCTTCCCCTTGGGTTGGCCCTGGGAAGCCCAATCTTCCCCTCGGGTTGCGAGGGAAAGCTGGGGGTTGCGCTCGAGTCACTGCAGGGCCGAAGAGACCTCACCTAGGCGTGTGTCCGGGACCTCATATTCCTCTCCAGGGAAGGCAGGGTTCTCGGGGTTGCATTCCAGGCTCCCCCGGGGAGTCAGGCCTCGTCTCGAGGGGAAGCCAAGGACTCCGCTCTCCTCTCGAGTCGCGACGCGGGTCTCTTGGAGCCCCCTGAGCAGCCTCAAGGGAGTCCAGCCTCCTCTTCCGTTTGGAGAGAGGACCCGGGATTGCTCTCCAGGCCATGCAGGAAAAGGAGGCCCTCAGCTCGAGAGGACGGGGGCGTCTCAGGGGTTTCCTCGAGCTGCGGCGCCCGTGGGGGTTTTCTCCCGAGGCACGACGAGGATCTCAGGGAGGCTCTCGTGCGGCGCCAGGGAAGTCAGGTCTCCATGCGCGTGGCGAGGGGGTGCGCGTCCTGGCTCTCGAGTCACGGGAGGGGACTAGGGCCTCGAGACGCGTTGAAGAAGGACTCTCGAGGTCTTTCTCGGGGGGCGGCGGGAAACCCTCGTGTCCCTCGCCTTCTGCCGGAGACCTTAGGGAACTTCCCAGGGTGCCTCTGAGAGGCGAGGGATCCTGTGGAGGTGGCGGGGCCCCTCGGGACTCCGCTGGGTCTGGTGCAACGGAAGAGGGCCTCACCTCGAGGGGAGGCAGGAACCTCAGGCTTCCTCTGCGTTTCGGACTCCGACCGCAGGGTCCCTGCAGAGTTGGGACAGGAGAGTCAGGCCTCGTCTTGCCTGAGGCAGGGAACCCCGCTGGCCTCTCGAGTTGCTCAGGGGGTCTCAGGCCCCTCGTCGAGCTGTGTGTGGCACCCGCGGGTCTTTGCGGACGATGCACGGGGGTGGCAGTGCCCCTTCGTGTTGTGCCTTCACCCACAGGGTTGCCTTCGAAGAGGGGTCCGGGCCTCGGGTCCTTCTCAAGGGCGGACCGGGGAATCGGGAGCGTTCGGCATGTGGCCCCACACACGTGGCTCGTCTCGAATTTCCTCGTGAGACCGGCCTCCTCCTGAGGTGCGCCGGGAAGGAAGGGAACCCCTTCCAGACCACGCAGGGGCATCGCCTCTCCTGTCGCGATCAGGAGGGGAGAAGGGTCTCAGAGGAAGCGGTGCCGGGACCCTCGGTGTTCCCCTCGAGGGAACCCGGCGTGTCGGGGGTCTTTTGGGGTCCCAGGAAGGCTGTCAGGGACCGTTTCGCCCTTCAGGGCGGAACAGGGGACTTCCATTGAGACGCCGTGGCGGTCAAGGGCCTCATCTTGCCAAGAGGTGGGAACCACGTGGTTTTTCTCGAGTTGCGGCGGGATTCTCGAGTTACGACGGGGATCTCAGCCTTCCCCTTGGGTTGGCCCTGGGAAGCCCAATCTTCCCCTCGGGTTGTGAGGGAAAGCTGGGGGTTGCGCTCGAGTCACTGCAGGGCCGAAGAGACCTGACCTAGGCGTGTTTCCGGGACCTCATATTCCTCTCCAGGGAAGGCAGGGATCTCGGGGTTGCATTCCAGGCTCCCCCGGGGAGTCAGGCCTCGTCTCGAGGGGAAGCCAAGGACTCCGCTCTCCACTCGAGTCGCGACGCGGGGCTCTTGGAGCCCCCTGAGCGGCCTCAAGGGAGTCCAGCCTCCTCTTCCGTTTGGAGAGAGGACCCGGGATTGCTCTCCAGGCCATGCAGGAAAAGAAGGCCCTCAGCTCGCGAGGACGGGGGCGTCTCAGGGGTTTCCTCGAGCTGCGGCGCCCGTGGGGGTTTTCTCCCGAGGCACGACGAGGATCTCAGGGAGCCTCTCGTGCGGCGCCAGGGAAGTCCGGTCTCCATGCGCGTGGCGAGGGGGAGCGCGTCCTGGCTCTCGAGTCACGGGAGGGGACTAGGGCCTCGAGACGCGTTGAAAAAGGACTCTCGAGGTCGTTCTCGGGGGGCGGCGGGAAACCCTCGTGTCCCTCGCCTTCTGCCGGGGACCTTAGGGAACTTCCCAGGGTGCCTCTGAGAGGCGAGGGATCCTGTGGAGGTGGCGGGGCCCCTCGGGACTCCGCTGGGTCTGGCGCAACGGAAGAGGGCCTCACCTCGAGGGGAGGCAGGAACCTCAGGCTTCCTCTCCGTTTCGGACTCCGAACGCAGGGTCCCTGCAGAGTTGGGACAGGAGAGTCAGGCCTCGTCTTGCCTGAGGAAGGGAACCCCGCTGGCCTCTCGAGTTGCTCAGGGGGTCTCAGGCCCCTCGTCGAGCTGTGTGTGGAACCCGCGGGTCTTTGCGGACGATGCACGGGGGTGGCAGTGCCCCTTCGTGTTGTGCCTTCACCCACAGGGTTGCCTTCGAAGAGGGGTCCGGGCCTCGGGTCCTTCTCAAGGGCGGACCGGGGAATCGGGGGCGTTCGGCATGTGGCCCCACACACGTGGCTCGTCTCGAATTTCCTCGTGAGACCGGCCTCCTCCTGAGGTGCGCCGGGAAGGCCGGGAACCCCTTCCAGACCACGCAGGGGAATCGCCTCTCCTGTCGCGATCAGGAGGGGAGAAGGGTCTCAGAGGAAGCGGTGCCGGGACCCTCGGTGTTCCCCTCGAGGGAACCCGGCGTGTCTGGGGACTTTTGGGCGTCGCAGGAAGGCTGTCAGGGACCGTTTCGCCCTTCAGGGCGGAACAGGGGACTTCCCTTGAGACGCCGTGGCGGGCAAGGGCCTCATCTTGCCAAGAGGTGGGAACCACGTGGTTTTTCTCGAGTTGCGGCGGGATTCTCGAGTTACGACGGGGATCTCAGCCTTCCCCTTGGGTTAGCCCTGGGAAGCCCAATCTTCCCCTCGGGTTGCGAGGGAAAGCTGGGGGTTGCGCTCGAGTCACTGCAGGGCCGAAGAGACCTCACCTAGGCGTGTGTCCGGGACCTCATATTCCTCTCCAGGGAAGGCAGGGATCTCGGGGTTGCATTCCAGGCTCCCCCGGGGAGTCAGGCCTCGTCTCGAGGGGAAACCAAGGACTCCGCTCTCCTCTCGAGTCGCGACGTGGGTCTCTTGGAGCCCCCTGAGCGGCCTCAAGGGAGTCCAGCCTCCTCTTCCGTTTGGAGAGAGGACCCGGGATTGCTCTCCAGGCCATGCAGGAAAAGAAGGCCCTCAGCTCGCGAGGACGGGGGCGTCTCAGGGGTTTCCTCGAGCTGCGGCGCCCGTGGGGTTTTTCTCCCGAGGCACGACGAGGATCTCAGGGAGCCTCTCGTGCGGCGCCAGGGAAGTCAGGTCTCCATGCGCGTGGCGAGGGGGAGCGCGTCCTGGCTCTCGAGTCACGGGAGGGGACTAGGGCCTCGAGACGCGTTGAAGAAGGACTCTCGAGGTCTTTCTCGGGGGGCGGCGGGAAACCTTCGTGTCCCTCGCCTTCTGCCGGGGACCTTAGGGAACTTCCCAGGGTGCCTCTGAGAGGCGAGGGATCCTCTGGAGGTGGTGGGGCCCCTCGGGACTCCGCTGGGTCTGGCGCAACGGAAGAGGGCCTCACCTCGAGGGGAGGCAGGAACCTCAGGCTTCCTCTCCGTTTCGGACTCCGACCGCAGGGTCCCTGCAGAGTTGGGACAGGAGAGTCAGGCCTCGTCTTGCCTGAGGAAGGGAACCCCGCAGGCCTCTCGAGTTGCTCAGGGGCTCTCAGGCCCCTCGTCGAGCTGTGTGTGGCACCCGCGGGTCTTTGCAGACGATGCACGGGTGTGGCAGTGCCCCTTCGTGTTGTGCCTTCACCCACAGGGTTGCCTTCGAAGAGGGGTCCGGGCCTCGGGTCCTTCTCAAGGGCGGACCGGGGAATCGGGGGCGTTCGGCATGTGGCCCCACCCACGTGGCTCGTCTCGAATTTCCTCGTGAGACCGGCCTCATCCTGAGGTGCGCCAGGAAGGCCGGGAACCCCTTCCAGACCACGCAGGGGAATCGCCTCTCCTGTCGCGATCAGGAGGGGAGAAGGGGCTCAGAGGAAGCGGTGCCGGGACCCTCGGTGTTCCCCTCGAGGGAACCCGGCGTGTCGGGGGACTTTTGGGGGTCGCAGGAAGGCTGTCAGGGACCGTTTCGCCCTTCAGGGCGGAACAGGGGACTTCCCTTGAGACGCCGTGGCGGGCAAGGGCCTCATCTTGCCAAGAGGTGGGAACCACATGGTTTTTTTCGAGTTGCGGCGGGATTCTCGAGTTACGACGGGGATCTCAGCCTTCCCCTTGGGTTAGCCCTGGGAAGCCCAATCTTCCCCTCGGGTTGCGAGGGAAAGCTGGGGGTTGCGCTCGAGTCACTGCAGGGCCGAAGAGACCTCACCTAGGCGTGTGTCCGGGACCTCATATTCCTCTCCAGGGAAGGCAGGGATCTCGGGGTTGCATTCCAGGCTCCCCCGGGGAGTCAGGCCTCGTCTCGAGGGGAAGCCAAGGACTCCGCTCTCCTCTCGAGTCGCGACGCGGGTCTCTTGGAGCCCCCTGAGCGGCCTCAAGGGAGTCCAGCCTCCTCTTCCGTTTGGAGAGAGGACCCGGGATTGCTCTCCAGGCCATGCAGGAAAAGAAGGCCCTCAGCTCGCGAGGACGGGGGCGTCTCAGGGGTTTCCTCGAGCTGCGGCGCCCGTGGGGGTTTTCTCCCGAGGCACGACGAGGATCTCAGGGAGCATCTCGTGCGGCGCCAGGGAAGTCAGGTCTCCATGCGCGAGGCGAGGTGGAGCGCTTCCTGGCTCTCGAGTCACGGGAGGGGACTAGGGACTCGAGACGCATTGAAGAAGGACTCTCGAGGTCTTTCTCGGGGGGCGGCGGGAAACCCTCGTGTCCCTCGCCTTCTGCCGGGGACCTTAGGGAACTTCCCAGGGTGCCTCTGAGAGGCGAGGGATCCTGTGGAGGTGGCGGGGCCCCTCGGGACTCCGCTGGGTCTGGCGCAACGGAAGAGGGCCTCACCTCGAGGGGAGGCAGGAACCTCAGGCTTCCTCTCCGTTTCGGACTCCGACCGCAGGGTCCCTGCAGAGTTGGGACAGGAGAGTCAGGCCTCGTCTTGCCTGAGGAAGGGAACCCCGCTGGCCTCTCGAGTTGCTCAGGGGGTCTCAGGCCCCTCGTCGAGCTGTGTGTGGCACCCGCGGGTCTTTGCGGACGATGCACGGGGGTGGCAGTGCCCCTTCGTGTTGTGCCTTCACCCACAGGGTTGCCTTCGAAGAGGGGTCCGGGCCTCGGGTCCTTCTCAAGGGCGGATCGGGGAATCGGGGGCGTTCGGCATGTGGCCCCACCCACGTGGCTCGTCTCGAATTTCCTCGTGAGACCGGCCTCCTCCTCAGGTGCGCCGGGAAGGCCGGGAACCCCTTCCAGACCACGCCGGGGAATCTCCTCTCCTGTCGCGATCAGGAGGGGAGAAGGGGCTCAGAGGAAGCGGTGCCGGGACCCTCGGTGTTCCCCTCGAGGGAACCCGGCGTGTCTGGGGACTTTTGGGCGTCGCAGGAAGGCTGTCAGGGACCGTTTCGCCCTTCAGGGCGGAACAGGGGACTTCCCTTGAGACGCCGTGGCGGGCAAGGGCCTCATCTTGCCAAGAGGTGGGAACCACGTGGTTTTTCTCGAGTTGCGGCGGGATTCTCGAGTTACGACGGGGATGTCAGCCTTCCCCTTGGATTGGCCCTGGGAAGCCCAATCTTCCCCTCGGGTTGCGAGGGAAAGCTGGGGGTTGTGCTCGAGTCACTGCAGGGCCGAAGAGACCTCACCTAGGCGTGTGTCCGGGACCTCATATTCCTCTCCAGGGAAGGCAGGGATCTCGGGGTTGCATTCCAGGCTCCCCCGGGGAGTCAGGCCTCGTCTCGAGGGGAAGCCAAGGACTCCGCTCTCCTCTCGAGTCGCGACGCGGTGCTCTTGGAGCCCCCTGAGCGGCCTCAAGCGAGTCCAGCCTTCTCTTCCGTTTGGAGAGAGGACCCGGGATTGCTCTCCAGGCCATGCAGGAAAAGAAGGCCCTCAGCTCGCGAGGACGGGGGCGTCTCAGGGGTTTCCTCGAGCTGCGGCGCCCGTGGGGGTTTTCTCCCGAGGCACGACGAGGATCTCAGGGAGCCTCTCGTGCGGCGCCAGGGAAGTCAGGTCTCCATGCGCGTGGCGAGGGGGAGCGCGTCCTGGCTCTCGAGTCACGGGAGGGGACTAGGGCCTCGAGACGCGTTGAAGAAGGACTCTCGAGGTCTTTCTCGGGGGGCGGCGGGAAACCCTCGTGTCCCTCGCCTTCTGCCGGGGACCTTAGGGAACTTCCCAGGGTGCCTCTGAGAGGCGAGGGATCCTGTGGAGGTGGCGGGGCCCCTCGGGACTCCGCTGGGCCTGGCGCAACGGAAGAGGGCCTCACCTCGAGGGGAGGCAGGAACCTCAGGATTCCTCTCCGTTTCGGACTCCGACCGCAGGGTCCCTGCAGAGTTGGGACAGGAGAGTCAGGCCTCGTCTTGCCTGAGGAAGGGAACCCCGATGGCCTCTCGAGTTGTTCAGAGGGCCACAGGCCCCTCGTCAAGTTGTGTGTGGAACCCGCGGTTGTTTCCGGACGATGCACGGGGGTGTCAGTGCCGCTTCGGGCTGTGCCTTCACCCACAGGGTTGCCTTCGAAGAGGGGTCCGTCATCGGGTTCTTCTCAAGAGCGGACCGGGGAATCGGGCTCTTTCAGCATGTGGCACCACCCACGTGGCTCGTCTCGAGTGTCCTCGTGTGACCGGCCTCCTCTTGAGGTGCGCCGGCAAGTCAGGGAACCCCTTCCAGACCACGCAGGGGAATCGCCTCTCCTGTCGCGATCAGGAGGGGAGAAGGGGCTCAGATGAAGCGGTGCCGGCACCCTTGGTGTTCCACTCGAGGGAACCCGGCGTATCGGGGAACTTTTTGGGGTCGCATGAAGGCTGTCAGGTTCCGTTTCGCACTTCAGGGCGGAACAGGGGACTTCCCTTGAGACGCCGTCACGGGCAAGTGCCTCATCTTGCCAAGAGGTGGGAACCACGTGGTTTTTCTCGAGTTGCGGCGGAATTCTCATGTTACGACAAGGGATTACAGGCTTCCTCTTGTGTCGGCCCTGGGTAACCCAACCTTCTATTCTACTGGCGAGGGAAAGCTGGGGGTTGCGCTCGAGTCACTGCAGGGCCAAAGAGACCTCATCTAGGCGTGTGTCCAGGACCTAATGCTCCTCTCCAGGGAAGACAAGGATCTCGGGGTTGCATCCCATGCTCCCCCGGGGAGTCAGGCCTCGCCTCGAGAGGAAGCAAAGGACTCCACTCTCCTCCCGAGTCGCGACGCTGATATCTTGCTGCCCCCTGAGTGGCCTCAAGGGCGTCCAGCCTCCTCTTCACTTTTGAGAGAGGACTCCTGATTGCTCTCCAGGCCAGGCAGGAAAATACGGCCCTCACCTCGCGAGGACGGTGGCATCTCAGGGGTTTCCTCGAGCTGCGGCACCCGTGGGGGTTTTCTCCCGAGGCACGACGAGGATTTCAGGGAGCCTCTCGTGCGGCGCCAGGGAAGTCATGTCTCCATGCACGTGGCGAGAAGGAGCGCGTCATTGTTCTCGAGTCATGGGAGGGGACTAGGGCCTCAAGACGCGTTGAAGAAGGACTCTCGATGTCTTTCTCGGGTTGCAGCGGGAAACCCTCGTTTCCCCCGACTTTTGTCGGGGACCTGAGGGAACTTCCCAGGGTGCCTATGAGAGGTGAGGGTCGCTGTGGTGTTGGTGGGTCCTCTCGGGACTCCACTGGGTTTGTCGCAATGGAAGAGGGCCTCATCTCGAGTGGAGTCAGGAACCTCAGTCTTCCTCTCCAATTCTGACTCTGATCGTAGTGTCCCTGCAGAGTTGGGACAGGAGAGTCAGGCTATGTCTTTTCTGAGGAATGGAACTCCGCTTGCCTCTTGAGTTGTTCATGGGGTTTCAGGCCCCTTGTCAAACTGTGTGTGAAATCTGCAGGTTTTTCCAGACGATGCATGGGGGTGTCAGTGACCCTTCGTTTTGTTTCTTCATCCATAGGGTTGCCTTCGAAGAGGTGTCCGGGCATCGTGTTCTTATGAAGAGCGGACTGGGAAATCGGGGTCGTTCAGCATTTGGCACCACCCACGTGGCTAATCTCGAATTTCCTCAAGAAACCGGCCTCATCCTGAGGTGTGCCGCGAAGGTCATGAAACCCTTCCAGACAAAGCAGAGGATTCGACCCTCCTGTGGCGATCAGGAGGAGAGAAGTGGCTCAGATGAAGTGCTGCTGGGAACCTCTGTGTTTCCCTCAAGTGAGACAGGTATGTCGGGTAACTTTTGGGGTCGCATAACGCGTTCCAAGTACCGTTTCGCTCTTCCAATTGGAACGTGGGACTTCTCTTGGGGTGCTCCAGCGGGCAAGGGCCTCATCTTGGAATGACTGGGGAACCACTTGGTTTTTCTCTAGTTGCGGTGGGATATTTGAGTTACCATAGGGAATTCATGCTTCCTCTTGTGTTGGCCCACAAAAGTCTTATCTTCCATTCGAGATTCGAGGAAGAGCTGGAGGTGCGCTCTAGTCACTGAAGGCAAAAGAGACCCCACCAAGGCTTGTGTGCAGGACCTAATGTTCATGTCAAGGGGCGACAGGAATCTCGGGGTTGCATTCCAGACTCACCCTGGAGTCAGGCCTCGTCTCGAGGGGAAGCAAAGGACTCTGCTCTCCTCTCGAGTCGGACGGGTATGTCTTGGAGCCCACTGAGTGGCTTAAAGGGAGTCAAACCTCCTCTGGTGTTTGGAGGGAGGACACGGGATTGCTCTCCAGGCAATGCAGGAAATGAAGGCCCTCGTCTCCCGATGACTGGGGCGTCTCGTAGGTTTTCTCGAGCTGTGGCGCTAGTGTGGGGTTTCTCACGAAGTAAGACTGGGAGCTCAGTGAGCCTCTCATGTGGTGCCAGGGCAGTCAGGTCTCTATGCACGTGGTGAGAGGGAGCCCGTCATTGTTCTCGAGTCATGGTAGGGGAATTGGGCCTGAAAACGTGTTAAAGAAGGACTCTCGAGGTCTTTCTTGGGTTGCAGCAGGAAACCCTGGGTTCCATCGACTTGTGCCAGTGACCTCAGGAAGCTTCTCAGCGTGCCTCTGAGAAGTCAGGGTCACTGTGGAGTTGGGAGGGGCCTCTCGGAACTCCACTGGGTTTGGTGCAATGGAAGAGGGCCTCATGACAAGTTGAGGCAGGAACCTCAGGGTTCCTCTCCTGGCTTCGAATGCGCCGGATCTGACTCGGATCGCAGAGTCCCTGCAGAGCTGGGACAGGAGAGTCAGGCCTCGTCTTGTGTGGAGGAATGGAACTCCGCTTGACTCTCGCGTTGTTCATGGGGTGACAGGCCACTTGTCGATTTGTATGTGGAACTTGCGGGTTTTTCTGGACGATGCACTGGGGTGTCACTGCCCCTTCGTGTTGTGCCTTGTTCCACAGGATTGCCTTCGAGTTGGGTTCTGCCATCGGGTTCTTATCAAGAGCGGACCAGGGAATCGGGGTCTTTTGGCATGCCGCACCACCCACGAGGCTATGTCTCGAATTTCGTCGTGAGACTGGCCTCATCTTGATGTGCGCCAGGAAGGTCGGGAACGCCTTCCAGACAAAGCAGGGGAATCGAACCTCCTGTCGCAATCAAGAGGGGAGAAGAGTCTCAGATGAAGTGGTGCCGGGAACCTCGGTGTTCTCCTCAAGTGAGACTGGTATGTCGGGGATCTTTTGGGGTCGCATCAAGGGTTCCAAGTAACTTTTCGCTCTTCAATAAGGAACGTGGGACTTCTCTTGAGACGCTGTAGCGGGCAAGGGCCTCATCTTTCGATGACGGGGGAACCACGTGGTTTTTCTTGAGTTGCGGCGGGATTCTCGAGTTACGACGGGGAATTCAGGCTTCCTGTTCAACTGGCCCAGGGAAGTCCAGGTTTCATTCGAATTGCGAGTTAGAACTGGGGATTGCTCTCGAGACACTGCAGGGCCAAATAGACCTCATCTAGGCTTGTGTCCAGGACCTAATGTTCCTCTGCTGGGGCGACAGCGATCTCGGCATTGCATTCTCGACTCACCCGGGGAATCAGGCCTCGTCTCGAGGGGAAGCCAAGGACACCGCTCTCCTGTCAAGTCGCGACGGGTATATCTTGGAGCTCACTGTGTGGCCTAAAATGAGTCAAGCCTCCTGTGGAGTTTGGAGAGAGGACTCAGGATTGCTCTCCAGGCCATACAGCAAAAGAAGGCCCTCATCTCGTGAGGACTGGGGCGTCTCGTGGGTATTCTCGAGCTGCGGCTCCAGTGTGGTGTTGCTCACGAGGTATAATGGGGAGCTCAGGGAGCCTCTCCTGTGGCGCCAGGGAAGTCAGGTTTCTATGCGCGTGGCTAGGCGGAGTGCGTCATTGCTCTCGAGTCATGGTAGGGTAATCGGGCCTCAAGACGGGTTGAAGAAGGACTCTCGAGGTCTTTCTCG
Source organism: Bubalus kerabau (assembly GCF_029407905.1). Taxonomy (NCBI): domain Eukaryota; kingdom Metazoa; phylum Chordata; class Mammalia; order Artiodactyla; family Bovidae; genus Bubalus; species Bubalus kerabau. The sequence continues at coordinate 10,271,868 of NW_026577880.1, read as the reverse complement.
GGTCACTGCATAAAACCCAGGGTTCCCTTGACTTGTGCCTGCGACCTCAGGGAGCTTCTCAGAGTGCCTCTGAGAAGTCAGGGATACTGTGCAGTTTGGAGGGGCCTCTCGAGACTCCTCTGCATTTGGTGGAATGTAAGAGGGACTCATCTCGAGTTGAAGCAGGAACCTCAGTGTTCCTCTCCATTTCTGACTCAGATCGCAAGGTCCCTGCATGTTGGTACAGGAGAGTCAGGCCTCGTCTTTTCTGGAGGATGGGACTCCTCTTGCCTCTCGAGTTGTTCTTGAGGTGACAGGCCACTTGTCGAGCTGTGTATGTAACCTGCCCTTTTTTGCGGATGATGCACAGGTGTGTTAGTGCCCCTTCGTGTTGTACCTTCATACTCAAGGCTGCCTTCCAAGAGGTGTCCGAGCATCGGATTCTTATCAGGAGCGGACCGGGAAATTGGAGTCTTTCAGCAAGTGGCACCACCCACAAAGCTACGTATCGAATTTCCCCATGAGACCGGCCTCATCCTGAGTTGTGCAGGGAAGGTCGGGCCCCCTTGCAGACAAAGCAGGGGAATCGACCCACGGGTCACGATCAGGAGGGGAGAAGGGGCTTAAATGAAGTGGTGCCGGGAACCTCGGTGTTCCCCTTGAGTGAGACCGGCGTGTTGGGGGACTTTTGGGGTCGCATCAAGGGTGCCAAGTACCGTTTCGCATTTCAAGACGGAACCTGGGACATCTTTTGAAACGCTGTAGCGGGCAAGGGCCTCATCTTGCGATGACGGGAGAACCACGTGGTTTTGCTCGAGTTGCGGCGGGATTCTCGAGTTATGACCGGGAATTTAGGCTTCCTCTTGTTGGTCTTGAAATCCAATCTTCCATTCGGGTTGCGAGGGGGAGCTGGGGATTGCGCTAGAGTCACTGCAGGGCAAAAGAGACCTAATCTAGGCTTGTGTCCAGGATCTAACGTTGCTCTCCAGGGGCGAGAGGGATCTCGGGTTTGCATTCCAGACTCATCCGGGGAGTCAGTTCTCACCTCGAGGGTAAGCAAAGAATTCCGCTCTCGTCTCGAGTCGCGATGGGTATCTCTTGGAGCCCACTGTGTGTACTAAAGGGAGTCAAGCCTCCTGTGGAGTTTGGAGAGAGGACTCGGGATTGGACTCCAGGCCATGCAGGAAAAGAAGGCCCTCATCTCGAGATGACGGTGGCGTCTCGTGGGTTTTCTCGAGCTGCGGCGCCAGTGTGGGGTGTCTCATGAAGTACCACAGGGATTTCAGGGAGCCTCTTGTGTGGCGTCAGGAAAATCCAGTATTCCATTCGAGTTGCAAGTTAGAACTGGGGATTGCTCTCCAGTCACTGCAGGGCAAAATAGGCCTCATCTACGCTTGTGTCCAGGACCTAGTGTTCCACTACTGGGCCAACAGGGATTTCAGGGTTGCATTCTCGACTCATCCGGAGAGTCAGGCCTCGTCTTGAGGGGCAAAAAAGGACTCCACTCTCCTGTCGAGTCGCGACGGGTATCTCTTGGAGCCCACTGCGTGGCGTAAAGGGAGTGAAGCCTCCTATGGAGTTTGGAGAGATGACTCGGGAATGTTTTCCTGGCCATGCAGGAAAAAAGGCCCTCGTCTCGCGATGACGGGGGCGTCTCATGGGTTTTCTCCAGCTGCGGCGCCAGTATCAGATTTCTCACGAGGTACGACGGGGAGCTCAGAGAGCCTCTCGTGTGGTGCTAGGGACGTCAGGTCTCCGTGCGTGTGGTGAAGGGGAGTGCGTGATTGCTCTCGAGTCATAGTAGGCGAATCGGGCCTCAAGACGCATTGAAGAAGGACTCTCGAGGTCTTTCTCGGGTTGCGGCAGGGAACCCTGGGTTCCCTCGACTTGTGTCGGTGACCTCAGGCAACTTCTCAGGGTGCCTCTGAGAAGTCAGGGACACTGTGGATTTGGGAGGGGCCTTTCATTACTCAACTGGGTTTGGTGCAATCGAAGAGGGCCTCATCTCGAATGGAGGCAGGAACCTCAGGGGTCCTCTCCATTTCTGACTCGGGTCGCAGAGTACCCGCCGAGTATGGACAAGAGAGTCACGCCTCGTCTTCCGTGGAGGAATGGATATCCGCTTGCCTTTCGAGTTGTTCACGGAGTGACAGGCCACTTGTTGAGCTGTGTGTGGAACCTGCGGGTTTTTCCGGACGATGCACAGGGGTGTCAGTGCCCCTTCGTGTTGTGCCTTCATCCACAGGGTTGCCTTCAAAGAGGTGTCCGGGCATCGGGTTCTTTTCAAGAGCGTACCAGAAAATCGGGGTCTTTCAGCATGTGGTACCACCCACGAGGCTACGTCTCGAATTTCCTCGGGAGACCAGCCTCATCCTGAGGTTCGCCGGGAAGGTAGGGAACCCTTGCAGACAAAGCAGGGGAATCGACACACCGGTCGCGATCAGAAGGGGAGAAGGGGCTCAGATGAAGTGGTGCCGGGAACCTCGGTGGTCCCCTCGAGTGAGACCGGTATGTCATGGCACTTTTGAGGTCGCATCAAGGGTGCCAAGTACAGTTTCGCACTTCAAGATGAAACGTGGGAATTCTCTGGAGATGCTCTAGCGGGCAAGGGCCTCATATTGCGATGACGAGGGAAACACGTGGTTTTTCTCGAGTTGCGGCGGGATTCTCGAGTTACGACGGGGAATTCAGGCTTCCTCTTGTGTTGGCCCAGGAAGTCCAATCTTCCATTCAACTTGTCAGAGAGAGCTGTGGGTTGCTCTCGAGTCACTTCAGGGCAAAGAGTCCTCATCTAGGCTTGGGGCCAGGATGTAGTGTTCCTCTCCAGGGGCAACAGGGATATCGGGGTCGCATTCCAGTCTCACCCGGTGGGTCACGCCTCGTCTCGAGTGGAAGCAAAGGACTCCACTATCCTCTCGATTCGCGACGTGTAACTCTTGGAGCCCAATGAGTGGCCTAAAGGGAGTCAAGCGTCCTGTGTAGCTTGGACAGAAGGTTCACGCTTGATCTGCATACCATTCAGTTAAAGATGGCCCTCCTCTCGTGATGACGGGAGCGTCTCATGGGTTTTCTCGAGCTGCGGCGCCAGTGTGGGGTTTCTCACGAGATATGATGGGGAGCTCAGGGAGCCTCTCGTGCGGCGCCAGAGAAGTCAGGCCTCCATGCGTGTGGCCAGGCAGATCGCGTCATTGCTCTGGAGTCATGGGAGGGACTAGGGCCTCCAGACGCATTTAAGAAGGACTCTCGAGGTCTTTCTTGGGTTGGGGCGGGAAACACTCGTTTCCCTCGACCTCTACCGGGGACCTTAGGGAACTTCCCAGGTGCCTCTGAGAGGTGAGGGATACTGAGGAGTTAGAGGGGCCTCTCGGGACTCCACTAGGTTTGATGAAATGAAAGAGGGCCTCATCTCGATTGGAGGCAGGAACCTCAGGCTTCCTCTCCATTTCTGACTCGGACCGCAGGGTCCCTGCAGGGTTGGGACAGGAGAGTCAGGCCTCGTCTTGTCTGAGTAATGGAACTCTGCTTGCCTCTCGAGTCGTTCAGTGGGTCTCAGGCCCCTTGTCGAGCTGTGTTTGGAACCTGCGGGTGTTTCCAGAAGATGCACGGGGGTGTCATTGCCCCTTCATTTGGTGCCTTCCCCCACAGGGTTGCCTTCAAAGAGGTGTCCAGCATCAGGTTCATTTCAAGAGCGGACCGGGAAATCGGGGTCATTCGGCATGTGGCACCACCCACGTGGCTCATCTCGAATTTCCTCGTGAGACCAGCATCATCCTGAGGTGCGTAGGGAAGGCCGGGAACCCCTTCCACACAAAGAAGGGGAATCGACTCTCCTGTCGCGATCAGGAGGGGAGATGGGGCTCAGATGAAGGGGGGCCGGGACTCTAGGTGTTCCACTCGAGGGAACCCGGCGTTTCAGGGAACTTTAGGGGTCGCATCAAGGGAGCCAAGTACCGTTTCCCACTTCAGGACGGAACATGGGACTTCCCTGGAGACGCTGTAGCGGGCAAGGGCCTCATCCTGTGAAGACGTTGGAACCACGTCGTTTTTCTCGAGTTGCGTCTGGATTCTCGAAAACGACGGGGATTTCAGGCTTCCTCTTGGGTTGGCCCTGGGAAGCCCAATCTTCCCCTGGAGTTGCGAGGGAAAGCTGGGGGTTCTGCTCGAGTCACTACAGGGCCAAAGAGACCTCATCGAGGCGTGTGTCCAGGACCTAATATTCCTCTCAAGGGAAGACAGAGATCTCGGGTTTCCATTCCAGACTCCCCCGGGGAGTCAGGCCTCGCCTCGAGGGGAAGCAGAGGACTCCACTTTCCTCTCAAGTCGCGACACGGATCTCTTGGAGCCCACTGAGTGGACTCAAGGGTGTCGAGCCTCCTCTTGAGTTAGGAGAGAGGACTCGGGATTGCTCTCCAGGTCAGGCAGGAAAAGAAGGCCCTCATCTCGCGATGACGGGGGCATCTCATGGGTTTCCTCAGGCTGCGGCGCCCTTGGGGGTTTTCTCACGAGGCACGACGAGGACCTCAGGGAGCCTCTCGTGCGGCGCCAGGGAACTCATGTCTCCATGCGCATGGCGAGGGGGAGCTGGTCATCACTCTCGAGTCATGGGAAGTGACTAGGGCCTCAAGACGTGTTGAAGAAGGACTCTCGAGGTCTTTCTCGGGTGGCGGCGGGAAACCCTCGTTTCCCTCGACTTCTGCAGGGGACTATAGGGAACTTACCAGGGTGACTCTGAGAGGTGAGGAATGCTGTGGAGTTGGCAGGGCCTCTCGGGACTCTGCTGGGTTCGGCGCAATGGAAGAGGGCCTCATCTCGAGAGGAGGCAGGAACCTCAGGCTTCCTCTCCAATTCTGACTCCGACTGCACGGTCCCTGCAGTGTTGGGACAGGAGAGTCATGCCTCGTCTTGTCTGAGGAATGGAATTCTGGTTGCCTCTCAAGTTGTTCCGGGAGTCTCAGGCCCCTTGTCGAGCTGTGTGTAGACCCTGCGGGTTTTTCCGGATGATGCACGGGGGTGTCAGTGCCCCTTCGTGTTGTGCCTTCACTCACAGGGTTGCCTTCGAAGAGGTGTCCGGGCATCAGGTTCTTATCAAGAGCGGACCGGAAAATCGGTGTCGTTCGGCACGTGGCACCTCACACATGGCTGGTCTCGAATTTCCTCCTGAGACCGGCCTCATCCTGAGGTGCACCAGGAAGGCCGGGAACCCCATCCAGAGAAAGCAGGGGAATCGACTCTCCTGTCGTGATCAGGAGGGGAGAAGGTGCTCAGATGAAGTGGTGCCGGGACCCTTGGTGTTCCCCTCTAGGGAACCCAGCGTGTCGGGAACTTTTGCGGTCGCATCAAGGGTGTCAAGTACCGTTTCGCACTTAAGGACAGAACATGGGACTTCCCTGGAGACGCCGGGAATTTCGGTGTTCCCCTGGAGTGAGACCAGTATGTTGGGGAACTTTGGGGTCGCATCAAGGGTGCCAAGTAGCATTTCGAACTTTAAGATGGAACGTGGGACTTCTCTTGAGACTCTAGCTGGCAAGGGCCTCATATTGCGATGAAGGGGGAACCACATGGTTTTTAAGACTTGAGGCTGAATTCTTGAATTACGATGGGATATTCAGACTTCCTCATGTGTTGACCGTGGGAAGCCCAATCTTCCATTCAAATTGTGAGGGAGAGATGGAGGTTGCTCTCGATCACTGTAGGGCAAAATAGACCTAATCTAGGCTTGTGTCTAGGACATAATGTTCCACTCCAGGGGCGACAGGGATCTCGGGGTTGCATTCCAAACTCACCCGGGGAGTCAGGCCTCGTCTCGAGGGAAGCAAAGGACTCCGCTCTCCTCTCGAGTCGCACCGGGTATTTCTTGGACCTAACTGAGTGGCCTAAAGGGAGTCAATCCTCCTGTGAAGTTTGGAGAGAGGACCAGGGATTGCTCTCCAGGTCAGGCAGGAAAAGAAGGCCCCCATCTCTCCTTGACGGGGGCATCTTGTGGTTTTTCTCGAACTGCGGCGCCACTGTGGGTTTTCTCACGAGGTATGATGGGGTACTCAGGGAGCCTCTTGTGTGGTACTAGGGAAGTCAGTTTTCCTGCTTGTGGCGAGGGGAGCACGTCCTTGCTCTGGAGTCATGGTAGGGGAATCGGGCATCAAGAGACGTTGAAAAAGGACTCTCCAAGTCTTTCTCGGGTTACTTCAGGAAACTCTGGGTTCCCTCGACTTGTGCCAGTGACCTCAGGTAGCTTCTCAGGGAGCCTCTGAGAATTCAGGGATACTGTGGTGTTGGGAGGGGCCTCTCGGGACACCACTGAGTTTGGTTCAATGGAAGAGGGCCTCTTCTCTAGTTGAGGTAGGAACCTCAGGGTTCCTCTCCATTTCTGACTCCGATCGCAGGGTCCCTGAAGAGTTGGGCCAGGAGGGTAAGGCCTCGTCTTGTGTGAAGGAATGCAACTTCACTTGCCTCTCGAGTTGTTCACGGGGTGACAGTCCACATTTGGAGCTGTGAGTGGAATCGGCGGGTTTTTCCAGACGATGCATGGGGATGTCAGTGTCCCTTCGTGTTGTGCCTTCATCCACAGGGTTGCCTTCGAAGAGATGTCCGGGCGTCAGGTTCTTATCTAGAGTGGACCGGGAATTTGGGATCTTTCAACATGTGGCACCAACCATGAGGCTACTTTTCGAATTTCCTCATGAGACTGGCCTCATCCGGAGGTTTGCAGGGAACGTCGGGAACCCCTTGCAGACAAAGCATGGGAGTCGACCCTCCTGTCGCGATCAGGAGGGGTGAAGGGGCTCACAGGAAGTGGTGCCATGAACTTTGGTGTTTCCCTCGAGTGAGACCGGTATGTCAGGGAACTTTGGGGGTCGCATCAAGGGTGCCAAGTACCGTTTTGTACTTCAGGATGGAACATGGGACTTCTCTTGATACGCTGTAGTGGCCAAGGGCCTCATCTTGCGATGACGGGGGAGCCACGTGGTTTTTCTCGAGTTGCGGTGGGATTCTCGAGTTACGACGGGGATTTCAGGCTTCCTCTTGTGTTGGGCCAGGGAAGTCCAATCATCCATTTGAGTTGCGAGGGAGAGCTGGGGGTTGCGCTCGAGTCACTGCAGGGCAAAGGAGACCTCATCTAGGCTTGTGTCCAGGACCTAATGTTCCTCTCCAAGGGCCACAGGGATCTCAGGTTTGCATTCCAGACTCACCCAGGGAGTCAGGCCTCATGTCGAAGGGAAGCAAAGGACTCTGCTCTCCTTTCGAGTTGCGACGGGCACCTCTTGGAGCCCACTTTGTGGCCTAAAGGGAGTCAAGCCTCCTGTGAAGTTTGGAGAGAGGACTTGGGACTGCTCTCCAGGCCATGCAGGAAAAGATGGCCCTCATCTCGCGATGACGGAGGGGTCTTGTGGGTTTTCTCGAGCTGCGGCGCCAGTGTGGGGTTTCACACGAGGTACGACAGGGAGCTCAGGGAGCCTCTCATGTGGCGCCAGGGAAGTCAGGTCTCCATGTGCGTGGCGAGGGGGAGCGCGTTATTGCTCTCGAGCCATGGTAGGGGAATCTGACCTCAAGACGCGTTGAAGAAGGACTCTCGAGGTCTTTCTTCGGTTGTGGCAGGAAACCCTTATTTCCCTCGACGTTTGCCGGTGGCCTCAAGGAGCTTCTCAGAATGCCTATGAGAAGTCAGGGATACTGTGGAGATGGGAGTGGCCTCTCGGGACTCCACTGGGTTTGTTTTAATGGAAGAGGGCCTCATCTCGGGTTGAGGCAGGAACCTCAGGTTTCCTCTCCATTTCTGACTCAGATCGAAGCGTGCCTGCATAGTTGGGATTGGATACTCAGGCCTCGTCTTGTCTGAGGAAGGGAGCTCCGCTTGCCTCTCTCATTGTTTAAGGGGTGACAGGCCAGTTGTGGAGCTGTATGTGGATCCTGTGGGATTTTCCGGACGATGAACAGGGTTGCCAGTGCCCCCTCGTGTAGTGCCTTCATCCACAGGGTTGCCTTAGAAGAGGTGTCCGGGCATCGGGTTCTTATCAAGAGCAAGACCGAGAAATCGGGGTCGTTCGGCACGTGGCACCAACACGAGGCTACGTCTCGAATTTCTTCGTGAGACTGGCCTCATCCTGAGGTGCGCCATGAAGGTCGGGAACCCCTTCTAGACAAAGCAGGGGAATCGACCTTCCTGCCATGATCAGGAGGGGAGAAGGGGCTCAAATGAAGTGGTGCCAGGAACTTCGGTGTTCCCTTGGAGTGAGACCGGTATATTGGGGAACTTTTGGGGTCGCATCAAGGGTGCCAAGTAGCATTTCGAACTTTATGACGAAACATGGGACTTCTCTTGAGACTCTGTAGCGGGCAAAGGCCTCATATTGCGATGAATGGGGAACCACGTGGTTTTTAAGAGTTGCGGCGGGATTCTCGAGTTACAACGGGAAATTCAGACTTCCTCTTGTGTTGGCCCAGTGAAGACCAATCTTCCATTCGAATTGCGAGGGAGAGATGGGTGTTGCTCTCGAGTCACTGTAGGGCAAAATAGACCTCATCTAGGCTTTTGTCCAGGACATAATGTTCCTCTCCAGGGGCAACAGGGATCTCGGGGTTGCATTCCAGACTCACCCAAGGTAAGGCCTCATCTCGAGGGGAAACAAAGTACTCTGCTCTCCTCTCAAGTCGCGACAGGTATCTCTTGGAGCCCATTGAGTGGCCTAAAGGGAGTAAAGCCTCCTGTGAAGTTTGGAGAAAGGACCAGGGATTGCTCTCCAGGTCAGGCAGGAAAAGATGTCCCCAATCTCGCGATGACGGTGGCGTCTCGTGGGTTTTCCCGAGCTGTGGCGCCAGTGTGGGGTTTCTCACGAGGTATGACGGGGAGCTCAGGGAGCCTCTCATGTGGCGCCAGGGAAGTCAGGTGTCCATGCGCATGGCGAGGGGGAGCGTGTCATTGCTCTCGAGTCATGGTAGGGAATCCGGCCTCAAGACGTGTTGAAGACGGACTCTTGAGGTCTTTCTCGGGTTGCGGCAGGATACCCTGTGTTCCCTCGACTTGTGCCGGTGAACTCAGGGAGTTGCTCAGGGTGCCTCTGAGAAGACACTGATACTGTGGAGTTGGGAGGGGCCTCTCGGGACTCCACTGCGTTTGGTGCAATGGAAGATTGCCGGGAGCCAGCGAGAGATATTCCACTCGTGACAAATGTCATAGGGAAAGAGTCTCAGCATACGCAAAGGCGGGATCGAGCCTCCGGGAGTTCCCCCGTATATTCTTCAGCATCTACCCCCAAAAACCAAAGTCTGCCTTCTTTATTGCTTTGTTCTCTCACCTCTGACATTACTGGGGATGTCCCCCACCACCATCTCACTCTCTCTGTCAAAGAGCTAACTTACAGCTCCAACTAATAATGTTCCTGGGCAATTAGGAGTGTTTAAATCCAAACCCCTCAGATGGTTTTCTAACTCGCCTGACAAGTTTACCCGGTCTCCTACAGCTATGCATACGATTGTGTACAGTCTCCCAGCCTCGAGACGCACGGGAAGTTTAAGATATTCAAATAGCTTAGAGCCTCTCAGAGAGTTAGAAACTGTCAGAATAAAACTAGTAAAAGATTTCATTGATGAACCAATGCTTTTTGCCAAGTTTCCACATCCCCTGAATTGTATCCTTGAATGTGTGCTAATTAATATAGTTGGTATGTAGAAAAAATAAGTAGTGGCCTTGATGTTGGTAACTTTAGACCCTTAAGGTAATAAATTCTTTTCTTTGTTGTAAACCCATTACACATCCTCCCTATAGGAATGCAATTTTATCTTCGAAAGATGGCGCCAAACCTTAAACAATTACTCTTAGAGAAAATAACTCTTATGGTTGATAAGTCTTTGTCAAGAGTCATAAAATGTTAATAGGTCTTCTGGCCAGAAGATGATGTAAATCATCTAAACCATTTTTATACGATAAATCTGCAGAAAAGAAACCCTGGTTTTTGATAAGGATTAAAGACTGCTGACTTTGCATCCCCTATTATCCTCTATGTGTAACTTAGGGTATTAAAACCTGTGTTGAAAATAAAGCTACGGGCCTTGCTCGCCAACGCTTGGTCTCCCCATGTCATTCTTCCCCTCAATTTTCAGATGAGTGTCCATCTGGAGCGCGGATATCCTCTGCGACCATTTATTTGCCTGGGCTTCGAAGACCCACTCGATAAGGTGTCTAAGGTGGGGCACCTTCCTCTATTCTAGAGGGCACTTGCAGCCTCCGTGGTCAGAGCTAACCTGGTGTCACGGGTTATATTGATTTTCCGCGTAAACCAAGCTACTCAGCTGCTTTTCTCCACTGAATTTTCCTACTGAGCTATCCTCATTCTATTACTCTTTATATCTTTGATGAATAAATAAATATATAAATAGGTCGCCTACTCCATCTTCCCTTCGAATACCCTGGATCAGCTGGGGCTGGACCTCTGCAGGTGGCGCCCGAGACAGGCATTTCAAAGGTAAATCCCCAACCCCATTCCCCCAGTGTTCAGTTTTGGGGACAGATAGGATCCCACTTAGGGGGCTGCAGATCCCCCTGTAGAATAGACAGGGCGAGAGGAGTGGGAAGTGTTGAAGAGTTAGAGAGAAAAAACGGTTTCTAAAAAGGCTGACAAAAAAGGCCTAATCTTTAGATAGCTAAAAGCAAAATCTTTTACTATCCTTAAGTTTCTGACATGGGCAACACTGAATCAAATGAAAGACAGCTCTTTATAGGAGTAATTTTACAGTTATTAAGTAAAAGAAGAATCAAGGTTAAAAAATCTTCCATTCAATCATTTTTTACATTTGTACAAGACCACTGCCCTTGGTTTCTACAACAAGGCACTGTTAACCTCGATATCTTGAAAAAACTAGGAAAACAGCTAAGAGCTTATTGTGCTCAGCAAGGTTTGGAAAAAATCCCTACTTACACCTTTCCTCTGTGGAATATGACTAGAGATGTTTTAGATCCAGCTCATGAATTTGAAAAGGTACCTGTTAAAGAGGAAAGTAAAGTTGGAAAAGTACCTGTTAAACAAAAAAGCAAATCTGAAAAGGTACCTGTTATAAAGAAAAGTGAAAATGAAGAGGCTATACCTAGCTATCGACAGCTAAATGAATGGCTGGCCGCTATGACTGCCAATGAGCATGTAAAAGATAGGGATGAAAAGAAAGATCAGCTCTCCCCTCAATTTGAAAAAGGTTTAGAGGAAACAGCAGCTCGATGCCATTCTGATGAGGATTTTTTATTTTTTAAGCTAAAGATGCTCCTAAAAGTTTAAGAAAACATCCCTAATCAGACCATCCGCTCCTAGGAGGTTGAGGGAAACATCCCCGATCAGACAGTTCGTAAGATTTAGTTACCAAACAGTTAAAGGATCTCCGGAACAGAAGAGGAAAACTTCGGGACGCTCCCATCCCCCTATGCCTCCTCCTCCATGTCGGGGTAAAGGGCCACTGCTAGGAGTTTCCCGGAGAAGGATTTTCTCTAGTCCCAAGGATGAACTTGATCCTCATCTTGAGGCTTCTTTTCTAGTCCCCTCTGCAGTTTAGCCAGGGTAAAGAGGTTAAAAAATAAATAAAAATATTCTCTAAAATTAAAAAAAAAATTAAAAATGGATTTCTCTGCATCTAAGAATAGACAAATATTTATTGACTGTGGAATATGATTAGAAATGTCCTGGACCTCCGTCACGAGGCTGTTAAACAGACTATGGGGGAGGCTATAGAGGTGGATGGTGGTGAGTCTCCATTTACTGCACAGATCATATTTTCTGCCATTGAAGAAAAAAAAAAAAGGAGGGAGAAAGTCGTCTACCTCCCGAGGAAGGAGAGGGCTTACAGGACGCTGCGGCCGAGAGCCCTGGCAAGCTCCCTCCCCCTCTGCGCAAACCTTTAAAAAACTTATCCACCACTTTCTGATTTAAGGCGACTGCCACCGCCTTCGATTGTGCCTCCCAGGACCCAGGAGTTCCCCACTTTGCCCCCAAAGCCTCCCAAAGTGTTGCCTAAGACTGAGGAAGATAAAAAGTTTTCTAAACAAAGGAGCTTTTAGTACACAATATGCAGAGTGTGCTCCTTGGAGAAAACTCCCTCAGGGGGGTCTCACCCAGGCTAGGAGAAAAGCGAAAAGGCAAGGAGATTTAATAACAATATTAACCCCTGATGTGCCGCTTACTCCAATTCCAACCGGAGTGGCTGGCCCCCTATCTGAGGACATTGTAAGATTTGTCCTGGGGTGTAGCTCGCTTTCTTTTAAAAAAAAGTTAAAAAAAAAAAAAGAAAGAAAAGAAATTTCGCTGGTGCATGGTGTAGTAGATTCTGATGATATTGAGAAATTAAAGTCTTGATCTCACTGCCTATCAAAACTGAACAAATTAATAAAGGTCAAAGAGTAACACAGCTTTTACTTTTACCTTACTATCAGACAAGGAAAAACTTGACTTCTCAATCTAAGAGCCACAAAACATTTGGATCTAGTGATCTAGCCTTTTGGGTGCAGGAAATTACAGTTCCAAGGCCTTTAAAAGATCTTTTAATTCAAGAGAATAAAACGCCAGGGCTATTAGACACAGGAACAGACGTCTCTTAACATTGCTGGGAAAGACTGGCCCAGCTCCTGGCCAACACATAATACTGAAAATGAGTTGGTGGGATTAGAGAAAGTGGTATGTGGGGTGGAGATGCTGTACAGGTGGTACATTTAACAATACTTTATATATTGTTATAAATACATAATATAAATGTATTTGCCTAATTACAGTTTGCCTAATTAGGTATGGGTATAAATAAAATATAATAAAGGTATACCTAATTCTATTTATAGATCTATACTTAATTAATTTGTATATAAATTAATATGTATACTATATACACACACACATATATATACTGTATAATTAAATATATATGGCAGTAATATAATGTGTGTGTGGCTGATATTAATTGGTATGGATTGATGTGCTGTGATGATATATGTTCTATATACTGTATAATTATAAATGTGTGACATGTATTATTACAGTATATTGGTTTGTGTTGGTTGGTATTAGCTGTGTATGTGTTGTATTGTTGTAATATATATTAATTAATATATTAATTATAAAGATTAATTCAAGTATATTGATTTATATATATTATATGTCAATAACTTTATACTTGTTGCCATATATAAATACATATATAAATGCATTTTGCATTTAGGTATATCTGTATACCTGTATACCAAAATGAGATAAGGAGGTTATACATTTATTACTTAAATTTATACAGAGACCTAAACTAAACATTAGACCTAAATTAACATATCCATAGGGAAACAGCTAGACAAATAGTGAAGTTATGTTCCAATTGTAATTAATCACTTAAACGTAAACACACAGGGGCAGACTACAATGATGAGACACTAGATGCCTGAATTACAGGCTACGACTCGGCCCCTGGTCAAGTAAAAAGGCCTCCTTACGGGAGAGTGAAAAAGGCCAGATGTGTTGCTAACTTGTGGGAGAGGGTATGCTTGTATATTTCTACAGAATGCAGATTCTCCGGTTTGGATCTCAGACAAATTCGTCATGTCACATTCCCCAAAGACCAGGTTCGCGGCGCGCGCACTCGCTCGCTCCCCCTCCCCCAGCCAGCTCTCGCCTCCGCGCCACCAGCAGCGCCTCGCACCCACCTCTCTGCACCCCGTGACCTAGAGCAAAGAAGTCTGTGCAGCGAGTGAGGGCCAGAGAGGAAAGCGCGCCCGCGGAGTGCCGTCCAGACCAGCGTGGCCCCACCGGCGAGAGGGGACCGCCCTGAGCCCAAGCGGTGGCGGCTAGCCCTAAACCACGAACCCTGCCCCTCCGCCCACCATAGGCGCCTTGGCCCACAGCCTGCCGCTCGCATTCTGCCTCCTGATGCTGGGGACACTGCTCCCCCGGGCTGACGCCTACAGCTGCTCCCTGGTTCATCTTGTTTAAACCCTCAATATAATGTTTGCTCCTTTGTAATGCTACAACATCCACCTTATCTTATGATGTAACCACTTATTGAATTATGGTCTTGCTGTATTACAACAACTACAGGATTTAATGCAAACACGACGGTTTGTGGGCTTACTTATCTTGGGAACAGCAGCTTTGATAAGTGCAATCACTTCTGTTACTGTGGCAGCAATATCATTGACTCAACAAGTACATACTGCTCAATATGTTGATTCTATGTCCAAAAATGTTTCTTTAACATTGGCAACACAGGAAGCTATAGAGAGAAAATTAGAAATGAGGGTAGACGCCCTAGAGGAAGCAGTAATACATATTGGGACTGAATTGCAGGCTTTAAAGGTGAAAATGGCATTGTCTTGTCATGCTGACTATCGGTGGATATGTGGAACACCCCTGAAAGTAAATGAGACAGATTTTGAATGGGAAAAGATTAAAAACCATATTTCAGGTATCTGGAACAGCTCTGACATTGGTTGAGACGTAGGGAAACTTCACTATCAAATAGCAACCATGGAGCACTCCCGATTAGATTTTACTGCTGCTGGAACAGCAAATGATTTCTTCCATACTTTCCCTAACTACATCTCAGGAAAGAATATTCTGTCTAATGTCTTTAGCTATGCTGCGGTGGCTGCTTTAATTCTGCTTCTCATAATCATTCTTCCTTGTATTGTCAGGATTCTTCGGCAGAGTATCCAGAGGCTCGCGACTGAGCTACATCTGGCTGTTTTAAGAAATAAAAAACGGGGAGATGCCGGGAGCCGGCGAGAGACATTCCACTCGTGACAAAGGTCATGAGGAAGGAGGCTGGGCATACACAAAGGCGGGATCGAGCCTCGGGAGTCCTCCCGGATATTCTTGAGCATCTACCCCCCAAAACCAGAGTCTGCCTACTTTATTGCTTTGTGCTCTCCCCTCTGACTTTACTGGGGGCTGTCCCCCACCACCATCTCACTCTCTCTGTCAAAGAGCTAACTTACAGCTCCAATTAATAAAGTTCCTGGGCAATTAGGAGTGTTTAAATCCAAACACGTCAGATGGCTCTCTAACTCGCCTGACAAGTTTACCCGGTCTCCTACAGCAATGCATACAATTGTTTACAGTCTCCGAGCCTCGAGAGGCACGGGAAGCTTAAGATATTCAAATAGCTTAGAGCCTCTCAGAGAGTTAGAAACTGTCAGAATAAAACTAGTAAAAGATTTCATTGATGAACCAATGCTTGTTGCCAAGTTTCCACGTCCCCTGAATTGTATCCTTGAATGTGTATTAATTAATATAGTTGGTATGTAGAAGAAATAAGTAGTGGCCTTGGTGTTACTAACTTTAGACCCTTAAGGTAATAAATTATTTCCTTTGTTGTAAGCCCATTACACATCTGCCCTATAGGAATGCAATTTTATCTTCGAAAGATGGGGCCAAACCTTAAAATAATTACTCTTAGAGAAAATAAGTCTTATGGTTGATAAGTCTTTGTCAAGAGTCATAAAATGTTAATAGGTCTTCTGGCTAGAAGATGATGTAAATCACCTAAACCATTTGTATACGATACATTTGCAGGACAGAAACTCTGGTTTTTGATAAGGATCAAAGGCTGCTGTCTTTGCATCCCCATTATCCTCTATGTGTAACTTAGGGTATAAAAACCCCTGTTGAAAATAAAGCTACGGGCCTTGATTGCCAACGCTTAGTCTCCTAATGTCATTCTTCCCCTCAATTTTCAGATGAGTGTCCATCTGGAGCGCGGATATCCTCTGCGACCATTTATTTGCCTGGGCTTCGAAGACCACTTGAGAAGGTGTCTAAGGTGGGGCACTTTTCGCTATTCGAGAGGGAGCCTGCGGCCTCCGTGGTCAGAGCTATCCTGGTGTCACGGGTTATACTGATTTTCCGCATAAACCAAGCTACTCAGCTTCTTTTCTCCACTAAATTTTCCTACTGAGCTATCCTCATTCTATTACTCTTTATATCTTCGATAAATAAATCAATAGGTCGCCTACTCTGTCTCCCCTTCGAAAACCCTGGACCAGCCGAGGCTGGACCTTGTCAGAAGAAGGCCTCATCTCGATTTGAAGCAGGAACCTCAGGGTTGCTCTCCATTTCTGACTCTGAACACAGAGTCCCTACAGAGTTAGGACAGGAGAGTCAGGCCTCGTCTTGTGTGGAGGAATGGAACTCCACTGGACTCTTGAGTTGTTCACCGGATAACAGGCCACTTGTCGAGCTGTGTGTGGAACCTGCGGTTTTATCCGGACGATGCATGGGGGTGTCAGTTCCCCTTCGTTTTTTGCCTTCATACACAGGGTTGCCTTCGAAGAGGTATCCAGCCTTCAGATTCTTATCAAGAGCAGACCAGGAAATCAGTGTCTTTCGGCATGTGGCACCACCCACAAGCCTACGTCTCGAATTTCTTCTTGAGACGGACCTCAACCTGAGGTGCACCAGGAAGGTCGGTAACCCTTTCAGACAAAGCAAGTGAATCGACCCTCTTGTCCCGATCAGGAGGGGAGAAGGGGCTCAGATGAAGTGGTGCCGGGAACCTCGATGTTCCCCTCGAGTAAAACTGGGATGTCGGGGAAGTTTTGGAGTCACATCAAAGGTGCTAAGTACCGTTTCAAACTTCAAGACGGAACGTGAGACTTCTCTTGAGACGCTGTAGCTGGCAAGGGCCTCATCTTGTGGTGACGGGTTAACCACGTCGTTTTTCTCGAGTTGTGGCGGGATTCTCGAGTTAGGTCAGGAAATTCAGGCTTCCTCTTGTGTTGGCCCAGGGAAGTCCAGTCTTCCATTCGAGTTGCGAGGGAGAGCTAGGGATTGCGCTTGAGTTACTGCAGGGCAAAAGAGACCTTATCTAGGCTTGTGTCCAGGACATAATGTTCGTCTCCAGGGGGGACAGGGATCTCGGGGTTGCTTTCCTGATGCACCCGGGGAGTCAGTCCTTGTCTCGAGGGGAAGCGAAGGACTCCACTCTCCTCTCGAGTTGCGACGGGTATCTCTTGGAGCCCACTGAGTGGCCTAAAGGGAGTCAAGCTTCCTGTGGAGTTTGGAGAGAGGACTCGTGATTGCTCTCCAGGCCATGCAGGAAAAGAAGGCCATCATCTCGCGATGAAGGGGGCGTCTCGTGGGTTTTCTCGAGCTGCAGCGCCAGTGTGGGGTTTCTCATGAGGTACTACGGGGAGCTCAGGGAGCCTCTCATGTGGCGCTTGGGAAGTCAGGTCTCCATGCGCATTGTGAGGGGGAGCACGTCATTGCTCTAGAGTCATGGAAGGTGTATCGGGCCTCAAGAACCATTAAAGAAGGACTTTCAAGGTGTTTCTTGGGTCACGGCAGTAAACCCTGGGTTCCCTCGACTAGTGCCAGTGGCCTCAGGGAGCTTCTCAGTGTGCCTCTGAGAAGTCAAGGATACCCTGGAGTTGGGAGGGCCCTCTCGGGACTCCACTGGGTTTGGTGCAATAGAAGAGGGCCTCATCTCGAGTGGAGGCAGGAACCTCAGGGTTCGTCTCCATTTCTGACTCTGATCGCAGGGTCCCTGCATAGTTGGGACAGGAGAGTCAGGCCTCGTCTTGTAAGGAGGAATGGAACTCCGCTTGCCTCTTGAGTTATTCACGGGGTGACAGGCAACTTGTCGAACTGTGTTTGGAATCTGCGGGTTTTTCCGGACGATGCACGAGGGTGTCAGTGCCCCGTCGTGTTGTGCCTTCTTCCACAGGGTTGCCTTTCAAGAGGTGTCCGGGCATCGGGTTCTTATCAAGAGTGGACCAGGGAATCGGGGTCTTTCAGCATGTGTTACCACCCATGAAGCTACGTCTCAAATATTCTCGTTAGACCGGCCTCATCCTGAGGTGCACTGGGAAGGTTGGGAACCCCTTCCAGACAAAGCACGGGAGTCGACCCTCCAGTCGCAATCAGGAGGGGAGAAGTGGCTCAGATGAAGTCATACCGGGAACCTCGGTGTTCCCCTCGAGAGAGACCAGGGTGTCGGGGAACTTTTGGAATCGCATCAAGGGTGCCAAGTTTTCACACTTGAAGTGTGAAAACACTTCAAGAAGAAACCTGGGACTTCTCTTTAGACGCTGTAGCGGGCAAGGGCCTCATCTTGCGATGACAGGGTAACCATGTGGTTTTTCTCGAGTTTCGGCGGGATTCTCGAGTTACGATGGGGAATTCAGGCTTCCTCTTGTGTTGGCCCAGGGAAGTCCAATCTTCCATTGGAGTTGTGAGAGAGAGCTAGGGATTGCTCTCGAGTCACTTCAGGGCAAAAGAGACCTCATCTAAGCTTGTGTCCAGGACCTAATGTTCCTCTCCAGGGGCGACAGAGATCTCGGGGTTGCATTTTAGACGCACCCGAGGAGTCAGACCTCATCTCGAGAGGAAGGAAAGGACTCTGCTCTGCTCTCGAGTCCCGACGGGTATTTCTTGGAGACCACTGAGTGGCCTAAAGGGAGTCAAGCCTCCTGTGGATTTTTTTTTTAATTTTATTTTATTTTTAAACTTTACATAATTGTATTAGTTTTTCCAAATATCAAAATGAATCTGCCTCAGGTATACATGTGCTCCCCATCCTGAACCCTCCTCCCTCCTCCCCCCCCATAGCATCCCTCTGGGTCGTCCCAGTGCACTAGCCCCAAGCATCCAGTGTCATGCATCAAACCTGGACTGGCAACTCTTTTCATACATGATATTTTACATGTTTCAATGCCATTCTCCCAAATCTTCCCACCTTCTCCCTCTCCCACAGAGTCCATAAGACTCTTCTATACATCAGTGTCTCTTTTGCTGTCTCGTACTCAGGGTTATTGTTACCGTCTTTCAAAGTTCCATATATATGCGTTAGTATACTGTATTGGTGTTTTTCTTTCTGGCTTACTTCACTCTGTATAATAGGCTCCAGTTTCATCCACCTCATTAGAACTGATTCATTCTATTCTTTTTAATGGCGGAGTAATACTCCATTGTGTATATGTACCACAGCTTTCTTATCCATTCATCTGCTGATGGACATCTAGGTTGCTTCCATGTCCTGGCTATTAGAAACAGTGCTGCGATGAACATTGGGGTACACGTGTCTCTTTCCCTTCTGGTTTCCTCAGTGTGTATGCCCAGCAGTGGGATTGCTGGATCATAAGGCAGTTCTATTTCCAGTTTTTTAAGGAATCTCCACACTGTTCTCTATAGTGGCTGTACTAGTTTGCATTCCCACCAACAGTGTAAGAGGGTTCCCTTTTCTCCACACCCTCTCCAGCATTTATTATTTGTAGACTTTTGGATTGCAGCCATTCTGACTGGCGTGAAATGGTACCTCATAGTGGTTTTGATTTGCATTTCTATGATAATGAGTGATTTTGAGCATCTTTTCATGTGTTTGTTAGCCATCTGTATGTCTTCTTTGGATAAATGTCTATTTAGTTCTTTGGCCCATTTTTTGATTGGGTCATCTATTTTTCTGGAGTTGAGCTGTAGGTGTTGCTTGTATATTTTTGAGATTAGTTGTTTGTCAGTTGCTTCATTTCCTATTATTTTCTCCCATTCCAAAGGCTGTCTTTTCACCTTGCTAATAGTTTGCTTTGATGTGCAGAAGCTTTTAAGGTTAATTAGGTCCCATTTGTTTATTTTTGTTTTTATTTCCAATATTCTGGGAGGTGGGTCATAGAGGATCCTGCTGTGATGTATTTCAGAGAGTGTTTTGCCTATGTTCTCCTCTAGGAGTTTTATAGTTTCTGGTCTTACGTTTAGATCTTTAATCCATTTTGAGTTTATTTCTGTGTATTGTGTTAGAAAGTGTTCTAGTTTCATTCTTTTACAAGTGGTTGACCAGATTTCCCAGCACCACTTGTTAAAGAGATTGTCTTTAATCCATTGTATATTTTTGCCTCCTTTGTCAAAGATAAGGTGTCCATATGTGTGTGGATTTATCTCTGGGCTTTCTATTTCGTTCCACTAATCTATATTTCTGTCTTTGTGCCAGTACCATACTGTCTTGATAACTGTGGCTTTGTAGCGGAGCCTGAAATCAGGTAGGTTGATTCCTCCAGTTCCATTCTTCTTTCTCAAGATCGCTTTGGCTATTCGAGGTTTTTTGTATTTCCATACAAATTGTGAAATTATTTGTTCTAGCTCTGTGAAGAATACTGTTGGTAGCTTGATAGGGATTGCATTGAATCTATAAATTGCCTTGGGTAGTATACTCATTTTCACTATATTGATTCTTCCAATCCATGAACATGGTATATTTCTCCACCTATTAGTGTCCTCTTTGATTTCTTTCACCAGTGTTTTATAGTTTTCTATATATAGGTCTTTAGTTTCTTTAGGTAGGTATATTCCAAATATTTTATTCTTTCCGTTGCAATGGTGAATGAAATTGTTTCCTTAATTTCTCTTTCTGTTTTCTCATTATTAGTGTATAGGAATTCAAGGGATTTCTGTGTGTTGATTTTATATCCTGCAACTTTACTATAGTCATTGACTAGTTCTAGTGATTTTCTGGTGGAGTCTTTAGGGTTTTCTATGTAGAGGATCATGTCATCTGCAAACAGTGAGAGTTTTACTTCTTCTTTTCCAATTTGGATTCCTTTTGTTTCTTTTTCTGCTCTGATTGCTGTGGCCAAAACTTCCAAAGCTATGTTGAATAGTAATGGTGAAAGTGGGCACCCTTGTCTAGTTCCTGACTTTAGAGGAAATGCTTTCAATTTTTCACCATTGAGGATAATGTTTGCTGTGGGTTTGTCATATATAGCTTTTATTATGTTGAGGTATGTTCCTTCTATTCCTGCTTTCTGGAGAGTTTTTATCATAAATGGATGTTGAATTTTGTCAAAGGCTTTCTCTGCATCTATTGAGAAAATCATATGGTTTTTATTTTTCAATTTGTTAAGGTGGTGTATTACATTGATTGATTTGCGGATATTGAAGAATCCTTGCATCCCTGGGATAAAGCCCACTTGGTCATGGTGTATGATCTTTTTAATGTGTTGTTGGATTCTGATTGCTAGAATTTTGTTAAGGATTTTTGCATCTATGTCATCAGTGATATTGGCCTGTAGTTTTCTTTTTTTGTGGGATCTTTGTCAGGTTTTGGTATTAGGCTGATGGTGGCCTCATAGAATGAGTTTGGAAGTTTACCTTCCTCTGCAATTTTCTGGAAGAGTTTGAGCAGGATAGGTGTTAGCTCTTCTCTAAATTTTTCGTAGAATTCAGCTGTGAAGCCGTCTGGACCTGGGCTTTTGTTGGCTGGAAGATTTTTGGTTACAGTTTCCATTTCCGTGCTTGTGATGGGTCTGTTAAGATTTTCTATTTCTTCCCTGGTCCAGTTTTGGAAAGTTGTACTTTTCTAAGAATTTGTCCATTTCTTCCACGTTGTCCATTTTATTGGCATATAATTGTTGATAGTAGTCTCTTATGATCCTTTGTAGTTCTGTGTTTTCTGTTGTGATCTCTCCATTTTCATTTCTAATTTTATTGCTTTGATTTTTCTCCCTTTGTTTCTTGATGAGTCTGGCTAATGGTTTGTCAATTTTATTTATCGTTTCAAAGAACCAGCTTTTGGTTTTGTTGATTTTTGCTATGGTCTCTTTTGTTTCTTTTGCATTTATTTCTGCTCTAATTTTTAAGATTTCTTTCCTTCTACTAACCCTGGGGTTCTTCATTTCTTCCTTTTCTAGTTGCTTTAGGTGTAGAGTTAGTTTATTTATTTGACTTTTTTCTTGTTTCTTGAGGTGTGCCTGTATTGCTATGAACTTTCCCCTTAGGACTGCTTTTACCGTGTCCCACAAGTTTTGGGTTGTTCTGTTTTCATTTTCATCCGTTTCTATGCAAATTTTGATTTCTTTTTTGATTTCTTCTGTGATTTGTTGGTTATTCAGCAGCGTGTTGTTCAGCCTCCATATGTTGGAATTTTTAATAGTTTTTCTCCTGTAATTGAGATCTAATCTTACTGCATTGTGGTCAGAAAAGATGCTTGGAATGATTTCTATTTTTTTGAATTTACCAATGCTAGCTTTATGGCCCAGGATGTGATCTATCCTGGAGAAGGTTCCATGTGCACTTTAGAAAAAGTTGAAATTCATTGTTTTGGGATGAATTGTCCTATAGATATCAATTAGGTCTAACTGGTCTATTGTATCATTTAAAGTTTGTGTTTCCTTGTTAAATTTCTGTTTAGTTGATCTATCCATAGGTGTGAGTGGGGTATTAAAATCTCCAACTATTATTGTGTTAGTGTTAATTTCTCCTTTCATACTTGTTAGCATTTGTCTTACATACTGTGGTGCTCCCACGTTGGGTGCATATATATTTATAATTGTTATATCGTCTTCTTGGAATGATCCTTTGATCATTATGTAGTGACCTTCTTTGTCTCTTTTCACAGCCTTTGTTTTAAAGTCTATTTTATCTGATATGAGTATCGCTACTCCTGCTTTCTTTTGGTCCCTATTTGCATGGAAAATCTTTTTCCAGCCCTTCACTTTCAGTCTGTATGTATCCCCTGTTTTGAGGTGGGTCTCTTGTAGACAACATATGTAAGGGTCTTTTTTTTGTATCCATTCAGCCAGTCTTTGTCTTTTGGTTGGAGCATTCAACCCATTTACGTTTAAGGTAATTACTGATAAGTATGATCCCATTGCCATTTACTTTATTGTTTGGGGTTTGAATTTATACACCGTTTTTGTGTTTCCTGTTTAGTATTTGTTGGAGAGCTGGTTTGGTGGTGCAGAATTCTCTCAGCTTTTGCTTGTCTGAAAAGCTTTTGATTTCTCATTCATACTTGAATGAGATCCTTGCTGGGTACAATAATCTGGGCTGTAGGTTATTTTCTTTCATCATTTTAAGTATGTCTTGCCATTCCCTCCTTGCTTGAAGAGTTTCTATTGAAAGATCAGCTGTTATCCTTATGGCAATTCCCTTGTGTGTTATTTGTTGTTTTTCCCTTGCTGCTTTTCATATTTGTTCTTTGTGTTTGATTTTTGTTAATGTGATTAATATGTGTCTTGGGGGGTTTCGCCTTGGCTTTATCCTGTTTGGGACTCTCTGGGTTTCTTGGACTTGAGTGAGTATTTCCTTCCCCATTTTAGGGAAGTTTTCAACTATTATCTCCTCAAGTATTTTCTCACGGTCTTTCTTTTTGTCTTCTTCTTCTGGGACCCCTATGATTCGAATGTTGTAGCGTTTAATATTGTCCTGGAGGTCTCTGAGATTGTGCTCATTTCTTTTAATTCGTTTTTCATTTATCCTCTCTGATTCATTTATTTCTACCATTCTGTCTTCGAATTCACTAATCCTATCTTCTGCCTCTGTTATTCTACTATTTGTTGCCTCCAGAGTGTTTTTAATTTCATTTATTGCATTATTCATTATATATTGACTCTTTTTTTATTTCTTCTAGGTCCTTGTTAAACCTTTCTTGCATCTTCTCAATCCTTGTCTCCAGGCTATTTATCTGTGATTCCATTTTAATTTCAAGATTTTAGATCCATTTCACTATCCTTACTCGGAATTCTTTATCAGGTAGATTCCCTATCTCTTCCTCTTTTGTTTGGTTTGGTGGGCATTTATCCTGTTCCTTTATCTGCTGGGTATTCCTCTGTCTCATCTTGTTTAAATTGCTGAGTTTGGGGTGTCCTTTCTGTATTCTGGCAGTTTGTGGAGTTCTTTACTGTGGCATTTCCTCGCTGTGTGTGGGTTTGTACAGGTGTCTTGTCAAGGTTTCCTGGTTAGGGAAGCTTGTGTCCGTGTTCTGGTGGGTGGAGCTGTATTTCTTCTCTCTGGAGTGCAATGAAGTGTCCAGTAATGAGTTATGAGATGTTTGTGGTTTTGGGGTGACTTTGGGCAGCCTGTATCTTGAAGCTCAGGGCTGCGTTCCTTTGTTGCTGGAGAATTTGCTTGGTATGTCTTGCCCTGGAACTTGTTGGCCCTTGTGTGGTGCTTGATTTCAGTGTCGGTATGGAGGCATTTGATGAGCTCCTGTCAATTAATGTTCCTTGGAGTCAGGAGTTCCCTGGAGTCAGGGTTTGGACTTAAGCCTCCTGCTTCCAGTTATCTGTCTTACTTTTACAGTAGTTTCAAAACTTCTCCTTCTATACAGCACCATTGATAAAAACATCTACGTTAAAGAAGAAAAGTTTCTCTACTGTGAGGGCCACTCAGAAAGGTTCACAGCATTACATGGAGAAGAGAAGAGGGAGGAGGGAGTTAGAGGTGACCCAAATGAGATCAGGTGGAATCAATAGTGGAGAGAGTGGGCTGGCCAGTAGTCACTTCCTTATGTGCACTCCACAACTGGACCGCTCAGAGATGTTCACAGAGTTATACAGAGATGAGAAGAAGGAGGAAGGAGACAGAGGTGGCCAGAAGGATAAAAGGGGGGAATGAAAAGGAGGGAGACAGATCCAGCCAGTAATCAGTTCCCTAAGTGTTCTCCACCGTCTGGAATACACAGAAATTCACAGAGTTGGGTAGAGTAGAGAGGGGTTAGGGAGGAGACACAGGCGACCTGGTGGAGAAAAAGGAGAGTCCAAAGGGAGAGAGAGCAGTCAAGCCAGTAATCTCGCTCCCTAGTGAAAAATGGGTACTGAAGATTGGGTTCTTAAAGGTACAAAATTGGTAACAAATACATAAAAGCAAAAATTAAAAATCTAGAGTAGAGTTTGGAATTTCAAAAATACGATGTTAAAGAAAAGAAGAAGGAAAAGAAAGAGAGAAAAAACGAACAAAGAAAAACAAACAAGGTCGCAAAAATTATCAAGAAAATACAGGTACAAAATTGATAACTAATACCAAAAAGCAAAAATTAAAAATCTAGAGTAGAGTTTGGAATTTCAAAAATACAATGTTAAAAAAAAGGAAGAAGAAAACTAAAGAGAAAACAAACAAACAAAAACAAGCAATGTCGCAAAAATTATAAAGAAACTACAGGTACAAAATTGATATCAAATATCAAAAAGCATAAATTAAAAATCTAGAGTACAGTTTGGAATTTCAAAAATACAATGTTAAAGAAAAGAAGAAAAAAAACAAGGTCAAAATTATATATATATATATATATATATATATATATATATATATATATATGAAGTTTGCTGAAGAAGAAAAAAATAGGGTCTTTTTTTTGCAAAGTAATAGGTTATAAAAGTGAAAATTAAATGAACAATAGAGAACTTAAAATTAAAAAAATTAAAAAAAGTAAGAATGATCATAAAAATATATCTAGGACTTTCTCTGGTTTTGTTGTGAGTATCGTGGGTTCGGTTCATTTTTGGCTAGTTCCTTGGTCCGACTTATATTTCTCAAGATCTATAGGCGCCTTCCTATGTAGTCCTAGTAACCACAGGGTTTTAATCTATTGCCTGTAGCTTCCAAGGCGTTTCCCTCTGTTATAGCTTCTTTTGTTTGCTGGTCTCTTCAGTGTCTGGTTTACGCCCTGACACAAAGGGGACGGTGGAGGACACTTTTTTTTTTTTAGGCTCACTTGTTCAGTTGCGCTGTGGGGAGGGAGGGAGGGAGTGATGCTGCAAACAAATAACACTGGCGTGCGCTCGCAGTGCCTCAGCCACACTGGGTCTGCCCCCGCTCACGGCACGTGTAGCCTCCCTGCCCACACTGCTCGGGCTCTAGGTTGTTCCACCGGGAACAATCCGAGGCTGGCCCTGGGCTTCATGCACCTCCCAGGTCCAAGCCGCTCAGGTTCAGGCACTCGGGTAGTCCTCAGAGGCACAGACTCGGTTGGGCCTGCGTTTTGCGCTCTTCCCAGGTCCGAGCAGCTCAGGTGATGAGGTGTTTGGCGAGCGCCAATGTTGTGACTTATCGCCTCCCCGCCACTCGGTTATCTGGGTGTAAAACAGGCGCACCTTCTCAGGCAGATGTTGACCGTCCAGATCCCCAAGAAGTTTTAGTTATCAAAGAAGGCTGCTTACAGTTTTATAGATAATGTCTCTCTGGGGCTGCAATTGCCCCCTTCTGGCTCTGGCTGCCTGTCACCGGAGGGGGAAGGTCTGCAGCCGGCTATCTCTGTTCAGTCCTTTGTTCCATGCGCGGGCCTGGCGGTGTCTTAGGTTAGGGCTGGCTTTTTGCGTGGTAGATATCCCAGAGTCTGGTTTGCTAGCCCAAGTTATTTCGTTCAGATAGTGCTCAGGGTATTCAGGCCAGATTCTTACTCTAAGCGATGCAGCCCGCGCCGCGCCTCCCTGCCCAGCCCCTGCTTGCTAATGGTGTGAGCAGGCGTCTGCACTGCTTTGCGGCTGGGGGAGTTACCGTAGGGCTTGCAATCTGCGAGTTTTAATTGTTTATTTATTTTTATCCCCCTTATGTTGCCCTTTGTGCTTCCAAAGCTTGGCAAAGATTTGGCAGTGAAAAGCTTTCCTGGTGTTTGGAAACTTTTCTCTTTTTAAGACTATCTTCCCGGGACGGAAATCCCTCCCTCCCTCTTTTGTCTCTTTTTTTGTCTTTTATACTTTTTCCTACCTACTTTCCAAGAGTTGGGTTCTTTTCTGGGTGCCTGATGTCCTCTGGCAGCATTCATAAGTTGTATTGTGGAATTTACTCGACGTTTAAATGCTCTTTTGATGAAATTGTTTGGGGGGGAAAGAGTTCTCCCCGTCCTACTCCTCAGCAATCTTGGCTCCTCTCTTGTGGAGTTTGGAGAGAGCACGCGGGATTGCTCTCCAGGCCATGCAGGAAAAGAAGGCCCTCATCTCGCGATGTTGGGGGAGTCTCGTGGTTTTTCTGGAGCTGCGGTGCCAGTGTGGGGTTTCTCACAAGGTACGACCAGGAGCTCAGGGAGCCTCTCGTGTGGTGTCAGGGAAGTCAAGTCGCCATACGAGTGGCGAGGGGGCGCACGTCATTGCTCTCGAGTCATGGTAGTGGAATCAGGGCTCAACGCAATGAAAAAGGACGCTCGAGGTCTTTCTCGGGTTGCGGCAGGAAACCCTGGGTTCCCTCGACTTGTGCCTGTGACCTCAGGTAGCTTCTCAGGGTGCCTCTGAGAAGTCAGGGATACTATGGAGCTGGGAGAGGCCTCTCGGGACTCCACTGGGTTTGCTGCAATGGAAGAGGGCCTAATCTCGAGATCAGGAAGGAACTTTAGGGTTCCTCTCCATTTCTGACTCAGATTGCAGGGTCCCTGCAGAGTTGGGACAGGAGAGTCAGGCCTCGTCTTGTGTGGAGGAATGGAACTCCGCTTGCCTCTCGAGTTGTTCAAGGAGTGACAGGCCACTTGTCGAGCTGTGTGTGGAACCTGCGGTTTTTTCCAGACAATGCACGGGGGTGTCAGTGCCCCTTCGTGATGTGCTTTCATCCACAGGGTTGCCTTCGAAGTGGTGTGCGGGCATCGGGTTCTTATTAAGAGCGGACCAGGAAATCGGGGTCTTTTGGAATGCGGCACCACACACGAGGCTACGTCTCGAATTTCCTCGTGAGACGGGCCTCATGCTGAGGTGCCCCTGGAAGGTCGGGAAAGCCTTCCAGACAAAGCAGGTTAATCGACCCTACTGTCGCGATCAGGAGGGGAGAAGGGGCTCAGATGAAGTGGTGCCGGGAACCTCGGTGTTCCCCTTGAGTGAGACCGGAATGTCAGGGAACTTTTGGGGTCTCATGAAGCTTGCCAAATACTGTTTCAAACTTCAAGATGAAACGTGGGACTTCTCTTGAGACGCTGTGGCGGGCAAGGGCCTCATCTTGTGATGAAGGGGAAACCACGTGGTTTTTTTCGAGTTGTGATGGGATTGTTGACTTACGACGGGGAATTCAGGTTTCCTCTTCTGTTGGCCCAGGGAAGTCCATTCTTCCATTCGAGTTGCCAGGGAGAGCTGGGTGGGAATTGCTGTCAAGTCACGGCAGGTCAAAATAGACCTCATCTATGCTTGTGTCCAGGACCTAATGTTCCTCTCCAGGGGCGATAGGGATGACGGGGACGCATTCCAGACTCACCCAGTGAGTCAGGCCTCGGCTCGAGGGGAAGCAAAGGATTCTGATATCCTCCTGGGTCGCAATAGGTATCTCTTGGAGCCCACTGAGTGGCCTCCAGGGAGTCAAGCCTCCTGTGGAGTTGGAGAGAGGACTCGGGATTGCTCTCCAGGCCATACAGGAAAGAAGGCCCTCAGCTCACAATGACGGGGGCGTCTTGTGGGTTTTCTCGAGTTGGAGCGCAAGTATGAGTTTTCTCACGAGGTACGACGGGGAGCTCAGGGAGCCTCTCGTGTGGTGCCAGGAAAGTCAGGTGTCTATGCGTGTGATGAGGAGGAGCCCATAAATGCTCTCGAGTCATGGTAGGGAAATCGGGACTCAAGACGCGTTGAAGAAGGAGTCTCGAGGTCTTTCTCAGGTTGCGGCAGGAAACCCTGGGTTCCCTCGACTTGTACCGGTGACCTCAGGGAGCTTCTCAGGGTGCCTCTGAGAAGTCAGGCATACTGTGGACTTGGGAGGCGCTCTCGGAACTCCACTGGGTTTGGTGCAATGGCAAAGGTTCTCATCTCGAGTTGAGGCAGGAACCTAAGGGTTCCTCTCCATTTAAAACTCCGACCACAGGGTCCCTGAAGAGTTGGGACAGGAGAGTCAGGCCTCGTCTTCTGTGGAGGAATGGAACTCCACTTGCCTCTCGAGTTGTTCACAGGATAACAGACCATTTGTCGAGCTGTGAGTGGAACCTTCGGTTTTTTCCGTAAGATGCATGAGGGGGTCAGTGCCCCTTCGTGTTGTGCCTTCATCCACAGGGTTGCCTTCAAAGAGGTGTCCGGACATCGGGTTCTTTTCAATAGCAGAGCAGGAAATCGGGGTCTTTCAGAACGTGGCACCATCCATGAGGCTACGTCTCGAATTTCTTCATTAGACTGGTGTCATCCTGAGGTGCGCCATGAAGATCGGGAACCCCTTCCAGACAAAGCAGGGGAATCGACCATCTTGTCACGATCAGGAGGAGTGAAAGGGCTCAGTTGAAGTCGTGCCGGGAACCTCGGTGTTCCCCTCGAGTGGGACCGGTGTGTCGGGAAACTTTTGGGGTCACTTCAAGTGTGCCAAGTACCGTTTTGCACTTCAATACGGACTTGGGGCTTCTCTTGACACGCTGTAGAGGGCAAGGGCCTCATCTTGGGATGACGGGGGAATCACGTGGTTTTTCTCAAGGTGCGGCGGGATTCTAGAGTTACGACGGGGAATTCAGGCTTCCTCTTGTGTTGGCCCAGGGAAGTCCAATCTTCCATTCGAGTTTCGAGGAAGAGCTGGGGTTTGCTCTTGAGTCACTGCAGGGCAAAAGAGACCTCATCTAGGCTTGTGTCCAGGACCTAATATTCCTCTCCAGGGCCGACAGCGATCTCGGGGTTGCATTCCAGACGCATCCTGGGAGTCAGAGCTCGACTCGAGGGGAAGCAAAGGACCCCGCTCTCCTCTTGAGTCACCGCAGGTGTCTCTTGGAGCCCACTGAGTGGCCTAAAGGGAGTCAAGCCCCCTGTGGAGTTTGGAGAGAGGACTCAGGATTGCTCTCCAGGCCATGCAGGAAAAGAAGACCCTCATCTCGCGATGACAGGGGCGTCTTGTTGGTTTTCTCGAGCTGCGGTGCCAGTGTGCGGTTTCTGACGAGGTGCGACGGGAAGCTCAGGGAGCCTTTCGTATGGCACCAGGGAATTCAGGTCTCCATGCGCATGGCAAGGGGGAGCGCGTCATTGCTCTCGAGATATGATACGGGAATCGGGCCTCAAGACACGTTAAAGCAGGACTCTCAAGGTCTTTCTCGGGTTGCGGCAGGAAACCCTGGGTTCCGTCGACTTCTGCCGGTGACCTTAGGGAGCTTCTCAGGGTGCCTCTGAGAAGTCAGGCATACTGTGGATTTGGGACGGGCCTCTCGGGACTCCACTGGTTTTGTGGCAATGGAAAAGGGCCTCATCTTGAGTGGAGGCAGGAACCTCAGGCTTCCTCTCCATTTCTGACTCGGTGCGCAAGGTCCCTAGAGTTGTGACAGGAGAGTCAGGCATCGTCTTGTGTGGAGGAATGGAACTCCGCTTGCTTCTCGAGTTGTTCACGAGGTGATAGACCACTTGTGGAGCTGTGTGAGGAACCTGCGGGTTTTTCCGGAAGATGCACGGGGTGTCAGTGCCCCTACGTGTTGTGCCTTCATCCACAGGCTTGCCTTCGAAGAGGTGTCCAGGAGTCTGGTTTTGATCAAAAGTGGACCATGGAATCGGGGTCTTTCGGCATGTAGTATGGCCCTCGAGGCTACCTCTCGAATTTCCTCGTGAGACCGGCCTCATCCTGAGGTGTGCCGGGAAGGTCGGGAATCCCTTCGAGACAAAGCAGTGGAATCGACCCTCCTATCGCGATCAGGAGAGGAGAAAGGCCTCAGATGAAGTGGTGCCGGAAACTTCAGTGTCCCCTCTAGTGAGATCGGTATATAGGGGAACTTTTGGGGTCGCATCAAGGGTGCCAAGTACTGTTTTGCACTTCAAGACGGAATGTGAGACTTCTCTTGAGACGCTGTAGGGGGCAAGGGCCTCATCTTGCAATACGGGGAACCACGTGATTTTTCTCGAGTTGCGGCGGGTTTCTCAAATTACAACTGGAAATTCAGGCTTCCTCTTGTGTTGGCTCAGAAAGGCCAATCTTCCATTCGAGTTGCAAGGGAAAGCTAGGGGTTGCGCTTGAGTCACTGCAGGGCCAAAGAGACCTCATCTAGGCTTTTGTCCAGGACCTAAGGTTCCTCTCCAGGGGCGACAGGGATCCAGGGTTGCATTCCAGACTCACCCTCGTAGTCAGGCCTCATCTCGAGGGGAAGCAAAGGACACCGCTCTCCTCCTGAGTATCGACGGGTATCTCTTGGAGCCCACTGAGTGACCTAAAGGGAGTCAAGCCTCCTTTGGAGTTTGGAGAGAGGATTCGGGATTGCTCTTCAGGTCATGCAGGAAAGGCCCTCATTTCACCATGACAGGGGCGTCTCGTGGGTTTTCTCGAGCTGCGGCGCCAGTGTGGGGTTTCTCACGAGGTACGATGGGGAGCTCAGGGAGCCTCTCATGTGGTGCCGGGGAAGTCAGATCTTCATGCGCGTGGCGAGGGGGAGCGCGTCATTTTTCTCCAGTCATGGTAGGGGAATCGGGCCTCAAGACGCGTGAAGAAGGACTCGTGAGGTTTTTCTCAGGTTACGGCAGGAAACCCTGGGTTCCCTCGACTTATGCCCGTGACCTCAGGGAGCTTTTCAGGGTGCCTCTGAGAAGTCAGGGATACTGTGCAGTTGGGAGGGGCCGCTCCGAACTCCACTGGGTTTGGTGCAGTAGAAGAGGGCCTTATCTCGAGTTGAGGCAGGAACCTCATGGTTCCTCTCCATTTCTGAATCGGATCTCAGTGTCCATGCAGAGTTGGGACAGGAGAGTCAGGCCTCGTCTTGTGTGGAGGAATTTAACTCCTCTTGCCTCTCGAGTTGTTCACGGGGTGACAGGCCACTTGTCGATCTGTATGTGGAACTTGCGGGCTTTTCCAACGATGCAGGAGGGTGTCAGACCCCTTCGTTTTGTGCCTTCGTCCACAGGATTGCCTTCGAAGAGGTGTCCTAGCATTGGGTTCTTATCAAGAGCAGACAGGGAAATCGGGGTCTTTCGGCGTGTGGCACCAACCACAAGGCTACGTCTCGAATTTCCTCGTGAGACCGGCCTCATCCTGAGGTGCGCCGGGAAGGTCCGGAACCCCTTCCAGACAAAGCAGGGTAATCGACCCTCCCGTCGCGATCAGGAGGGGATAAGGGGCTCAGAACAAGCGGTGCACCGAACCTTGGTGTTCCCCTCGAGTGAGACCGGGTGTCGGGGAACTTTTGTGCTAACATCAAGGTTGCCAATTATCGTTTTAAACTTCAAGATGGAACGTAGGGCTTCTACTGAGACGCTGTAGCTGGCAAGGGCCTCATCTTGCGATGACGGGGGAACCACGTGGTTTTCCTCGAGTTGCAGCGGGATTTTCGAATTACGACGGGGAATTCAGGTTTCCTCTTGTGTTGTCCCAGGGAAGTCCATTCTTCCATTCGAGGTGCGAGGGAGAGCAGGGGATTGCTCTCGAGTCACTTCAGGGCAAATGAGACCTCATCTATGCTTGTGTCTAGGACCTAATGTTCCTCTCCAGGGGCGACAGGGATCTCGGGGTTGCATTCCAGACTCACCTGAGGAGTCAGGCCTGGTATATAGGGGAAGCAAAGAATTCCGCTCTCCTCTCGAGTCCCAACGGGTATCTCTTGGAGCCCACAGAGTGGCCTAAAGGGAGTCAGGCCTCCTGTGGAGTTTGAAGAGAGGCCTCGAGATTGCTCTCCAGGCCATGCAGGAAAAGAAGGCCTTCATCTCGCGATGACGGAGGCGTCTCGTGTGTTTTCTCGAGCTGGGGAGCCAGTGTGGGATTTCTCACGAGGTATGACGGGGAGCTCAGGGAGCCTCTCGTGTGGCGCCAGGGAAGTCAAGTCTCCATGCGAGTGGCGAGGGGGAATGCGTCATTGCTCTCGAGTCATGGTAGGGGAATCGGGATTCAAGATGCGTTGAAGGAGGATTTTCGAGGTCTTTCTCGGGTTGCGTCAGGAAACCCTGTGTTCCCTCGACTTGTGCCAGTGACCTCAGGGAGCTTCTAAGGGTGCCTCTGAGAAGTCGCGATACTGTGGATTTGGGAGGGGCCTCTTGGGCCTCCACTGTTTTTGGTGTAATGGAAGAGGGCCTCATCTCGAGTGGAGTCAGGAACCTCAGGGTTCCTCTCCATTTCGGACTCCGATCGCAGGGTCCCTTCAGAGTTGGGACCGGAGAGTCAGGCCTCGTCTTGAGTGGAGGAATGGAACTCTGCTTGCCTCTCGAGTTGTTCATGGGATGACAGGCCTCTTATCGAGCTGTGTGTGGATCCTGCGGCTTTTACCGAATGATGCACGGGAGTGTCAGTGACCCTTCATTTTGTGCCTTCGTCCACAGGGTTGCCTTCGAAGAGGTGTCCGGGCATCGGGTTCTTCTCAAGAGTGGGCCGGGAAATCGGGGTATTTCGGCATGTGACACCACCCACGACGCTATGTCTCGAATTTACTCGTGAGACCGGCCTCATCCTTAGGTGCGCCGGGAATGTGGGAAACCCCTTCCAAACAAAGCAGGGGAATAGACCCTCCTGTCTCGAACAGGAGGGGAGAAGGTGCTCAGATGAAGTGGTGCGGGAACCTCGGTGTTCCTGTCGAGTGAGACCGGCGTGTCCGGGAACATTTGGTGTCGCATCAAGGGTGCAAAGTACCGTTTCGCACTTCAAGACGGAACGTGGTTCTTTTCTTGAGACGCCATAGCAGCAAGGGCCTCATCTTGGGATGACGTTGGAAACACGTGGTTTTTCTCGAGTTGCGGCGGGATTCTCGAGTTACGAAGGGGATTTCTGGCTTCCTCTTGTGTTGGCCCAGGGAAGCCCAATCTTCCATTCGAGTTGCGAGGGAGAGCTGGGGGTTGCGCTCGAGTCACTGCAGGGCAAAAGAAACCTCATCCAGGCTTGTGTCTAGGACCTAATGTTCCTCTCAAGGGATGACTGGGATCTTGGGGTTGCATTCTAGACTCACCCAGGAGTCAGGCGTCCTCTCGAGGGGAAACAAAGGACTTCTCTCTCTTCTTGAGTCGCGACGGGTATTTCTTGGAGCCCACTGAGTGGACTAAAGGGAGTCAAGCCTCCTCTGGAGTTTGGAGAGAGGACTCGGGATTGCACTCCAGGACATGCAGGAAAAGAAGGTCCTCATCTCACGATGACGGGGGGGGGTCTCGGTGGTTTTACCGAGCTGCAGCGCCTGTGTTGGTTTCTCAGGAGGTACGACGGGGAGCTCAGGGAGCCTCTTGTGTGGCGCCAGGGAAGTTAGGTCTCGATGCGTGTTGCGAGGGGGAGCGCGTCATTGCTCTCGAGTCATGGTAGGGGAATCAGGCCTCTAGACGCGTTGAAGGATTCTCAAGATCTCTCTCGGGTCTTGGCAAGAATACCTGGGTTCCCTCGACTTGTGCCGGTGACCTCAGGGAGATTCTCCGGGTGCCTCTGAGAAGTCAGGGATACTGTGGAGTTGGGAAAGACCTCTCGGGACTCCACTGGGTTTGGTGAAATGGAAGGGGGCCTCATCTCGAGGGGAGGCAGGAACCTCAGGGTTCCTCTCCATTTCTGATTCCGATCGCAGCCCCCTGCATAGTTGGGAGAGGTGAGTCAGGCCTTGTCTTGTGTGCAGGAATGGACCTCCGCTTGCCTCTCGAGTTGTTCACTGGGTGACAGGCACTTGTTGAGCTGTATGAGTAACCTGCGGTCTTTTCCGGACGATGCACGGGGGTGTCAGTGCCCCTTCGTGTTGTGCCTTCATCCACACTATCTTCGAATAGGTGTCTGGGCATCGCGTTCTTATCAAGAGCGGATCGGGAAATCGCGGTCTTTCGGCATGTGGCACCACCATCGAGGCTATGTCTCGAATTTCCTCGTGAGACAGCCTCATCTGAGATGCGTGGAGAAGGTCGGGAACCCCTTGCAGACAAAGCAGGGGAATTGACCCTCCTTTCGCGATCAGGAGGGGAGAAGGGGCTCAGATGAAGTGGTGCCAGGAACCTCGGTGTTCCCCTCTAGTGCGACCCGTATGTCGGGGAACTTTTGGGGTAGCATTAAGGGTGCCAAATATCATTTCGCACTTGAAGACAGAACGTGGGACTACTCTTGAGACGCTGGAGCGGGCAAGGGCCTCATCTTGCAATGACGGGGGAACCACGTGGTTTTTCTCAAGTTGAGGCGGAATTCTCGAATTACTCCTGGGAATTCAGGCTTCCTCTTGTGTTGGCCCAGGGAGGTCCAATCTTCCATTCGGGTTGCGAGGGAAAGCTGGGGAGTGCTCTCGAGTTACTGCAGGGCAAAAGCGACCTCATCTAGCCTTGTGTTCAGGACCCAGTGATCCTCTCCAAGGGCGACAGGGATCTCGGGTTTGCATTACAGACTCACCCGGGGAGTTAGGCCTCGTCTCGAGGGGAAGCAAAGGACTTGGCTATCCTCTCGAGTTGCGACGCGTATCTCTTGGAGCCCACTGAGTGGTCTAAAGGGAGTCAACCCTCCTCTTCAGTTTGGAGAGAGGACTCGGGATTGCTCTCCAGGCCATGCAGGAAAAGAAGGCCCACATCTCGAGATGACGGGGGCGTCTCGTGGGTTTTCTCGAGCTGCGGCGCCAGTGTGGGGTTTCTCACGAGGTACGACGGGGAGTTCAGGTAGCCTCTCGTGTGGCAACAGGGAAGTCAGGTCTCCATGGGCGGGGCAAGGGGGAGCGCGTCATTGCTCTCAAGTCAGGGTAGGGGAATCGGGCCTCATGACGGGTTGAAAAAGAACTCTCGATGTCTTTCTAGGGTTGCGGCAGGAAACCCTGGGTTCCCTTGACTTGTGCCGGTGACCTCAGGGAGCGTCTCAGGGTGCCTCTGAGAAGTCAGGGATACTGTGGATTTGGGAGAGGCCTCTCGGGACTCCTTTGGGTTTGGTGCAATGGAAGTGGGCCTCATCTCGAGTTGAGGCAGGAACCTCAGGGTTCTGCTCCTGACTTCCTGGAGGCTGGATGTGAATCAGATCACAGGGTCCCTGTTGAGTTTGCTCAGGAGTGTCAGGTCTCGTGTTCTGCGGAGGAATGGAACTCCGCTTACATCTCAAGTTGTTCAAGGATAACACCACTTTTCGTGATGTGTGTGGAACCTGCGGGTTTTTCGGAGATGCACGGGGGCGTCAGTGCTCCTTCCTGTTGTGCCTTCATCCACAAGGTTGCCTTCAAAGAGGTGTCTGGGTATCGTGTTCTCCTCAAGTGCGGACCGGGAAATTGGGGTCTTTCAGCATGTTGCACCACCCACTACGCTACGTCTCAAATTTTCTCGTGAGACCGGCCTCATCCTGAGGCGCGCAGGAAAGTCCGGGAACCCTTTCCAAACAAAGCAGGGGAATCGACCCTACTTTCGGGATCAGGAGGAGAGAAAGGGCTCAGATGAAGTAGTGCCGGGAACCTCGGTGCTCTCCTTGAGTGAAAGTCGGGT
The DNA here is from genome assembly GCF_029407905.1 of Bubalus kerabau. Classification (NCBI taxonomy): domain Eukaryota; kingdom Metazoa; phylum Chordata; class Mammalia; order Artiodactyla; family Bovidae; genus Bubalus; species Bubalus kerabau. The sequence continues at coordinate 10,235,942 of NW_026577880.1, read as the reverse complement.
AACTTTTCTGGTTGCATCAAGGGTGCCAAGTACCGTTTCGCACTTCAAGACGGAACCTGGGACTTCTCTTGAGATGCTGTAGTGGGCAAGGGCCTCATCTAGCACTGACGGGGGACCCACGTGTTTTTTCTCGAGTTGCGGCAGGATTCTTGAGTTACGATGGGGAATACAGGTTTCCTCTTGTGTTGGCCCAGGGAAGTCCAATCTTCCATTCGAGTTGCAAGTGAGAGCTGGAGATTGCTCTCGAGTCACTGCAAGGCAAAATAGAGCTCATCTAGGTTTGTGTCCAGGACCGAGTTTTTCTCTCCAGGGGCGACAGGGATCTCGGGGTTGAATTCCAGACTCACCCGGGGAGTCAGGCCTCGTCTCGAAGGGAATGAATGGACTCCGCTCTCCTCTCGAGTCGCGACGGGTATCCCTTGGAGCCCAAGAGTGGCCTAAATGGAGTTAAGCCTCCTGTGGAGTTTGGAGAGAGGACTCGGGATTGCTCTCTAGGCCATGCAGGAAAAGAAGGCCCTCATCTCGCGATGACGGGGGCGTCTCGTGGGTTTTCTCAAGGTGCAGTGCCTGGTTGGGGTTTCTCACGAGATAGGACGGGGAGCTCAGGGAGACTCCTGTGGTGCCACGGAAGTCAGGTCTCCATGGACGTGGCGTGGGGGAGCGCCTCATTGCTCTCGAGTCATGGTAGGGGAATCAAGCCTCAGGACGCTTTGAAGAAGAACTCTCGAGGTCTTTCTCGGGGTGTGGCAGGAAACCCTGGGTTCCCTCGACTTGTGCCCATGACCTCAGGGAGCTTAGCGGGGTTCCTCTGAGAAGTCAGGGATACTGTGGAGTTGAGAGGGGCTTCTCGGGACATCACAGGGACTGGTGCAATTGAAGAGGACCTAATCTCGGATTGAGGCAGTAACGTCAGGGTTCCTCTCCATTTCTGACTCGGATAGCAGGGTCCCTGCAGAGTTGGGACAGGAGAGTCAGACCTCGTCTTGTGTGGAGTAATGGAACTCCGCTTGCCTCTCGAGTTGTTCACGGGATGACAGGCCACCTGTCGAGTTGTATGTGGAACCTGCGGTTTTGGGGGACGATGCACAGGGGTGTCAGTGCCCCTTCGTGTTGTGCCTTCATCCACAGGGTTACCTTCGAAGAGGTGACCGGGCATCGGGATCTTATCAATAGCGGACCAGGAAATCGGGGTCTTTCGGCATGTGGCACAACCCACGAGGCTACGTCTCGACTTCCCTCGTGAGACTGGCTTCATCCTGAGGTTCGCCGGGAAGTCTGGGAACCCCTTCCAGACAAAGCAGGGGAATCGACCCTCCTGTCGCCATCAGGAGGGGAGAAGAGGCTCAGCTGAAGCGGTGCTGGGAACCTCCATGTTCTCCTCGAGTGAGACCGGGGTGTCAGGGAAATTTGGGGGTCGCATCAAGGGTGCCAAGTACCGTTTCACACTTCAAGACGGAACATGGGACTTCCCTGGAGACGCTATAGCTGACAGGGGCCTCATATTTCGATGACGGAGGAGCCACGTTGTTTTTCTCCAGTTGCCGCGGGATTCTCGAATTACAATGGGGAATACAGGCTTCCTCTTGTGTTGGCCCAGGGAAGTCCAATCATCCATTCGAGTTGCGAGGGAGAGCTGGGGATTGCACTTGAGTCAATGCAGGACAAAAAAGACCTCATTTAGGCTTGTGTCCAGGACCGAGTTTTCCTCTACAGGGGCAACACGGATCTCGCGATCCCATTCCAGACTCACCCAAGTAGTCAGGCCTCGGCTCGAGGGGAAGCAACGGACTCTGCTCTCCTCTAGAGTAGCGACGTGTATCTCTTGGAGGCTACTGAGTGGCCTAAAGGGAGTCAGGCCTCCAGTGGAGTTTGGAGAGTGGACTCGGGATTGCTCTCTAGGTCATGTAGGAAAAGAAGGCCCTCATCTTACGATGATGGGGGCGTCTCGTGAGTTTTCTCGAGCGGCGGTGCCAGTGTGGGGTTTTCATGAGGTAGGACGGGGAGCGCAGGGAGCCTCTCGTGTGGCGCCAGGGAAGTTAGGTTTCAATGGGCGTGGCGAGGGGAATGCGTCATTGCTCTCCAGTCATGGTAGGGTATCGGGCCTCAAGACGCGGTAAAGAAGGACTCTCAAGGTCTTTCTCAGAATGCAGCAGGAAACCCTGGGTTCACTCGACTTGTGCCAGTGACCGCAGAGAGCTTCTGAGGGTGCCTCTGAGAATCAGGGATACTGTGGAGTTTTAGGGGCCTCTCGGGACTCCACTGGGTATGGCGCAATGGAAGAGGGCCTCATTTCGAGTTGATGCAGGAACGTCAGGTTTCATCTACATTTCTGACTCCGATCACACGGTCCCTGCAGAGTTGGGAAAGGAGAGTCAGGCCTTCTCTTGTGTGGAGGAATGGAACTCCGCATGCCTCTCTAGTTCTTCAAGGGATGACAGGACACTTGTCGATCTGTGTTTGGAATCTGCGTGTTTTTCCGTACTATGCATGGGGATGTCAGTACCCCTTCGTGTTGTGCATTCATCCACAGGTTTGCTTTCGAAGAGGTGTCCTGGCATCGGGTTCCTATTAAGAGCGGACTGGGAAATCGGGGTCTTTCCGCATGTGGCACCACCCACCAGGCTACGTCTCGAATTTCCTAGTGAGACCGGCCTCATCCTGAGGTGCGCCGGGAAGGTTGGAACCCCTTGCAGACAAAGCAGGGGAATCGACCCTCCTGTCTCGATCAGGAGGGGAGAAGGGGCACAGATGAGGTGATGCCGGGAACCTCGGTGTTCCCCTCCAGTGAGACCAGTGTGTTGGGGAACTTTTGGGGTCGCATCAAAGGTGCCAAGTACCGTATCGCACTTCAAGATGGAACGTCAGACTTCTTTTGAGACGCTGTAGCGGCAATGGCCGCATCTTGCGATGAAGAGGGAACGACGTGGTTTTTCTCGAGTTGTGGCGGGATTCTTGAGTTACAACGGGAAATTCAGGCTTCCTCTTCTGTTGGCCCAGGGAAGTCCAGTCTTCCATTCGAGTTGCGAGGGAGAGTTGGGGATTGCTCTCGAGTCACTGCAGGAAAAAAGAGACCTCATCTAGGCTTGTGTCCAGGACCTAATGTTTCTCTCCAGGGGCGACAGGGATCTCCGGTTCACATATCAGACACACCCGAGGAGTCAGGCCTCGCCTCGAGGGGAAGGAAAAGACTCCGCTCTCCTCTCGAGTCGCGACGGGTGTGTCTTGGAGTCCACTGAGTGACCAAAAGGGAGTCAAGCCTACTGTGGAGTTTGGAGAGAGGACTCGGGATTGCTCTCCAGGCCATGCTAGAAAAGAAGGCCGTCATGTCGCGAAAATGGGGGCGTCTCGTGGGTTTTCTCTATCTGTGGCGCCAGTGTTTGGTTTCTCACGAGGTATGACGGGGAGCTCAGGGAGCCTCTCGTGTGGCGCCAGGGAAGTCAGGGCTTCATGAGTGTAGCAGAGGGAGCGTGTCATTGCCCTCGAGTCATGGTAGGGGAATCAGGCCTCAAAATGCGTTGAAGAAGGACTCTTGAGTTCTTTCTATGGTGGCGGCAGTAAACCCTGGGTTCACTCGAATTGTGCTGGTGACCTCAGGGAGCTTCTCAGGGTGCCTCTGAGAAGTCAGGGATACTGTGGAGCTGGGACGCGTCTCTCGGGACTCCACTGGGTTTCGTGAAATGGAAGAGGTCCTAATCTCGAGTGGAGGCAGGAACCTCAGCGTTCCTCTCGTGACTTCACTGGCGCTGGTCTGATTCGGATCGCAAAGTCCCTGCAGAGTTGGAACAGGAGAGTCAGGCATCGTCTTGTGTAGAGGAATGAAACCCCACTTGCCTCTCGAGTTCTTCAGGGGTGACAAGCCACTTGTTGAGCTGTATGTGGAACCTGCGGGTTTTTCCGGACGATGCACGAGGGTGTCAGTGCCCCTTTGTGTTGTGCCTTCATCCACAGGGTTGCCTTCAAAGAGGTGTCCAGGCATCGGGTTCTTATCAAGAGCGTACCGGGAAATCATAGTCTTTTGGCATGTGGTACCACCCGCGAGCTACGTCTCGAATTTCCTCGTGAGACTGGCCTCATCCTGAAGTGCCCCGTGAAGGTCGGGAACCCCTTACAAACAAAGCAGGGGAAGTGACCCTGCTATCACGAACAGGAGGGGAGAAGGGGCTCAGATAAACTGGTGCCGGGAACCTCGGTGTTCACCTCGAGTGAGACCGATATTTCGGGGAACTTTTGGGGTCACATCAAGGGTGTCAAGTATCGTTTTGCACTTCAAGACGGAACGTGGGACTTTTCTTGAGAAGCTGTAGCGGGCAAGGGCCTCATCTTGTGATGACGAGGGAACCAAGTGCTTTTTCTCGAGTTGCGGCGGGATTCTCGAGTTACGAAGGGGAATTCAGGCTTCCTCTTGTGTTGGCCCAGGGAAGTCCAATCTTCCATTCGAGTTGTCAGGGAGAGCGGGGGATTGCTCTCGAGTTACAGAAGGGCAAAAGAGACCTCATCTAGGCTTGTTTCCAGGACCTAATGTTCCTCTCCAGGGGAGACAGGGATCTCGGGGTTGCATTCCAGACCCACCTGGTGAGTCAGGCCTTGTCTCGAAGGGAAGCAAAGGACTCAATTCTCCTCTCGAGTCGCGACGGGTATCTCTTGGAGCCCACTAAGTGGCCTAAAGGGATTCAAGCCTCCTGTGGAGTTTGGAAAGAGGATTCGGGATTCCTCTCCAGGCCATGCAGGAAAAGAAGGCCCTCATCTCGCGATGACAGGGGCGTATGGTGAGTTTTCTCAAGCTGCGGCGTCAGTGTGGGGTTTCTCATGAGGTACGACAGGGAGCTCAGGGAGCCTCTCTTATGGCGCCAGGGAAGTCAGGTCTCCATATGCGTGGCGAGGGGGTGCGTGTCATTTCTATAGAGCCATGGAAGCAGATTCGGGCTTCAAGACACGTTGAAGTAGGACTCTCGAGGTCTTTTTCCCATTGTGGCAGGAAACCCTGGGTTCCCTCGACATGTGCCGGTGACCTCATGGAGCTTCTCCGGGTGCCTCTGAGAAGTCAGGGGTACTGTAAGTTGGGAGGGGCCTCTCTGGACTCCACTGGGTTTGGTGCAATGGATGAGAGCCTCATCTCGAGTGGAGGCAGGTACCTCATGTTTCCTCTCCTGGGTTTCCTGTCGCTGGTACTGACTTGGATCGCAGTTTCCCTGCAGAGTTGGTACAGAAAATCAGGTCTCGTCTTGTGTGGAGGAATGGAACTCCACTTGCCTGTCGAGTTGTTCACGGGGTGACAGACCACTTGTTGAACTGTGTTTGTAACCTGCGGGTTTTTCTGGACGATGCACGGTGTCAGTGCCCCTTCGTGTTGTGCTTTCATCCACAGGTTTTCCTTCGTAAAGGTGTCACGGCATCACGTTCTTATCAAGAGCAGACCGGGAAATCGGGGTCTTTCGGCTTGTGGCACCACCCACGAGGCTATGTTTCGAATTTCCTCGTGAGACCTGCCTCATCCTTAGGCGCGCTGGAAAGGTCGGGAACCCCTTCCAGACATAGCAGGGGAATCGACACTCCTGTCGCGATCACGACGGGAGAAGGAGCTCAAATGATGTGGTTCCGGGAACCTCGGTGTTCCTTTCGAGTGAGACCGGTATGTCGGGGAATTTTGAGATTGCATCAAGGGTGCCAAGTACCGTTTCGCACTTCAAGACAGAAAGTGGGACTTCTCTTGAGTCGCTGTAGCGGGCAAGGGCCTCATCTAGCGCTGATGGGGGAACCACGTGGATTTTCTCGAGTTTCGGCGGGATTCTCGAGTTACGATGTCGAATTCAGGCTTCCAATTGTATTGGCCCAGGGAAGTCCAATCTTCAATTCGATTTGCGAGGGAGAGCTGGCGATTGCGCTCTAGTAACTGCAGTGCAAAATAGACCTCATCTAGGCTTGTGTCCAGGACCGAGTTTTCCTCTCAAGGTGTGACAGGAACTCGGGGTTGCATTCCAGACTCACACGGGGAGTCAGGCCTCGTCTCGAGGGGAAGCAAAGGACTCTGCTCTCCCTTCAGGTCCTGACAGGTATCTCTTGGAGCCAACTGAGAGGCCTAAAGAGAGTCAAGCCTCCTGTGGAATCTGGAGAGAGGACTCGGTTTTGCTCTCCATGCCAGGCAGGAAACAAGTCCCTCATCTCGTGATGACGGGGGCGTATCGTGGGTTTTCTCGAGCTGCGGTGCCTGAATGGGGTTTCCAAAAAGGTACTACGGGGAGCTCAGGGAGACTCTCTTCAGGAGTCAGGGAAGTCAGGTCTCCATGCGCATGGCGATGGGGAGCGGGTCTTTGCTCTCGAGTCATGGTAGGGGAATCGTGCCTCAAGACGCGCCGAAGGACTCTCAAGGTCTTTCTCGGGTCACAGCAGGAAACCCTGGGTTCCCTGGACTTGAGCCGGTGACCTCAGGTAGATTCTCAAGGTGCCTCTGAGAATTCAGGGATACTGTGGAGTTGGGAGGGGCCTCTCGCGACTCATCTGGGTTTGGTGCAATGGAAGAGGGCCTCACCTCGAGGGGAGACAGGAACCTCAGGATTCCTCTCCGTTTCGGACTCCGACCGCAGGGTTCCTGCAGAGTTGGGACAGGAGAGTCAGTCCTCGTCTTGTCTGAGGAAGGGAAGCCCGCTGGCCTCTCGAGTTGCTCAGGGGGTCGCAGGCCCCTCGTCGAGCTGTGTGTGGAACCCACGGGTCGTTGCGGACGATGCACGGGGGTGGCAGTGCCCCTTCGTGTTGTGCCTTCACCCACAGGGTTGCCTTCGAAGAGGGGTCCGGGCCTCGGGTCCTTCTCAAGAGCGGACCGGGGAATCGGGGGCGTTCGGCATGTGGCACCACCCACGTGGCTCATCTTGAATTTCTTCGTGAGACCGGCCTCATGCTGAGGTGCGCCGGGAAGGCCGGGAACCCCTTCCAGACCATGCGGGGGAATCGACTTTCCTGTCGCGATCAGGAGGGGAGAAGGGGCTCAGAGGAAGCGGTGCCGGGACCCTCGGTATTCCCCTCGGGGGACCCCGGCGTGTCGGGGGACTTTTGGGGGTGGCAGGAAGGCTGTCAGGGACCGTTTCGCCCTTCAGGGCGGAACAGGGGACTTCCCTTGAGACGCCGTGGCGGGCAAGGGCCTCATCTTGCCAAGAGGTGGGAACCACGTGGTTTTTCTGGAGTTGCGGCGGGATTCTCGAGTTACGACGGGGATCTCAGCCTTCCCCTTGGCTTGGCCCTGGGAAGCCCAATCTTCCCCTCGGGTTGCGAGGGAAAGCTGGGGGTTGCGCTCGAGTCACTGCAGGGCCGAAGAGACCTCACCTAGGCGTGTGTCCGGGAACTAATATTCCTCTCCAGGGAAGGCAGGGATCTCGGGGTTGCATTCCAGGCTCCCCCGGGGAGTCAGGCCTCGTCTCGAGGGGAAGCCAAGGACTCCGCTCTCCTCTCGAATCGCGACGCGGATCTCTTGGAGCCCCCTGAGCGGCCTCAAGGGAGTCCAGCCTCCTCTTCCGTTTGGAGAGAGGACCCGGGATTGCTCTCCAGGCCATGCAGGAAAAGAAGGCCCTCAGCTCGCGAGGACGGGGGCGTCTCAGGGGTTTCCTCGAGCTGCGGCGCCCGTGGGGGTTTTCTCCCGAGGCACGACGAGGATCTCAGGGAGCCTCTCGTGCGGCGCCAGGGAAGTCAGGTCTCCATGCGCGTGGCGAGGGGGAGCGCGTCCTGGCTCTCGAGTCACGGGAGGGGACTAGGGCCTCGAGACGCGTTGAAGAAGGACTCTCGAGGTCTTTCTCGGGGGGCGGCGGGAAACCCTCGTTTCCCTCGCCTTCTGCCGGGGACCTTAGGGAACTTGCCAGGGTGCCTCTGAGAGGCGAGCGATCCTGTGGAGGTGGCGGGGCCCCTCGGGACTCCGCTGGGTCTGGCGCAACGGAAGAGGGCCTCACCTCGAGGGGAGGCAGGAACCTCAGGCTTCCTCTGCGTTTCGGACTCCGACTGCAGGGTCCCTGCAGAGTTGGGACAGGAGAGTCAGGCCTCGTCTTGTCTGAGGAAGGGAACCCCGCTGGCCTCTCGAGTTGCTCAGGGGGTCTCAGGCCCCTCGTCGAGCTGTGTGTGGAACCCGCGGGTCTTTGCGGACGATGCACGGGGGTGGCAGTGCCCCGTCGTGTTGTGCCTTCACCCACAGGGTTGCCTTCGAAGAGGGGTCCGGGCCTCGGGTCCTTCTCAAGGGGGACCGGGGAATCGGGTGCGTTCGGCATGTGGCCCCACCCACGTGGCTCGTCTCGAATTTCCTCGTGAAACAGGCCTCATCCTGATGTGCGCCGGGAAGGCTGGGAACCCCTTCCAGACCACGCAGGGGAATCGCCTCTCCTGTCGCGATCAGGAGGGGAGAAGGGGCTCAGAGGAAGCGGTGCCAGGACCCTCGGTGTTCCCCTCGAGGGAAGCCGGCGCGTCGGGGGACTTTTGGGGGTCGCAGGAAGGCTGTCAGGGACCGTTTCGCCCTTCAGGGCGGAACAGGGGACTTCCCTTGTGACGCCGTGGCGGGCAAGGGCCTCATCTTGCCAAGAGGTGGGAACCACGTGGTTTTTCTCGAGTTGCGGCGGCATTCTCGATTTACGACGGGGATCTCAGCCTTCCCCTTGGCTTGGCCCTGGGAAGCCCAATCTTCCCCTCGGGTTGCGAGGGAAAGCTGGGGGTTGCGCTCGAGTCACTGCAGGGCCGAAGAGACCTCACCTAGGCGTGTGTCCGGGACCTAATATTCCTCTCCAGGGAAGGCAGGGATCTCGGGGTTGCATTGCAGGCTCCTCCGGGGAGTCAGGCCTCGTCTCGAGGGGAAGCCAAGGACTCCGCTCTCCTCTCGAGTCGCGACGCGGGTCTCTTGGAGCCCCCTGAGCGGCCTGAAGCGAGTCCAGCCTCGTCTTCCGTTTGGAGAGAGGACCCGGGATTGCTCTCCAGGCCATGCAGGAAAAGAAGGCCCTCAGCTCGCGAGGACGGGGGCGTCTCAGGGGTTTCCTCGAGCTGCGGCGCCCGTGGGGGTTTTCTCCCGAGGCACGACGAGGATCTCAGGGAGCCTCTCGTGCGGCGCCAGGGAAGTCAGGTCCCCATGCGCGTGGCGAGGGGGAGCGCGTCCTGGCTCTCGAGTCACGGGAGGGGACTAGGGCCTCGAGACGCGTTGAAGAAGGACTCTCGAGGTCTTTCTCGGGGGGCGGCGGGAAACCCTCGTTTCCCTCGCCTTCTGCCGGGGACCTTAGGGAACTTGCCAGGGTGCCTCTGAGAGGCGAGCGATCCTATGGAGGTGGCCGGGCTCCTCGGGACTCCGCAGGGTCTGGCGCAACAGAAGAGGGCCTCACCTCGAGGGGAGGCAGGAACCTCAGGCTTCCTCTCCGTTTCGGACTGCGACCGCAGGGTCCCTGCAGAGTTGGGACAGGAGAGTCAGGCCTCGTCTTGTCTGAGGAAGGGAACCCTGCTTGCCTCTCGAGTTGCTCAGGGGGTCTCAGGCCCCTCGTCGAGCTGTGTGTGGAACCCGCGGGTCTTTGCGGACGATGCACGGGGGTGGCAGTGCCCCTTCGTGTTGTGCCTTCACCCACAGGGTTGCCTTCGAAGAGGGGTCCGGGCCTCGGGTCCTTCTCAAGGGCGGACCGGGGAATCGGGGGCGTTCGGCATGTGGCCCCACCCACGTGGCTCGTCTCGAATTTCCTCGTGAGACCGGCCTCATCCTGAGGTGCGCCAGGAAGGCCGGGAACCCCTTCCAGACCACGCAGGGGAATCGACTCTCCTGTCGCGCTCAGGAGGGGAGAAGGGGCTCAGATGATTCGGTGCCGGGACCCTCGGTGTTCCCCTCGAGGGAACCAGGCATTTCGGGGAACTTTTGGGGTCACATGAAGGCTGTCAGGTCCCGTTTCTCACTTCAGGGCGGAACAGGGGACTTCGCTTGAGACGCCTTCACGGGCAAGGGCATCATCTTGCGAATAGGTGGGAACCACGTGGTTTTTCTCGAGTTGCGGCGGGATTCTCGTGTTACGACGGGGGATTACAGGCTTCCTCTTGTGTCGGCCCTGGGTAGCCCAATCTTCTATTCTAGTGGCGAGCGAAAGCTGGGGGTTGCGCTCGAGTCACTGCAGGGCCAAAGAGACCTCATCTAGGCCTGTGTCCAGGACCTAATGCTCCTCTCCAGGGAAGACAAGGATCTCGGAGTTGCATCCCATGCTCCCCCGGGGAGTCAGGCCTCGCCTCGAGGGGAAGCAAAGGACTCCGCTCTCCTCCCGAGTCGCGACGCGGATATCTTGGTGCCCCCTGAGTGGCCTCAAGGGAGTCCAGCCTCCTCTTCACTTTTGAGAGAGGACTCGTGATTACTCTCCAGACCAGGCAGGAAAAGAAGGCCCTCACCTCGCGAGGACGGGGGCATCTCAGGGGTTTTCTCGAGCTGCGGCACCCGTGGGGGTTTTCTCCCGAGGCACGACGAGGATCTCAGGGAGCCTCTCGTGCGGTTCCAGGGAAGTCATGTCTCCATGCACGTGGCGAGAAGGAGCGCGTCATTGTTCTCGAGTCATGGGAGGGGACTAGGGCCTCAAGACGCGTTGAAGAAGGACTCTCGATGTCTTTCTCGGGTTGCAGCGGGAAACCCTCGTTTCCCCCGACTTCTGCCGGGGACCTGAGGAAACTTCCCAGGGTGCCTCTGAGAGGTGAGGGACGCTGTGGATTTGGCGGAGCCTCTCGGGACTCCACTGGGTTTGTCGCAATGGAAGAGGGCCTCATCTCGAGTGGAGGCAGGAACCTCAGGCTTCCTCTCCAATTCTGACTCTGATCGTAATGTCCCTGCAGAGTTGGGACAGGAGAGTCAGGCTATGTCTTTTCTGAGGAATGGAACTCCGCTTGCCTCTCGAGTTGTTCATGGGGTTTCAGGCCCCTTGTCAAACTGTGTGTGGAATCTGCAGGTTTTTCCAGACGATGCATGGGGGTGTCAGTGACCCTTCGTTTTGTGTCTTCATCCACAGGGTTGCCTTCGAAGAGGTGTCTGGGCATCGTGTTCTTATGAAGAGCGGACTGGGAAATCGGGGTCGTTCAGCATTTGGCACCACCCACGTGGCTAGTCTCGAATTTCCTCATGAAATCGGCCTCATCCTGAGGTGTGCCGCGAAGGTCATGAAACCCTTCCAGACAAAGCAGAGGAATCGACCCTCCTGTGGCGATCAGGAGGAGAGAAGTGGCTCAGATGAAGTGCTGCTGGGAACCTCGGTGTTTCCCTCAATTGAGATAGGTATGTCGGGTAACTTTTGGGGTCGCATAACGCGTTCCAAGTACCGTTTCGCTCTTCAAATTGGAACGTGGGACTTCTCTTGGGGTGCTCCAGCGGGCAAGGGCCTCATCTTGGAATGACTGGGGAACCACTTGGTTTTTCTCTAGTTGCGGTGGGATATTTGAGTTACCACAGGGAATTCATGCTTCCTCTTGTGTTGACCCACAAAAGTCTTATCTTCCATTCGAGATTCGAGGAAGAGCTGGAGGTGCGCTCTAGTCACTGAAGGCAAAAGAGACCCCACCAAGGCTTGTGTGCAGGACCTAATGTTCATGTCAAGGGGCGACAGGAATCTCGGGGTTGCATTCCAGACTCACCCTGGAGTCAGGCCTCGTCTCGAGGGGAAGCAAAGGACTCTGCTCTCCTCTCGAGTCGGACGGGTATGTCTTGGAGCCCACTGAGTGGCTTAAAGGGAGGCAAACCTCCTCTGGTGTTTGGAGGGAGGACACGGGATTGCTCTCCAGGCAATGCAGGAAATGAAGGCCCTCATCTCCCGATGACTGGGGCGTCTCGTAGGTTTTCTCGAGCTGTGGCGCTAGTGTGGGGTTTCTCACGAAGTAAGACTGGGAGCTCAGTGAGCCTCTCACGTGGTGCCAGGGCAGTCAGGTCTCTATGCACGTGGTGAGAGGGAGCCCGTCATTGTTCTCGAGTCATGGTAGGGGAATTGGGCCTGAAGACGTGTTAAAGAAGGACTCACGAGGTCTTTCTTGGGTTGCAGCAGGAAACCCTGGGTTCCATCGACTTGTGCCAGTGACCTCAGGAAGCTTCTCAGCGTGCCTCTGAGAAGTCAGGGTCACTGTGGAGTTGGGAGGGGCCTCTCGGAACTCCACTGGGTTTGGTGCAATGGAAGAGGGCCTCATGACAAGTTGAGGCAGGAACCACAGGGTTCCTCTCCTGGCTTCGAATGCGCCGGATCTGACTCGGATCGCAGAGTCCCTGCAGAGCTGGGACAGGAGAGTCAGGCCTCGTCTTGTGTGGAGGAATGGAACTCCGCTTGACTCTCGCGTTGTTCATGGGGTGATAGGCCACTTGTCGATTTGTATGTGGAACTTGCAGGTTTTTCTGGACGATGCACCGTGGTGTCTCTGCCCCTTCGTGTTGTGCCTTGTTCCACAGGATTGCCTTCGAGTTGGGTTCTGCCATCGGGTTCTTATCAAGAGCGGACCAGGGAATCGGGGTCTTTTGCCATGCCGCACCACCCACGAGGCTATGTCTCGAATTTCGTCGTGAGACTGGCCTCATCTTGATGTGCACCAGGAAGGTCGGGAACGCCTTCCAGACAAAGCAGGGGAATCGAACCTCCTGTCGCGATCAAGAGGGGAGAAGAGTCTCAGATGAAGTGGTGCCGGGAAGCTCGGTGTTCTCCTCAAGTGAGACTGGTATGTCGGGGAACTTTTGGGGTCGCATCAAGGGTTCCAAGTAACTTTTCGCTCTTCAATACGGAACGTGGGACTTCTCTTGAGACGCTGTAGCGGGCAAGGGCCTCATCTTTCGATGACGGGGGAACCACGTGGTTTTTCTTGAGTTGGGGCGGGATTCTCGAGTTACAACCGGGAATTCAGGCTTCCTCTTCAACTGGCCCAGGGAAGTCCAGTTTTCATTCGAATTGTGAGTTAGAACTGGGGATTGCTCTCGAGACACTGCAGGGCCAAATAGACCTCATCTAGGCTTGTGTCCAGGACCTAATGTTCCTCTGCTGGGGCGAAAGCGATCTCAGCATTGCATTCTCGACTCACCCGGGGAGTCAGGCCTCGTCTCGAGGGGAAGCCAAGGACACCGCTCTCCTGTCAAGTCGCGACGGGTATATCTTGGAGCTCACTGTGTGGCCTAAAATGAGTCAAGCCTCCTGTGGAGTTTGGAGAGAGGACTCAGGATTGCTCTCCAGGCCATACAGCAAAAGAAGGCCCTCATCTCGTGAGTACTGGGGCGTCTCGTGGGTATTCTCGAGCTGCGGCTCCAGTGTGGTGTTGTTCACGAGGTATAATGGGGAGTTCAGGGAGCCTCTCCTGTGGCGCCAGGGAAGTCAGGTTTCTATGCGCGTGGCTAGGGGGAGCGCGTCATTGCTCTCGAGTCATGGTAGGGGAATGGCACCTCAAGACGCGTTGAAGAAGGACTCTCGAGGTCTTTTACGGGTTGGGGCAGGAAACCCTTGGTTCCCTCGACTTGTGCCGGTGATCTCAGGAAGGTCTAAGGGTGACTCTGAGAAGTCAGGGATACTGTGCAGTTGGGAGGGGTCTCTCGGGACTCCACTGGGTTCGGTGCAATGGAAGAGGGCCTCATCTCGAGTGGAGGCAGGAAACTCATGTTTCCTCTCCTGACTTCCCCTGGGCCAGATCTGACTCGGATCACAGTTTCGCTGCAGAGTTCGAACAGGAGAGTCAGGCCTCGTCTTGTGTGGAGGAATGGAACTCTGCTTGCCTCTCCAGTTGTTCACGTGGTGACAGGTCACTTCTCGAGCTGTGTGTGGTACCTGCGGGTTTCTCCGGGCGATACCCAGGGGTGTCAGTGCCCCTAAGTGTTGTGCCTTCATCAAAAGGGTTATCTTCAAAGAGGTGTCCGGGCATCAGGATCTTATCAAGAGCGGACCGGGAAATCGGGGTCTTTCGGCATGTGTCACCATCCACGTGGCTATGTCTCGAATATCCTCGTGAGACCGGCCTCATCCTGAGATGCACCGGGAAAGGTGGGAACCCCTTCAAGACAAAACAGGGGAATCGACCCTCCTGTCGCGATCAGGAAAGGAGAAGGGGCCCAGATGTAGTGGTGCCGGGAACCTCGGTGTTCTCCTCGAGTCAGACTGGTGTGTCGAGGAACATTTGAGGGCGCATCAAGGGTGCCAATAACGTTTCGCACTTCAAGATGGAACGTGGGACTTCTCTTGAGACGCTGTAGGGGGCAAGGGCCTTATCTTGGGATGACGGGGGAACCACGTGGCGTTTCTCGAGTTGTGGCGGGATTCTCGAGTTTCGACGGGGAATACAGTCTTCCTCATGTGTTGGGCCAGGGAAGTCCTATCTTCCATTCGAGTTTAAAGGGAGAGCTGGGGATTGCTCTCGAGTCACTGCAGGGCAAAATAGACCTCATCTAGGCTTGTGTCCAGGACTTAATGCTCGTCCCTAGGGGAGACAGGGATCATGGGGTTGCATACCAGACTCACCCGGGGAATCAGGCCTCGTCTCGAGGGGAAGCAAAGAACTCCGCTGTCCTTTTGAGTCGCGATGGGTATCTCTTGGAGCCCACTGTGTGCCCTAAAGGGAGTCAAGCCTCCTGTGCTGTTTGGATAGAGGACTCGGGATTCCTCTCCAGGCCATGCAGGAAAAGAAGGCCCTCATCTCGCGATGATGGCGGCGTCTCGTGGGTTTTCTAGACTGCTGCGCTAGTGCCGGGTTTCTGACGAGGTACGAGAGGGAGCTCAGGGAGCCTCTCGTGTGGCGCCAGGGAAGTCAGGTCCCCATGAGATGGCTAGGGGGAGCTCGTCATTGCTCTCGAGTCATGGTAGGGGAATCGGGCCTCAAGACGGGTTGAAGAAGGACTCTTGAGGTCTTTCTCGGGTCACTGCATAAAACCCAGTGTTCCCTTGACTTGTGCCTGCGACCTCAGGGAGCTTCTCAGAGTGCCTCTGAGAAGTCAGGGATACTGTGCAGTTTGGAGGGGCCTCTCGAGACTCCTCTGCATTTGGTGGAATGTAAGAGGGACTCATCTCGAGTTGAAGCAGGAACCTCAGTGTTCCTCTCCATTTCTGACTCAGATCGCAAGGTCCCTGCATGTTGGTACAGGAGAGTCAGGCCTCGTCTTTTCTGGAGGATGGGACTCCTCTTGCCTCTCGAGTTGTTCTCGAGGTGACAGGCCACTTGTCGAGCTGTGTGTGTAACCTGCCCGTTTTTCCGGATGATGCACAGGTGTGTTAGTGCCCCTTCGTGTTGTACCTTCATACTCAAGGCTGCCTTCCAAGAGGTGTCCGAGCATCGGATTCTTATCAAGAGCGGACCGGGAAATTGGAGTCTTTCAGCAAGTGGCACCGCCCACAAAGCTACGTATCGAATTTCCCCATGAGACCGGCCTCATCCTGAGTTGTGCAGGGAAGGTCGGGCCCCCTTGCAGACAAAGCAGGGGAATCGACCCACGGGTCACGATCAGGAGGGGAGAAGGGGCTTAAATGAAGTGCTGCCGGGAACCTCGGTGTTCCCCTTGAGTGATACTGGCGTGTTGGGGGACTTTTGGGGTCGCATGAAGGGTGCCAAGTACCGTTTCACATTTCAAGACGGAACCTGGGACATCTTTTGAAACGCTGTAGCGGGCGAGGGCCTCATCTTGCGATGACGGGAGAACCACGTGGTTTTGCTCGAGTTGCGGCGGGATTCTCGAGTTATGACCGGGAATTTAGGCTTCCTCTTGTTGGCCTTGAAATCCAATCTTCCATTCGGGTTGCGAGGGGGAGCTGGGGATTGCGCTAGAGTCACTGCAGGGAAAAAGAGACCTAATCTAGGCTTGTGTCCAGGATCTAACGTTGCTCTCCAGGGGCGACAGGGATCTCGGGTTTGCATTCCAGACTCATCCGGGGAGTCAGTTCTCACCTCGAGGGTAAGCAAAGAATTCCGCTCTCGTCTCGAGTCGCGATGGGTATCTCTTGGAGCCCACTGTGTGTACTAAAGGGAGTCAAGCCTCCTGTGGAGTTTGGAGAGAGGACTCGGGATTGGACTCCAGGCCATGCAGGAAAAGAAGGCCCTCATCTCGAGATGACGGTGGCGTCACGTGGGTTTTCTCGAGCTGCGGCGCCAGTGTGGGGTGTCTCATGAAGTACCACGGGGATCTCAGGGAGCCTCTTGTGTGGCGCCAGGAAAATCCAGTATTCCATTCGAGTTGCAAGTTAGAACTGGGGATTGCTCTCCAGTCACTGCAGGGCAAAATAGACCTCATCTACGCTTGTGTCCAGGACCTAGTGTTCCACTCCTGGGCCAACAGGGATCTCAGGGTTGCATTCTCGACTCACCCGGAGAGTCAGGCCTCGTCTTGAGGGGAAAAAAAGGACTCCGCTCTCCTGTCGAGTCGCGACGGGTATCTCTTGGAGCCCACTGCGTGGCGTAAAGGGAGTGAAGCCTCCTATGGAGTTTGGAGATGACTCGGGATTGTTTTCCTGGCCATGCAGGAAAAAAGGCCCTCATCTCGCGATGATGGGGGCATCTCGTGGGTTTTCTCCAGCTGCGGCGCCAGTATCAGATTTCTCACGAAGTACAACGGGGAGCTCAGAGAGCCTCTCGTGTGGTGCTAGGGACGTCAGGTCTCCGTGCGTGTGGTGAAGGGGAGTGCGTGATTGCTCTCGAGTCATAGTAGGCGAATCGGGCCTCAAGACACATTGAAGAAGGACTCTTGAGGTCTTTCTCGGGTTGCGGCAGGGAACCCTGGGTTCCCTTGATTTGTGTCGGTGACCTCAGGCAACTTCTAAGGGTGCCTCTGAGAAGTCAGGGACACTGTGGATTTGGGAGGGGCCTTTCGTTACTCAACTGGGTTTGGTGCAATCGAAGAGGGCCTCATCTCGAATGGAGGCAGGAACCTCAGGGGTCCTCTCCATATCTGACTCGGGTCGCAGGGTACCTGCAGAGTATGGACAAGAGAGTCACGCCTCGTCTTCTGTGGAGGAATGGATTTCCCCTTGCCTTTCGAGTTGTTCACGGAGTGACAGGCCACTTGTTGAGCTGAGTGTGGAACCTGCGGGGTTTTCCGGACGATGCACGGGGGTGTTAGTGCCCCTTCGTGTTGTGCCTTCATCCACAGGGTTGCCTTCAAAGAGGTTTCCGGGCATCGGGTTCTTTTCAAGAGCGTACCGGAAAATTGGGGTCTTTCAGCATGTGGTACCACCCACGAGGCTACGTCTCGAATTTCCTCGGGAGACCGGCCTCATCCTGACGTGCGCCGGGAAGGTCGGGAACCCCTTGCAGACAAAGCAGGGGAATCGACCCACCGCTCGCGATCAGAAGGGGAGAAGGGGCTCAGATGAAGTGGTGCCGGGAACCTCGGTGGTCCCCTCGAGTGAGACCGGTATGTCACGGCACTTTTGAGGTCGCATCAAGGGTGCCAAGTACAGTTTCGCACTTCAAGATGGAACGTGGGAATTCTCTGGAGATGCTGTAGCGGTCAAGGGCCTCATATTGCGATGACGAGGGAAACACGTGGTTTTTCTCGAGTTGAGGCGGGATTCTCGAGTTACAACGGGGAATTCAGGCTTCCTCTTGTGTTGGCCCAGGAAGTCCAATCTTCCATTCAACTTGTCAGAGAGAGCTGGGGGTTGCTCTCGAGTCACTTCAGGGCAAAGAGTCCTCATCTAGGCTTGGGTCCAGGACGTAATGTTCCTCTCCAGGGGCGACAGGGATATCGGGGTCGCATTCCAGTCTCACCCGGTGGGTCACACCTCGTCTCGAGTGGAAGGAAGCAAAGGACTCCACTATCCTCTCGAGTCGGGACGCGTAACTCTTGGAGCCCAATGAGTGGCCTAAAGGGAGTCAAGCGTCCTGTGTAGCTTGGACAGAAGGTTCACGCTTGATCTGCATACCATGCAGTTAAAGATGGCCCTCCTCTCGTGATGACGGGGGCGTCTCATGGGTTTTCTCGAGCTGCGGCGCCAGTGTGGGGTTTCTCACGAGATATGATGGGGAGTTCAGGGAGCCTCTCGTGCGGCGCCAGAGAAGCCTGACTCCATGCGTGTGGCCAGGCAGATCGCATCATTGCTCTCGAGTCATGGGAGGGACTAGGGCCTCAAGAGGCATTTAAGAAGGACTCTCAAGGTCTTTCTTGGGTTGGGGCGGGAAACACTCGTTTCCATCGACCTCTACAGGGGACCTTAGGGAACTTCCCAGGTGCCTCTGAGAGGTGAGGGATACTGAGGAGTTAGAGGGGCCTCTCGGGACTCCACTAGGTTTGACGAAATGAAAGAGGGCCTCATCTCGATTGGAGGCAGGAACCTCAGGCTTCCTCTCCATTTCTGACTCCGACCGCAGGGTCCCTGCAGAGTTGGGACAGGAGAGTCAGGCCTCGTCTTGTCTGAGTAACGGAACTCTGCTTGCCTCTCGAGTCGTTCAGGGGGTCTCAGGGCCCTTGACAAGCTGTGTGTGGAACCTGCGGGTGTTTCCAGAAGATGCATGGGGGTGTCAGTGCCCCTTCGTTTGGTGCCTTCCCCCACAGGGTTTCCTTCAAAGAGGTGTCCGGGCATCGGGTTCATTTCAAGAGCGGACCGGGAAATTGGGGTCATTCGGCATGTGGCACCACCCACGTGGCTCATCTCGAATTTCCTCGTGAGACCAGCATCATCCTGAGGTGCGGCGGGAAGGCCGGGAACACCTTCCACACAAAGTAGGGGAATCGATTCTCCTGTCGCGATCAGGAGGGGAGATGGGGCTCAGATGAAGTGGTGCCGGGACCCTCGGTGTTCCACTCGAGGGAACCCGGCGTTTCAGGGAACTTTAGGGGTCGCATCAAGGGAGCCAAGTACCGTTTCCCACTTCAGGACGGAACATGGGACTTCCCTAGAGACGCTGTAGCGGGCAAGGGCCTCATCCTGTGAAGACGTTGGAACCACGTCGTTTTTCTCGAGTTGCATTGGGATTCTCAAAAACGACAGGAATTTCAGGCTTCCTCTTGGGTTGGCCCTGGGAAGCCCAATCTTCAATTCGAGTTGCGATGGAAAGCTGGGGGTTCTGCTCGAGTCACTACAGGGCCAAAGAGACCTCATCGAGGCGTGTGTCCAGGACCTAATATTCCTCTCAAGGGAAGACAGGGATCACGGGTTTCCATTCCAGACTCCCCCGGGGGGTCAGGACTCGCCTGGAGGGGAAGCAAAGACTCCGCTTTCCTCTCAAGTCGCGACACGGATCTCTTGGAGCCCACTGAGTGGACTCAAGGGTGTCGAGCCTCCTCTTCAGTTTGGAGAGAGGACTCGGGATTGCTCTCCAGGCCAGGCAAGAAAGAAGGCCCTCATCTCGCGATGACGGGGGCGTCTCATGGGTTTCCTCAGGCTGCTGCGCCCATGGGGGTTTTCTCACGAGGCACGATGAGGACCTCAGGGAGCCTCTCGTGCGGCGCCAGGCAAGTCAGGTCTCCATGCGCATGGCGAGGGGGAGCTGGTCATCACTCTCGAGTCATGGGAAACGGCTAGGTCCTCAAGAGGCGTTGAAGAAGGACTCTCGAGGTCTTTCTCGGGTTGCGGCGGGAAACCCTTGTTTCCCTCGACTTCTGCAGGGGACCTTAGGGAACTTCCCACGGTGCTTCTGAGAGGTGAGGGATGCTGTGCAGTTGGCAGGGCCTCTCGGGACTCTGCTGGGTTCGGCGCAATGGAAGAGGGCCTCATCTCGAGGGGAGGCAGGAACCTCAGGCTTCCTCTCGGATTCGGACTCCGACTGCACGGTCCCTGCAGTGTTGGGACAGGAGAGTCATGCCTCGTCTTGTCTGAGGAATGGAATTCTGGTTGCCTCTCGAGTTGTTCCGGGAGTCTCAGGCCCCTTGTTGAGCTGTGTGTAGACCCTGCGGGTTTTTCCGGATGATGCACGGGGGTGTCAGTGCCCCTTCGTGTTTTGCCTTCACCCACAGGGTTGCCTTCGAAGAGGTGTCCGGGCATCGGGTTCTTATCAAGAGCGGACCGGAAAATCGGGGTCGTTCGGCACGTGGCACCTCACATGTGGCTAGTCTCGAATTTCCTCCTGAGACCGGCCTCATCCTGAGGTGCGCCAGGAAGGCCGGGAACCCCTTCCAGACAAAGCAGGGGAATCGACTCTCCTGTCGCGATCAGGAGGGGAGACGGGGCTCAGATGAAGTGGTGCCGGGACCCTCGGTGTTCCCCTCGAGGGAACCCAGCGTGTCGGAGAACTTTTGCGGTCGCATCAAGGGTGTCAAGTACCGTGTCGCCCTTCAGGGCGGAACATGGGACTTCCCTGGAGACACCGGGAACTTCGGTGTTCCCCTGGAGTGAGACCGGTATGTTGGGGAACTTTGGGGTCACATCAAGGGTGCCAAGTAGCATTTCGAACTTTAAGATGGAACGTGGGACTTCTCTTGAGACTCTAGCTGGCAAGGGCCTCATATTGCGATGAAGGGGGAACCACATGGTTTTTAAGACTTGAGGCTGAATTCTCGAATTACGATGGGAAATTCAGACTTCCTCTTGTGTTGACCGTGGGAAGACCAATCTTCCATTCAAATTGTGAGGGAGAGATGGAAGTTGCTCGAGTCACTGTAGGGCAAAATAGACCTCATCTAGTCTTGTGTCTAGGACATAATGTTCCACTCCAGGGGTGACATGGATCTCGGGGTTGCATTCCAAACTCACCCGGGGAGTCAGGCCTCGTCTCCAGGGAAGCAAAGGACTCCGCTCTCCTCTCGAGTCGCACCGGGTATTTCTTGGACCCAACTGAGTGGCCTAAAGGGAGTCAATCCTCCTGTGAAGTTTGGAGAGAGGACCAGGAATTGCTCTCCAGGTCAGGCAGGAAAAGAAGGCCCCCATCTCTCCTTGACGGGGGCATCTTGTGGTTTTTCTCGAACTGCGGCGCCAGTGTGGGTTTTCTCACGAGGTACGATGGGGTACTCAGGGAGCCTCTTGTGTGGTACTAGGGAAGTCAGTTTTCCTGCTCGTGGCGAGGGGAGCGCGTCCTTGCTCTGGAGTCATGGTAGGGAAATCGGGCATCAAGAGACGTTGAAAAAGGACTCTCCAAGTCTTTCTCGGGTTACTTCAGGAAACTCTGGGTTCCCTCGACTTGTGCCAGTGACCTCAGGTAGCTTCTCACGGAGCCTCTGAGAATTCAGGGATACTGTGGTGTTGGGAGGGGCCTCTCGGGACACCACTGAGTTTGGTTCAATGGAAGAGGGCCTCTTCTCTAGTTGAGGCAGGAACCTCAGGGTTCCTCTCCATTTCTGACTCCAATTGCAGGGTCCCTGAAGAGTTGGGACAGGAGAGTAAGGCCTCGTCTTGTGTGAAGGAATGCAACTTCACTTGCCTCTCGAGTTGTTCACGAGGTGACAGTCCACATTTGGAGCTGTGAGTGGAATCTGCGGGTTTTTCCAGACGATGCATGGGGATGTCAGTGTCCCTTCGTGTTGTGCCTTCATCCACAGGGTTGCCTTCGAAGAGATGTCCGGGCGTCAGGTTCTTATCTAGAGTGGACCGGGAATTCGGGATCTTTCAGCATATGGCACCAACCATGAGGCTACTTTTCGAATTTCCTCATGAGACCGGCCTCATCCGGAGGTTCGCGGGGAACGTCGGGAACCCCTTGCAGACAAAACATGGGAATCGACCCTTCTGTCGCGATCAGGAGGGGTGAAGGGGCTCACAGGAAGTGGTGCCGTGAACTTTGGTGTTTCCCTCGAGTGAGACCGGTATGTCAGGGAACTCTGGGGGTCGCATCAAGGGTGCCAAGTACCGTTTTGTACTTCAGGATGGAACGTGGGACTTCTCTTGATACGCTGTAGCGGCCAAGGGCCTCATCTTGCGATGACGGGGGAGCCACGTGGTTTTTCTCGAGTTGCGGCGGGATTCTCGAGTTACGACGGGGATTTCAGGCTTCCTCTTGTGTTGGGCCAGGGAAGTCCAATCATCCATTCGAGTTGCGAGGGAGAGCTGGGGGTTGCGCTCGAGTCACTGCAGGGCAAAGGAGACCTCATCTAGGCTTGTGTCCAGGACCTAATGTTCCTCTCCAAGGGCCACAGGTATCTCAGGTTTGCATTCCAGACTCACCCAGGGAATCAGGCCTCATGTCGAAGGGAAGCAAAGGACTCCGCTCTCCTTTCGAGTCGCGACGGGCACCTCTTGGAGCCCACTTTGTGGCCTAAAGGGAGTCAAGCCTCCTGTGAAGTTTGGAGAGAGGACTTGGGACTGCTCTCCAGGCCATGCAGGAAAAGATGGCCCTCATCTCGCGATGACGGAGGGATCTTGTGGGTTTTCTCGAGCTGCGGCGCCAGTGTGGGGTTTCACACGAGGTACGACGGGGAGCTCAGGGAGCCTCTCGTGTGGCGCCAGGGAAGTCAGGTCTCCATGTGCGTGGCGAGGGGGAGCGCATTATTGCTCTCGAGCTATGGTAGGGGAATCTGACCTCAAGACACATTGAAGAAGGACTCTCGAGGTCTTTCTTCGGTTGTGGCAGGAAACCCTTATTTCCCTCGACGTTTGCCGGTGGCCTCAAGGAGCTTCTCAGAATGCCTATGAGAAGTCAGGGATACTGTGGAGATGGGAGGGGACTCTCGGGACTCCACTGGGTTTGTTTTAATGGAAGAGGGCCTCATCTCGGGTTGAGGCAGGAACCTCAGGTTTCCTCTCCATTTCTGACTCAGATCGAAGCGTGCCTGCAGAGTTGGGATTGGATACTCAGGCCTCGTCTTGTCTGAGGAAGGGGACTCCGCTTTCCTCTCTCATTGTTTAAGGGGTGACAGGCCAGTTGTGGAGCTGTATGTGGATCCTTCGGGGTTTTCCGGACGATGAACAGGGTTGCCAGTGCCCCCTCGTGTAGTGCCTTCATCCACAGGGTTGCCTTAGAAGAGGTGTCCGGGCATCGGGTTCTTATCAAGAGCAAGACCGAGAAATCGGGGTCTTTTGGCACGTGGCACCAACACGAGGCTACGTCTCGAATTTCTTCGTGAGACTGGCCTCATCCTGAGGTGTGCCATGAAGGTCGGGAACCCCTTCTAGACAAAGCAGGGGGATCGACCTTCCTGCCGTGATCAGGAGCGGAGAAGGGGCTCAAATGAAGTGGTGCCAGGAACTTCGGTGTTCCCTTGGAGTGAGACCGGTATATTGGGGAACTTTTGGGGTCGCATCAAGGGTGCCAAGTAGCATCTCGAACTTTATGACGAAACATGGGACTTCTCTTGAGACTCTGTAGCGGGCAAAGGCCTCATATTGCGATGAATGGGGAACCACGTGGTTTTTAAGAGTTGCGGTGGGATTCTCGAGTTACAACGGGAAATTCAGACTTCCTCTTGTGTTGGCCCAATGAAGACCAATCTTCCATTCGAATTGCGAGGGAGAGATGGGTGTTGCTCTCGAGTCACTGTAGGGCAAAATAGACCTCATCTAGGCTTTTGTCCAGGACATAATGTTCCTCTCCAGGGACAACAGGGATCTCGGGGTTGCATTCCAGACTCACCCGAGGTAAGGCCTCGTCTCGAGGGGAAACAAAGTACTCTGCTCTCCTCTCAAGTCGCGACAGGTATCTCTTGGAGCCCATTGAGTGGCCTAAAGGGAGTAAAGCCTCCTGTGAAGTTTGGAGAAAAGACCAGGGATTGCTCTCCAGGTCAGGCAGGAAAAGAAGTCCCCAATCTCGCGATGACGGTGGGTTTTCCCAAGCTGCGGCGCCAGTGTGGGGTTTCTCACGAGGTATGACGGGGAGCTCAGGGAGCCTCTCATGTGGCGCCAGGGAAGTCAGGTGTCCATGCGCATGGCGAGGGGGAGCGTGTCATTGCTCTCGAGTCATGGTAGGGGAATCCGTCCTCAAGACGCATTGAAGAAGGACTCTTGAGGTCTTTCTCGGGTTGCGGCAGGATACCCTGTGTTCCCTCGACTTGTGCCGGTGACCTCAGGGAGTTGCTCAGGGTGCCTCTGAGAAGACACTGATACTGTGGAGTTGGGAGGGGCCTCTCGGGACTCCACTGGGTGTGGTATAATACAAGAGGGCCTCATCTCGTGTTGAGGAAGGAACCTCAGTGTTCCTCTCCATTTCAGACTCCAATCTCAGGATTCCTGCAGAGTTGGGACAGGAGAGTCAGGCCTCGTATTCTGTGGAGAAATGAAACTTAGCTTGCCTCTCGAGTTGTTCACGAGGTAACAGGTCACTTGTCGAGCTGTATGTGGAACCTGCAGAATTTTGCAAAAGATGCACGGGTGTTCAGGGTCCCTCCTTGTTGTGCCTTCATCCTACGGGATGCATTCCAAGACGTGTACGGGCATCGGGTTCTTATTAATAGCTGACCGGGAAATGGGGTCTTTCCGCATGTGGCACCACCCACGAGGCTACATCTCCAATTTCCTCGTGAGATAGGCCTCATCCTGATGTGCGCTGGGAAGATCGGTAACCCCTTCCACACAAAGCAGGAGAAAAGACACTCCTGTTGCAATCAGGAGGGGAGAAGGGGCTCAAATGATGTGGTGCGGGGAACATGGGTGTTACCCTCGAGTGAGGCCTGTATGTTGGGGAACTTTGGGGGTGCCATCATGGGTGCCAAGTACCGTTTTGCACTTCAGTAGGAACGTGGGACTTCTTTTGAGACGCTGTGGCGGGCAAGGGCCTCATGCTGCGAAGACGATGGAACCACGTGGTTTTTCTCGAGTTGCGGCGGGATTCTCGAGTTACGACGTGGATTTCAGGCTTCCTCTTGTGTTGGCCCTGGAAGCCCAAACTTCCCTTCGAGTTGCGAGGGAAAGCTGGATGTTGTGCTCGAACCACTGCAAGGCCAAAGAGACCTCATCTAGGCGTGTGTCCAGGACCTAATAGTCCTCTCAAGGGAAGACAAGGATCTCGGGATTGCACTCCAGACTCCCCCGGGGAGTCAGGCCTTGCCTCGAGGGGAAGCAAAGGACTGCG
This sequence comes from Bubalus kerabau, assembly GCF_029407905.1. Classification (NCBI taxonomy): domain Eukaryota; kingdom Metazoa; phylum Chordata; class Mammalia; order Artiodactyla; family Bovidae; genus Bubalus; species Bubalus kerabau. Next base: position 10,211,105 of record NW_026577880.1, on the reverse strand, counting down.
CTCTCCTCTAGAGCCCCGACGCGGATCTCTTGGAGCCCACTGAGTCGCCTCAAGGGAATCCATCCTACTCTTCAGTTTGGAGAGAGGACTCGGGATTGCACTCCAGGCCAGGCAGGAAAAGAAGGCCCTCAGCTAGCGAGGACGGGGGCGTCTCAGGGGTTTCCTCGAGCTGCGGTTCCCATGGGGGTTTTCTCCCGAGGCACGACAAGTATCTTAGGGAGCCTCTCGTGCGGCGCCAGGGAAGCCAGGTCTGCATGCGCGAGGCGAGGGGGAGCGCATCATTGCTCTCTAGTCCAGAGAGGGGACAAGGGCCTCAAGACACTTTGAAGAAGGACCATCGAGGTCTTTCTCGAGTGGCGGCGGGAAACCCTTATTTCCCTCGACTTCCGCCGGGGACCTGAGGGAACTTCCCAGGGTGCCTCTGAGAGGTGAGGGATGCTGTGGAGTTAGCGGGGTCTCTCGGGACTCCGCTGGGGTTTGCGCAATGGAAGAGGGCCTCATCTCGAGGGGAGGCAGGAACATCAGGCTTCCTCTCTGTTTCTGACTCCGACCCTCCGACTTCAGGGTCCCTGCAGAGTTGGGAGCGGAGAGTCAGGCCTCGTCTTGTCTGAGGAAGGGAACCCCGCTGGCCTCTCGAGTTGCTCAGGGGGTCTCAGGCCCCTCGTCGAGCTGTGTGTGGAACCCGCGGGTTTTTGCGGACGATGCACGGGGGTGGCAGTGCCCCTTCGTGTTGTGCCTTCACCCACAGGGTTGACTTCAAAGAGGGGTCCGGGCCTCGGGTCGTTCTCAAGGGCGGAACGGGGAATCGGGGGCGTTCGGCATGTGTCACCACCCACGTGGCTCGTCTCGAATTTCTTCGTGAGACCGGCCTCATCCTGATGTGCGCCGGGAAGGCCGGGAACCCCTTCCAGACCACGCAGAGGAATCGCCTCTCCTGTCGCGATCAGGAGGGGAGAAGGGGCTGAGAGGAAGCGGTGCCGGGACCCTCGGTGTTCCCCTCGGGGGAACCCGGCGTGTCGGGGGAATTTTGGGGGTCGCAGGAAGGCTGTCAGGGACCGTTTCGCCCTTCAGGGCGGAACAGGGGACTTTCCTTGAGACGCCGTGGCGGGCAAGGGCCTCATCTTGCCAAGAGGTGGGAACCACGTGGTTTTTCTCGAGTTGCGGCGGGATTCTCGAGTTACGACGGGGATCTCAGCCTTCCCCTTGGCTTGGCCCTGGGAAGCCCAATCTTCCCCTCGGGTTGCGAGGGAAAGCTGGGGGTTGCGCTCGAGTCACTGCAGGGCCAAAGAGACCTCACCTAGGCGTGTGTCCGGGACCTAATATTCCTCTCCAGGGAAGGCAGGGATCTCGGGGTTGCATTCCAGGCTCCCCCGGGGAGTCAGGCCTCGTCTCGAGGGGAAGCCAAGAACTCCGCTCTCCTCTCGAGTCGCGACGCGGGTCTCTTGGAGCCCCCTGAGCGGCCTCAAGGGAGTCCAGCCTCCTCTTCCGTTTGGAGAGAGGACCCGGGATTGCTCTCCAGGCCATGCAGGAAAAGAAGGCCCTCAGCTCGCGAGGACGGGTGCGTCTCAGGGGTTTCCTCGAGCTGCGGCGCCCGTGGGGGTTTTCTCCCGAGGCACGACGAGGATCTCAGGGAGCCTCTCGTGCGGCGCCAGGGAAGTCAGGTCTCCATGCGCGTGGCGAGGGGGAGCGCGTCCTGGCTCTCGAGTCACGGGAGGGGACTAGGGCCTCGAGACGCGTTGAAGAAGGACTCTCGAGGTCTTTCTCGGGGGGCGGCGGGAAACCCTCGTGTCCCTCGCCTTCTGCCGGGGCCCTTAGGGAACTTCCCAGGGTGGCTCTGAGAGGCGAGGGATCCTGTGAAGGTGGCGGGGCCCCTCGGGACTCCGCTGGGTCTGGCGCAACGGAAGAGGGCCTCACCTCGAGGGTAGGCAGGAACCTCAGGCTTCCTCTCCGTTTCGTACTCCGACCGCAGGGTCCCTGCAGAGTTGGGACAGGAGAGTCAGGCCTCGTCTTGTCTGAGGAAGGGAACCCCGCTGGCCTCTCGAGTTGCTCAGGGGGTCTCAGGCCCCTCGTCGAGCTGTGTGTGGAACCCGCGGGTCTTTGCGGACGATGCACGGGGGTGGCAGTGCCGCTTCGTGTTGTGCCTTCACCCACAGGGTTGCCTTCGAAGAGGGGTCCGGGCATCGGGTCCTTCTCAAGGGCGGACCGGGGAATCGGGGGCGTTCGGCATGTGGCCCCACCCACGTGGCTCGTCTCGAATTTCCTCGTGAGACCGGCCTCCTCCTGAGGTGCGCCGGGAAGCCCGGGAACCCCTTCCAGACCACGCAGGGGAATCGCCTCTCCTGTCGCGATCAGGAGGGGAGAAGGGGCTCAGAGGAAGCGGTGCCGGGACCCTCGGTGTTCCCCTCGAGGGAACCCGGCGTGTCGGGGGACTTTTGGGGGTCGCAGGAAGGCTGTCAGGGACCGTTTCGCCCTTCAGGGCGGAACAGGGGACTTCCCTTGAGACGCCGTGGCGGGCAAGGGCCTCATCTTGCCAAGAGGTGGGAACCACGTGGTTTTTCTCGAGTTGCGGCGGGATTCTCGAGTTACGAAGGGGATCTCAGCCTTCCCCTTGGCTTGGCCCTGGGAAGCCCAATCTTCCCCTCGGGTTGCGAGGGAAAGCTGTGGGTTGCGCTCGAGTCACTGCAGGGCCGAAGAGACCTCACCTAGGCGTGTGTCCGGGACCTAATATTCCTCTCCAGGGAAGGCAGGGGTCTCTGGGTTGCATTCCAGGCTCCCCCGGGGAGTCAGGCCTCGTCTCGAGGGGAAGCCAAGGACTCCGCTCTCCTCTCGAGTCGCGATGCGGGTCTCTTGGAGCCCCCTGAGCGGCCTCAAGGGAGTCCAGCCTCCTCTTCCGTTTGGAGAGAGGACCCGGGATTGCTCTCCAGGCCATGCAGGAAAAGAAGGCCCTCAGCTCGGGAGGACGGGGGCGTCTCAGGGGCTTCCTCGAGCTGCGGCGCCCGTGGGGGTTTTCTCCCGAGGCACGACGAGGATCTCAGGGAGCCTCTCGTGCGGCGCCAGGGAAGTCAGGTCTCCATGCGCGTGGCGAGGGGGAGCGCGTCCTGGCTCTCGAGTCACGGGAGGGGACTAGGGCCTCGAGACGCGTTGAAGAAGGACTCTCGAGGTCTTTCTCGGGGGGCGGCGGGAAACCCTCGTGTCCCTCACCTTCTGCCGGGGACGTTAGGGAACTTGCCAGGGTGCCTCTGAGAGGCGAGGGATCCTTTGGAGGTGGCGGGGCCCCTCGGGACACCGCTGGGTCTGGCGCAACGGAAGAGGGCCTCACCTCGAGGGGAGGCAGGAACCTCAGGCTTCCTCTCTGTTTCGGACTCCGACCGCAGGGTCCCGGCAGAGTTGGGACAGGAGAGTCAGGCCTCGTCTTGTCTGAGGAAGGGAACCCCGCTGGCCTCTCGAGTTGCTCAGGGGGTCTCAGGCCCCTCGTCGAGCTGTGTGTGGAACCCGCGGGTCTTTGCGGACGATGCACGGGGGTGGCAGTGCCCCTTCGTGTTGTGCCTTCACCCACAGGGTTGCCTTCGAAGAGGGGTCCGGGCCTCGGGTCCTTCTCAAGGGCGGACCGGGGAATCGGGGGCGTTCGGCATGTGGCCCCACCCACGTGGCTCGTCTCGAATTTCCTCGTGAGACCGGCCTCCTCCTGAGGTGCGCCGGGAAGGCCGGGAACCCCTTCCAGACCACGCAGGGGAATCGCCTCTCCTGTCGCGATCAGGAGGGGAGAAGGGGCTCAGAGGAAGCGGTGCCGGGACCCTCGGTGTTCCCCTCGAGGGAACCCGGCGTGTCGGGGGACTTTTGGGGGTCGTAGGAAGGCTGTCAGGGACCGTTTCGCCTTTCAGGGCGGAACAGGGGACTACCCTTGAGACGCCGTGGCGGGCAAGGGCCTCATCTTGCCAAGAGGTGGGAACCACGTGGTTTTTTTCGAGTTGCGGCGGGATTCTCGAGTTATGACGGGGATCTCAGCCTTCCCCTTGGGTTCGCCCTGGGAAGCCCAATCTTCCCCTCGGGTTGCGAGGGAAAGCTGGGGGTTGCGCTCGAGTCCCTGCAGGGCCGAAGAGACCTCACCTAGGCGTGTGTCCGGGACCTAATATTCCTCTGCAGGGAAGGCAGGGATCTCGGGGTTGCATTCCAGGCTCCCCCGGGCAGTCAGGCCTCGTCTCGAGGGGAAGCCAAGGACTCCGCTCTCCTCTCGTGTCGCGACGCGGGTCTCTTGGAGCCCCCTGAGCGGCCTCAAGGGAGTCCAGCCTCCTCTTCCGTTTGGAGAGAGGACCCGGGATTGCTCTCCAGGCCATGCAGGAAAAGAAGGCCCTCAGCTCGCGAGGACGGGGGCGTCTCAGGGGTTTCCTCGATCTGCAGCGCCCGTGGGGGTTTTCTCCCGAGGCACGACGAGGATCTCAGGGAGCCTCTCGTGCGGCGCCAGGGAAGTCAGGTCTCCATGCGCGTGGCGAGGGGGAGCACGTCCTGGCTCTCGAGTCACGGGAGGGGACTAGGGCCTCTAGACGCGTTGAAGAAGAACTCTCGAGGTCTTTCTCGGGGGGCGGCGGGAAACCCTCGTGTCCCTCGCCTTCTGCCGGGGATGTTAGGGAACTTCCAAGGGTGCCTCTGAGAGGCGAGGGATCCTGTGGAGGTGGCGGGGCCCCTCGGGACTCCGCTGGGTCTGGCGCAACGGAAGAGGGCCTCACCTCGAGGGGAGGCAGGAACCTCAGGCTTCCTCTCCGTTTCGGACTCCGACCGCAGGGTCCCTGCAGAGTTGGGACAGGAGAGTCAGGCCTCGTCTTGTCTGAGGAAGGGAACCCCGCTGGCCTCTCGAGTTGCTCAGGGGGTCTCAGGCCCCTCGTCGAGCTGTGTGTGGAACCCACGGGTCTTTGCGGACGATGCACGGGGGTGGCAGTGCCCCTTCGTGTTGTGCCTTCCCCCACAGGGTTGCCTTCGAAGAGGGGTCCGGGCCTCGGGTCCTTCTCAAGGGCGGACCGGGGAATCGGGGGCGCTTGGCATGTGGCCCCACCCACGTGGCTCGTCTCGAATTTCCTCGTGAGACCGGCCTCATCCTGAGGTGCGCCGGGAAGGCCGGGAACCCCTTCCAGACCACGCAGGGGAATCGCCTCTCCTGTCGCGATCAGGAGGGGAGAAGGGGCTCAGAGGAAACGGTGCTGGGACCCTCGGTGTTCCCCTCGAGGGAACCCGGCGTGTCGGGGGACTTTTGGGGGTCGCAGGAAGGCTGTCAGGGACCGTTTCGCCCTTCAGGGCGGAACAGGGGACTTCCCTTGAGACGCCGTGGCGGGCAAGGGCCTCATCTTGCCAAGAGGTGGGAACCACGTGGTTTTTCTCGAGTTGCGGCGGGATTCTCGAGTTACGACGGGGATCTCAGCCTTCCCCTTGGGTTGGCCCTGGGAAGCCCAATCTTCCCCTCGGGTTGCGAGGGAAAGCTGGGGCTTGCGCTCGAGTCACTGCAGGGCCGAAGAGACCTCACCTAGGCGTGTGTCCGGGACCTCATATTCCTCTCCAGGGAAGGCAGGGATCTCGGGGTTGCATTCCAGGCTCCCCCGGGGAGTCAGGCCTCGTCTCGAGGGGAAGCCAAGGACTCCGCTCTCCTCTCGAGTCGCGACGCGGGTCACTTCAAGCCCCCTGAGCGGCCTCAAGGGAGTCCAGCCTCGTCTTCCGTTTGGAGAGAGGACCCGGGATTGCTCTCCAGGCCATGCAGGAAAAGAAGGCCCTCAGCTCGCGAGGACGGGGGCGTCTCAGGGCTTTCCTCGAGCTGCGGCGCCCGTGGGGGTTTTCTCCCGAGGCACGACGAGGATCTCAGGGAGCCTCTCGTGCGGCGCCAGGGAAGTCAGGTCTGCATGCGCGTGGCGAGGGGGAGCGCGTCCTGGCTCTCGAGTCACGGGAGGGGACTAGGGCCTCGAGACGCGTTGAAGAAGGACTCTCGAGGTCTTTCTCGGGGGGCGGCGGGAAACCCTCGTGTCCCTCGCCTTCTGCCGGGGACCTTAGGGAACTTGCCATGGTGCCTCTGAGAGGCGAGGGATCCTGTGGAGGTGGCGGGGCCCCTCGGGACTCCGCTGGGTCTGGCGCAACGGAAGAGGGCCTCACCTCGAGGGGAGGCAGGAACCTCAGGCTTCCTCTCCGTTTCGGACTCCGACCGCAGGGTCCCTGCAGAGTTGGGACAGGAGAGTCAGGCCTCGTCTTGTCTGAGGAAGGGAACCCCGCTGGCCTCTCGAGTTACTCAGGGGCTCTCAGGCCCCTCGTCGAGCTGTGTGTGGAACCCGCGGGTCTTTGCGGACGATGCACGGGGGTGGCAGTGCCCCTTCGTGTTGTGCCTTCACCCACAGGGTTGCCTTCGAAGAGGGGTCCGGGCCTCGGGTTCTTCTCAAGGGCGGACCGGGGAATCGGGGGCGTTCGGCATGTGGCCCCACCCACGTGGCTCGTCTCGAATTTCCTCGTGAGACCGGCCTCATCCTGAGGTGCGCCGGGAAGTCCGGGAACCCCTTCCAGACCACGCAGGGGAATCGCCTCTCCTGTCGCGATCAGGAGGGGAGAAGGGGCTCAGAGGAAGCGGTGCCGGGACCCTCGGTGTTCCCCTCGAGGGAACCCGGCGTGTCGGGGGACTTGTGGGGGTCGCAGGAAGGCTGTCAGGGACCGTTTCGCCCTTCAGGGCGGAACAGGGGACTTCCCTTGAGACGCCGTGGCGGGCAAGGGCCTCATCTTGCCAAGAGGTGGGAACCACGTGGTTTTTCTCGAGTTGCGGCGGGATTCTCGAGTTACGACGGGGATCTCAGCCTTCCCCTTGGGTTGGCCCTGGGAAGCCCAATCTTCCCCTCGGGTTGCGAGGGAAAGCTGGGGGTTGCGCTCGAGTCACTGCAGGGCCGAAGAGACCTCACCTAGGCGTGTGTCCGGGACCTCATATTCCTCTCCAGGGAAGGCAGGGATCTCGGGGTGCATTCCAGGCTCCCCCGGGGAGTCAGGCCTCGTCTCGAGGGGAAGCCAAGGACTCCGCTCTCCTCTTGAGTCGCGACGCGGGGCTCTTGGAGCCCCCTGAGCGGCCTCAAGGGAGTCCAGCCTCCTCTTCCGTTTGGAGAGAGGACCCGGGATTGCTCTCCAGGCCATGCAGGAAAAGAAGGCCCTCAGCTCGCGAGGACGGGGGCGTCTCAGGGCTTTCCTCGAGCTGCGGCGCCCGTGGGGGTTTTCTCCCGAGGCACGACGAGGATCTCAGGGAGCCTCTCGTGCGGCGCCAGGGAAGTCAGGTCTCCATGCGCGTGGCGAGGGGGAGCGCGTCCTGGCTCTCGAGTCACGGGAGGGGACTAGGGCCTCGAGACGCATTGAAGAAGGACTCTCGAGGTCTTTCTCGGGGGGCGGCGGGAAACCCTCGTGTCCCTCGCCTTCTGCCGGGGCCCTTAGGGAACTTCCCAGGGTGCTTCTGAGAGGCGAGGGATCCTGTGGAGGTGGCGTGGCCCCTCGGGACTCCGCTGGGTCTGGCGCAACGGAAGAGGGCCTCACCTCGAGGGGAGGCAGGAAACTCAGGCTTCCTCTCCGTTTCGGACTCCGACCGCAGGGTCCCTGCAGAGTTGGGACAGGAGAGTCAGGCCTCGTCTTGCCTGAGGAAGGGAACCCCGCTGGCCTCTCGAGTTACTCAGGGGCTCTCAGGCCCCTCGTCAAGCTGTGTGTGGCACCCGCGGGTCTTTGCGGACGATGCACGGGGGTGGCAGTGCCCCTTCGTGTTGTGCCTTCACCCACAGGGTTGCCTTCGAAGAGGGGTCCGGGCCTCGGGTCCTTCTCAAGGGCGGACCGGGGAATCGGGGGCGTTCGGCATGTGGCCCCACCCACGTGGCTCGTCTCGAATTTCCTCGTGAGACCGGCCTCCTCCTGAGGTGCGCCGGGAAGCCCGGGAACCCCTTCCAGAACACGCAGGGGAATCGCCTCTCCTGTCGCGATCAGGAGGGGAGTAGGGGCTCAGAGGAAGCGGTGCCGGGACCCTCGGTGCTCCCCTCGAGGGAACCCGGCGTGTCGGGGGAATTTTGGGGTCGCAGGAAGGCTGTCAGGGACCGTTTCGCCCTTCAGGGCGGAACAGGGGACTTCCCTTGAGACGCCGTGGCGGGCAAGGGCCTCATCTTGCCAAGAGGTGGGAACCACGTGGGTTTTCTCGAGTTGCGGCGGGATTCTCGAGTTACGACGGGGATCTCAGCCTTCCCCTTGGGTTGGCACTGGGAAGCCCAATCTTCCCCTCGGGTTGTGAGGGAAAGCTGGGGGTTGCGCTCGAGTCACTGCAGGGCCAAAGAGACCTCACCTAGGCGTGTGTCCGGGACCTACTCTTCCTCTCCAGGGAAGGCAGGGATCTCGGGGTTGCATTCCAGGCTCCCCCGGGGAGTCAGGCCTCGTCTCGAGGGGAAGCCAAAGACTCCGCTCTCCTCTCGAGTCGCGACGCGGGGCCCTTGGAGCCCCCTGAGCGGCCTCAAGGGAGTCCAGCCTCCTCTTCCGTTTGGAGAGAGGACCCGGGATTGCTCTCCAGGCCATGCAGGAAAAGAAGGCCCTGAGCTCGCGAGGACGGGGGCGTCTCAGGGGTTTCCTCGAGCTGCGGCGCCCGTGGGGGTTTTCTCCGGAGGCACGACGAGGATCTCAGGGAGCCTCTCGTGCGGCGCCAGGGAAGTCAGGTCTCCATGCGCGTGGCGAGGGGGAGCGCGTCCTGGCTCTCGAGTCACGGGATGGGACTAGGGCCTCAAGACGCGTTGATGAAGGACTCTCGAGGTCTTTCTCGGGGGGCGGCGGGAAACCCTCGTGTCCCTCGCCTTCTGCCGGGGACCTTAGGGAACTTCCCAGGGTGCCTCTGAGAGGCGAGGGATCCTGTGGAGGTGGCGGGGCCCCTCGGGACTCCGCTGGGTCTGGCCCAACGGAAGAGGGCCTCATCTCGAGGGGAGGCAGGAACCTCAGGCTTCCTCTCCGTTTCGGACTCCGACCGCAGGTTGCCTGTAGAGTTGGGACAGGAGAGTCAGGCCTCGTCTTGCCTGAGGAAGGGAACCCCGCTGGCCTCTCGAGTTGCTCAGGGGGTCTCAGGCCCCTCGTAGAGCTGTGTGTGGCACCCGCGGGTCTTTGCGGACGATGCATGGGGGTGGCAGTGCCCCTTCGTGTTGTGCCTTCACCCACAGGGTTGCCTTCGAAGAGGGGTCCGGGCCTCGGGTCCTTCTCAAGGGCGGACCGGGGAATCGGGGGCGTTCGGCATGTGGCCCCACCCACGTGGCTCGTCTCGAATTTCCTCGTGAGACCGGCCTCCTCCTGAGGTGCGCCGGGAAGGCCGGGAACCCCTTCCAGACCACGCAGGGGAATCGCCTCTCCTGTCGCGATCAGGAGGGGAGAAGGGGCTCAGAGGAAGCGGTGCCGGGACACTCGGTGTTCCCCTCGAGGGAACCCGGCGTGTCGGGGGACTTTTGAGGGTCGCAGGAAGGCTGTCAGGTACCGTTTCGCCTTTCAGGGCGGAACAGGGGACTTCCCTTGAGACGCCGTGGCGGGCAAGGGCCTCATCTTGCCAAGAGGTGGGAACCACGTGGTTTTTCTCGAGTTGCGGCGGGATTCTCGAGTTACGACGGGGATCTCAGCCTTCCCCTTGGGTTGGCACTGGGAAGCCCAATCTTCCCCTCGCGTTGCGAGGGAAAGCTGGGGGTTGCGCTCGAGTCACTGCAGGGCCGAAGAGACCTCACCTAGGTGTGTGTCCGGGACCTAATATTCCTCTCCAGGGAAGGCAGGGATCTCGGGGTTGCATTCCAGGCTCCCCCGGGGAGTCAGGCCTCGTCTCGAGGGGAAGCCAAGGACTCCGCTCTCCTCTCGAGTCGCGACGCGGGTCTCTTGGAGCCCCCTGAGCGGCCTCAAGGGAGTCCAGCCTCCTCTTCCGTTTGGAGAGAGGACCCGGGATTGCTCTCCAGGCCATGCAGGAAAAGAAGGCCCTCAGCTCGCGAGGACGGGTGCGTCTCAGGGGTTTCCTCGAGCTGCGGCGCCCGTGGGGGTTTTCTCCCGAGGCACGACGAGGATCTCAGGGAGCCTCTCGTGCGGCGCCAGGGAAGTCAGGTCTGCATGCGCGTGGCGAGGGGGAGCGCGTCCTGGCTCTCGAGTCACGGGAGGGGACTAGGGCCTCGAGACGCGTTGAAGAAGGACTCTCGAGGTCTTTCTCGGGGGGCGGCGGGAAACCCTCGTGTCCCTCGCCTTCTGCCGGGGACCTTAGGGAACTTGCCATGGTGCCTCTGAGAGGCGAGGGATCCTGTGGAGGTGGCGGGGCCCCTCGGCACTCCGCTGGGTCTGGCGCAACGGAAGAGGGCCTCACCTCGAGGGGAGGCAGGAACCTCAGGCTTCCTCTCCGTTTCGGACTCCGACCGCAGGGTCCCTGCAGAGTTGGGACAAGAGAGTCAGGCCTCGTCTTGCCTGAGGAAGGGAACCCCGCTGGCCTCTCGAGTTACTCAGGGGCTCTCAGGCCCCTCGTCAAGCTGTGTGTGGCACCCGCGGGTCTTTGCGGACGATGCACGGGGGTGGCAGTGCCCCTTCGTGTTGTGCCTTCACCCACAGGGTTGCCTTCGAAGAGGGGTCCGGGCCTCGGGTCCTTCTCAAGGGCGGACCGGGGAATCGGGGGCGTTCGGCATGTGGCCCCACCCACGTGGCTCGTCTCGAATTTCCTCGTGAGACCGGCCTCCTCCTGAGGTGCGCCGGGAAGCCCGGGAACCCCTTCCAGACCACGCAGGGGAATCGCCTCTCCTGTCGCGATCAGGAGGGGAGAAGGGGCTCAGAGGAAGCGGTGCCGGGACCCTCGGTGCTCCCCTCGAGGGAACCCGGCGTGTCGGGGGAATTTTGGGGGTCGCAGGAAGGCTGTCAGGGACCGTTTCGCCCTTCAGGGCGGAACAGGGGACTTTCCTTGAGACGCCGTGGCGGGCAAGGGCCTCATCTTGACAAGAGGTCGGAACCACGTGGGTTTTCTCGAGTTGCGGCGGGATTCTCGAGTTACGACGGGGATCTCAGCCTTCCCCTTGGGTTGGCCCTGGGAAGCCCAATCTTCCCCTCGGGTTGCGAGGGAAAGCTGGGGGTTGCGCTCGAGTCACTGCAGGGCCAAAGAGACCTCACCTAGGCGTGTGTCCGGGACCTACTCTTCCTCTCCAGGGAAGGCAGGCATCTCGGGTTTGCATTCCAGGCTCCCCCGGGGAGTCATGCCTCGTCTCGAGGGGAAGCCAAGGACTCCGCTCTCCTCTCGAGTCGCGACGCGGGGCCCTTGGAGCCCCCTGAGCGGCCTCAAGGGAGTCCAGCCTCCTCTTCCGTTTGGAGAGAGGACCCGGGATTGCTCTCCAGGCCATGCAGGAAAAGAAGGCCCTGAGCTCGCGAGGACGGGGGCGTCTCAGGGGTTTCCTCGAGCTGCGGCGCCCGTGGGGGTTTTCTCCCGAGGCACAACGAGGATCTCAGGGAGCCTCTCGTGCGGCGCCAGGGAAGTCAGGTCTCCATGCGCGTGGCGAGGTGGAGCGCGTCCTGGCTCTCGAGTCACGGGAGGGGACTACGGCCTCGAGACGCGTTGAAGAAGGACTCTCGAGGTCTTTCTCAGGGGGCGGCGGGAAACCCTCGTGTCCCTCGCCTTCTGCCGGGGACCTTAGGGAACTTCCCAGGGTGCCTCTGAGAGGCGAGGGATCCTGTGGAGGTGGCGGGGCCCCTCGGGACTCCGCTGGGTCTGGCCCAACGGAAGAGGGCCTCATCTCGAGGGGAGGCAGGAACCTCAGGCTTCCTCTCCGTTTCGGACTCCGACCGCAGGTTGCCTGTAGAGTTGGGACAGGAGAGTCAGGCCTCGTCTTGCCTGAGGAAGGGAACCCCGCTGGCCTCTCGAGTTGCTCAGGGGGTCTCAGGCCCCTCGTCGAGCTGTGTGTGGCACCCGCGGGTCTTTGCGGACGATGCACGGGGTTGGCAGTGCCCCTTCGTGTTGTGCCTTCACCCACAGGGTTGCCTTCGAAGAGGGGTCCGGGCCTCGGGTCCTTCTCAAGGGCGGACCGGGGAATCGGGGGCGTTCGGCATGTGGCCCCACCCACGTGGCTCGTCTCGAATTTTCTCGTGAGACCGGCCTCCTCCTGAGGTGCGCCGGGAAGCCCGGGAACCCCTTCCAGACCACGCAGGGGAATCGCCTCTCCTGTCGCGATCAGGAGGGGAGAAGGGGCTCAGAGGAAGCGGTGCCGGGACACTCGGTGTTCCCCTCGAGGGAACCCGGCGTGTCGGGGGACTTTTGAGGGTCGCAGGAAGGCTGTCAGGGACCGTTTCGCCTTTCAGGGCGGAACAGGGGACTTCCCTTGAGACGCCGTGGCGGGCAAGGGCCTCATCTTGCCAAGAGGTGGGAACCACGTGGTTTTTCTCGAGTTGCGGCGGGATTCTCGAGTTACGACGGGGATCTCAGCCTTCCCCTTGGGTTGGCACTGGGAAGCCCAATCTTCCCCTCGGGTTGCGAGGGAAAGCTGGGGCTTGCGCTCGAGTCACTGCAGGGCCGAAGAGACCTCACCTAGGCGTGTGTCCGGGACCTAATATTCCTCTCCAGGGAAGGCAGGGATCTCGGGGTTGCATTCCAGGCTCCCCCGGGGAGTCAGGCCTCGTCTCGAGGGGAAGCCAAGGACTCCGCTCTCCTCTCGAGTCGCGACGCGGGTCACTTCAAGCCCCCTGAGCGGCCTCAAGGGAGTCCAGCCTCCTCTTCCGTTTGGAGAGAGGACCTGGGATTGCTCTCCAGGCCATGCAGGAAAAGAAGGCCCTCAGCTCGCGAGGACGGGGGCGTCTCAGGGCTTTCCTCGAGCTGCGGCGCCCGTGGGGGTTTTCTCCCGAGGCACGACGAGGATCTCAGGGAGCCTCTCGTGCGGCGCCAGGGAAGTCAGGTCTGCATGCGCGTGGCGAGGGGGAGCGCGTCCTGGCTCTCGAGTCACGGGAGGGGACTAGGGCCTCGAGACGCGTTGAAGAAGGACTCTCGAGGTCTTTCTCGGGGGGCGGCGGGAAACCCTCGTGTCCCTCGCCTTCTGCCGGGGACCTTAGGGAACTTGCCATGGTGCCTCTGAGAGGCGAGGGATCCTGTGGAGGTGGCGGGGCCCCTCGGCACTCCGCTGGGTCTGGCGCAACGGAAGAGGGCCTCACCTCGAGGGGAGGCAGGAACCTCAGGCTTCCTCTCCGTTTCGGACTCCGACCGCAGGGTCCCTGCAGAGTTGGGACAGGAGAGTCAGGCCTCGTCTTGTCTGAGGAAGGGAACCCCGCTGGCCTCTCGAGTTACTCAGGGGCTCTCAGGCCCCTCGTCGAGCTGTGTGTGGAACCCGCGGGTCTTTGCGGACGATGCACGGGGGTGGCAGTGCCCCTTCGTGTTGTGCCTTCACCCACAGGGTTTCCTTCGAAGAGGGGTCCGGGCCTCGGGTCCTTCTCAAGGGCGGACCGGGGAATCGGGGGCGTTCGGCATGTGGCCCCACCCACGTGGCTCGTCTCGAATTTCCTCGTGAGACCGGCCTCATCCTGAGGTGCGCCGGGAAGGCCGGGAACCCCTTCCAGACCACGCAGGGGAATCGCCTCTCCTGTCGCGATCAGGAGGGGAGAAGGGGCTCAGAGGAAGCGGTGCCGGGACCCTCGGTGTTCCCCTCGAGGGAACCCGGCGTGTCGGGGGACTTTTGGGGGTCGCAGGAAGGGTGTCAGGGACCGTTTCGCCCTTCAGGGCGGAACATTCGACTTCCCTTGAGACGCCGTGGCGGGCAAGGGCCTCATCTTGCCAAGAGGTGGGAACCACGTGGTTTTTCTCGAGTTGTGGCGGGATTCTCGAGTTACGACGAGGATCTCAGCCTTCCCCTTGGGTTGGCCCTGGGAAGCCCAATCTTCCCCTCGGGTTGCGAGGGAAAGCTGGGGGTTGCGCTCGAGTCACTGCAGGGCCGAAGAGACCTCACCTAGGCGTGTGTCCGGGACCTCATATTCCTCTCCAGGGAAGGCAGGGATCTCGGGGTTGCATTCCAGGCTCCCCTGGGGAGTCAGGCCTCGTCTCGAGGGGAAGCCAAGGACTCCGCTCTCCTCTCGAGTCGCGACGCGGGGCTCTTGGAGCCCCCTGAGCGGCCTCAAGGGAGTCCAGCCTCCTCTTCCGTTTGGAGAGAGGACCCGGGATTGCTCTCCAGGCCATGCAGGAAAAGAAGGCCCTCAGCTCGCGAGGACGGGGGCGTCTCAAGGCTTTCCTCGAGCTGCGGCGCCCGTGGGGGTTTTCTCCCGAGGCACGACGAGGATCTCAGGGAGCCTCTCGTGCGGCGCCAGGGAAGTCAGGTCTCCATGCGCGTGGCGAGGGGGAGCGCGTCCTGGCTCTCGAGTCACGGGAGGGGACTAGGGCCTCGAGACGCATTGAAGAAGGACTCTCGAGGTCTTTCTCGGGGGGCGGCGGGAAACCCTCGTGTCCCTCGCCTTCTGCCGGGGACCTTAGGGAACTTCCCAGGGTGCTTCTGAGAGGCGAGGGATCCTGTGGAGGTGGCGGGGCCCCTCGGGACTCCGCTGGGTCTGGCGCAACGGAAGAGGGCCTCACCTCGAGGGGAGGCAGGAACCTCAGGCTTCCTCTCCGTTTCGGACTCCGACCGCAGGGTCCCTGCAGAGTTGGGACAAGAGAGTCAGGCCTCGTCTTGCCTGAGGAAGGGAACCCCGCTGGCCTCTCGAGTTACTCAGGGGCTCTCAGGCCCCTCGTCAAGCTGTGTGTGGCACCCGCGGGTCTTTGCGGACGATGCACGGGGGTGGCAGTGCCCCTTCGTGTTGTGCCTTCACCCACAGGGTTGCCTTCGAAGAGGGGTCCGGGCCTCGGGTCCTTCTCAAGGGCGGACCGGGGAATCGGGGGCGTTCGGCATGTGGCCCCACCCACGTGGCTCGTCTCGAATTTCCTCGTGAGACCGGCCTCCTCCTGAGGTGCGCCGGGAAGGCCGGGAACCCCTTCCAGACCACGCAGGGGAATCGCCTCTCCTGTCGCGATCAGGAGGGGAGAAGGGGCTCAGAGGAAGCGGTGCCGGGACCCTCGGTGCTCCCCTCGAGGGAACCCGGCGTGTCGGGGGACTTTTGGGGGTCGCAGGAAGGCTGTCAGGGACCGTCTCGCCCTTCAGGGCGGAACAGGGGACTTCCCTTGAGACGCCGTGGCGGGCAAGGGCCTCATCTTGCCAAGCGGTGGGAACCACGTGGTTTTTCTCGAGTTGCGTCAGCATTCTCGAGTTACGACGGGGATCTCAGCCTTCCCCTTGGGTTGGCCCTGGGAAGCCCAATCTTCCCCTCGGGTTGCGAGGGAAAGCTGGGGGTGGCTCTCGAGTCACTGCAGGGCCTAAGAGACCTCACCTAAGCGTGTGTCCGGGACCTAATTTTCCTCTCCAGGGAAGGCAGGGATCTCGGGGTTGCATTCCAGGCTCCCCCGGGGAGTCAGGCCTCGTCTCGAGGGGAAGCCAAGGACTCCGCTCTCCTCTCGAGTCGCGACGCGGGTCTCTTGGAGCCCCCTGAGCGGCCTCAAGGGAGTCCAGCCTCCTCTTCCGTTTGGAGAGAGGACCCGGGATTGCTCTCCAGGCCATGCAGGAATATAAGGCCCTCATCTCGCGATGACCGGGGTGTCTCATGTGTTTCCTCGAGCTGCCACGGCAGTGTGGGTTTCCTCACGAGGTACGATGAGGATCTCAGGGAGCCTCTCGTGCAGTGCCAGGTTAGTCAGGTCTCCATGCGCGTGAAGAGGGGGCGCGTGTCATGGCTCTCGAGTCATGGTAGGGGAATCGCGACTCAACACATTTTGAAGCACTCTCGAGGTCTTTCTCGAGTCATGGCAGAAAACCCAGGGTTCCCTCGACTTGTGCCTGTGACCTCAGGGAGCTTCTCATTGTGCCTCTGAGAACTCAGGGATACTGTGGAGTTGGTAGGGGCCTCTCGGGACTCCACTGGGTGTGGTGCAATGGAAGAGGGCCTCATCTCGAGTGGACGCAGGAACCTCAGGCTTCCTCTCCGTTTCTGACTCGGATCCCATGGTCCCTGCAGAGTAGGGACAAGAGAGTCACACCTAGTCTTCTGTTGAGGAATGGACCTTCGTTTGCCTTTCGAGTTGTTTACAGGGTGACAGGCCACTTGTCGAAATGTCTGTGGGACCTGCGGGTTTTTCTGGATGATGCACGCGGGTGTCAGTGCCCCTTCGTGTTGTGCCTTCATCCACAGGTTTTCCTTCAAAGAGGTGTGCTGGCATCGGGTTCTTTTCAAGAGTGGACCGTGAAATTGGGGTCTTTCGGCATGTGGCACCACCCACGAGGCTACGTCTCGAACTTCCTCATGAGACCGGCCTCATCCTGAGGTGCGCCCGGAAGGTCGGGAACCCCTTGCAGACAGAGAAGGGGAGTCGACCCTCCTGTCGCAATCAGGAGAGGAGAAGGGGTCAGATGAAGTGGTGCCGGGAACCTCGGTGTTCCCCTTGAGTGAGTCTGGTATGTCGCGGAACTTTTGGGGTCGCATCAAGGGTGCCAAGTACCGTTTCGCACTTCAGGATGGAACATGGGACTTCTCTTGAGATGCTGTAGCGGACAAAGGGCCTCATCTTGCGATGACGAGGGAAGCACGTGGATTTTCTCGAGTTTCGGTGGGATTCTCGAGTTACGACGGGGAATTCAGGCTTCCTCTTGTGTTGGCCCAGGAAGTCTAATCTTCCATTCGAGTTGCCAGGGAGAGCTGGGGATTGGGCTCCATTCACTGAAGGGCAAACTAGACCTCATCTAGGCTTGTATCCAGGACTTAATGTTCCTCTCCATAGGCGACAGGGATTTGGGGTTGCATTCCATACTCACCCGGGGAGTCAGGCCTCATCTCGAGGGGAAGCAAAGGACTCCACTCTCTTCTCGAGCCGCGACAGGTATCTCTTGGAGCCCACTGAGTGGTCTTTGCTCTGTAGGAGAGCTCTAGTGTACATAAGCCTGTACACAAGTGAACACAGACATTCTGTGTGCATGTTGCTGCGTACCCAAAATAGGGCCACAAGGAGCCTCATGCTCTCCATGCAGCGCGGAAGCTGTGCAGCCACGCAGCAGCTGAAGAATCCAACCAATTGCTCTTTTCTTACCTCTGACAGAGCTCGCATTGCCGTAGCCCTTGGCAGTTTGGAAACACTGGACCCTAACCCCTCTCAAAGTAGGCCTGGGTTCTAGTTCGAATAGAAAGTCAATAGCGGAGCTGAGGACAGGAACGCGGCAGTCATTTATCACATGCTCCTGCAGCCTGCTACTACAGGGACACTAACGCTAGAAGCTAGGAATGTCTTTGCAAGGTGCGCAAAGGACAAGGGAGAACCTCGACCCTGACTCTAGTATTTCAGCCCCCTGAGCAGATCTGAGGTTCTCCCGCTGTAGAAGCTAACCCATTCCTTTCAAATACAGGCTTCCTAAGACAGGGCCAGTTGGCTGCTTGCTCTTCCACGAAGCAGGCTTCCTTAACTTGCAAACTGCGAATTCCGCTTAACAGCCTGGAGGAAAAATCGCTTCTTGGAAGATTTTTTTCAGAGGCTGTATCCCCGGAGCTGGGGCCAAGCTAGGGGACCCATACTGGCAAGGGAAGGCAAAACCACATCCAATGTCTTTGCTCTGGAGGACAGCTTTGGTGAGCCTAAGTCTTTCAGGAATATTTCTGGCTCCAACAGAGTCAAATTCTGTGTGTGAAGCTGCACAGCCAAAATAGGGGAACAGAGAGCCTGATTCTCTCTGTGTAGCTTTGAAGCTGTCATTCAAACAACAGCTTGAGAATCCATACAATGCTCTCCCTTACTGCTAAGAGAATTCTCATTGCTGTCGTCCTTGACAGTTTGTAGAAATCCGCACCCTAACCCTTCTCCAAGTAGGCCTGGGTCCTAGCTCGGAACAACAGGCAACGGCGGAGCTGAGGCCAGTAAGGCACAAGTGAGGTCTCACACACTCTTGCAGCCTGATCGTCCAGGAGCAGTAAGGCCTCTTTTTCCCTGCAGGAGGCTCGCTTGCCTTGCCTCCTGTGAACTGCATTTCCCAGCCTGGGCGCAAAGCTGTTCCTGGAGATTTTTTCTCAGGGGCTGTTTCCCTGGAGCTGGGTCGGACCTCGGGGGTCCAACTCACAGGGGAAGACAAAACCACATGGACAGGTCTATGCTCTGTAGGAGAGCTCTAGTGAACCTCATCTCTCAGGAACATTCTTGGCTTCTACAGAGACACCTCTGTGCATGAAGCTACACACCCAACATAGTGGCAAAGGGAGTCTGATTCTCTCCGTGGGTGCTGATGCTTTGTGGCAAAGCACCTGCTAAGAATCCATCCGCATAGGCTTCCCTCACCTTGACAGAGGTCTCATTGCTGTAGTCCTTGGCAGTTTGGAAAGAAGCAGACCCTTACCCTTCACCAAGTAGGCCCTTGTCCTTGTTTGAATGGAAAGGCAGTAGCTGAGCTGAGGCCAATAAGGCGCCAGTCAAGTCTGACATATTCCCGATGCCTGCTCCTTCATGGAAAATAACGTTAGAATCTGGGAATGTCTTTGCAAGGCTGGCAAAGGGCAGTCAGGAACCTCGACCCTGCCTCTGGAATTTCTATCTTCTCAGCACATCCGGAGGTCTCGGTCAGGAGAAACTAACCCATTCCTTGCAAATATAGGCTTCCAAACACAGGCCGGTTGGCTGTCTCTTCTTGCCGAAGGAAGCTTGCTTATCCCACCTCCTGCGAACTCCGCTTCCCAGCCTGGGGGATAAGAGGTTCTTGGAGATCTTTTCTCAGAGGCTGTTTCCACGGAGCAGGGGCTGATCCCAGAGCCCACACGCACAGGGGAAGGGAAAACCGCATGGATAAGTCTTTGCTCTCTAGGAGTGCTCTAGTGAACCTCAGTCTATGCGGAATGTTCTTGGCTCCAACGGGGACATCTCTGTGTGGGAAGCTGCATAGCCAACATAGAGACACAGAGACCTGACTCTCTCTGTGCAGCTTTGACGCTGTCGTTCAAACAACAAATTGAGAATCCACACAATGCTCTCCCTTACCACTGAGAGAGTTATCATTGCTGTAGCCCTTCGCAGTTTCTGGAAATCGGCACACAAACACTTCTCCAAGTAGGCCTGGGTTCAAGTTCAGATGAACATGCAATAGCGGAGCTGAGGCCAGTAAGGCACCAGTCAGGTGTCACACACTCTGGCAGCCTGCTCCTCCAGGGACAGTAAGGCCTCTATTTCCCTTCAGGAGGCTCGCTTGCCTTACTTCCTGTGAACAGCGTTTCCCAGCCTGGGCGGAAAGCAGTTCCTGGAGATCTTTTCTCAGGGGCTGTTTCCCCGGAGTTGGGGCGGACCTCGGGGACCCAACTCACAGGGGAAGGCAAAACCAAATGGACAGGTCTATGCTCTGTAGGAGATCTCTAGTGAACTGCCGGGGTCCAGCCCCAGCTGATCCAGGGTATTCGAAGCAGAGACGGCGTAGGCGAGGGTCAGGGAACAACTGCTTAATTAAACGTTAATTAAGGATATAAAGAGTAATAAAATGAGGATAGCTCAGTAGGAAAATTCATTGGAGAAAAGAGGCTGAGTAGCTTGGTTTACGCGGGGGACCAATAAAACTTCAAGACAAGAAGCTTGCACCACTTACGTAGGCCGCAGGCGTCCTTCCATTCTCCCGAAGAAGAGGAGACACTGAGGCCTCCCCGGTCGGATCTTAGAAGCCCAGGCAAAATTAGTAAGCTTGGTGGGTTCCGCGCTCCAGATGGAGACTCAACCAGAGTGAGAGAGAGAGAGAGAGACATGGGGAGACCAGTATTTCGAGAAACTGATCCCAATTCTTTATTTTCCATGGTCTACTTTTATACACTGTGATGTTATGCAAAAGTCACGTGGGGTCAGCAGTCCTGACTTTTATCAAAGTCAGGTGCTTCATACAAAAGTATACAGAGGTCTTAGGGGTGTTACATCATCTTCTGGCCGGGGGGCCTGCTGACAATTTACGACCCTCTCCTTGTGACAGCGGTCAGTCAACCAGGACACTTATTTCTCCAGGGGTGATTATTCTTAAAACAGACGCCACCCAAATAAAGTTACATTCCTATAGGGTGAGGGTGTAGTGGGTTTTAGTTAAGGAAAGAATTTACTTAGCCTAAGGTCTAACGTGATTTATATCAAAGGTTAATACTTATTTCTTCTATATATTCATTAATGTGTATAAGGGCAGGGGATGTGGAGACTTAGCAGTAAACATCAGCTCAACAAATGAAAAACCCTTCACCAATATGATTTCTAATCAGCCCATTATACTAATAATTTTCTAACTTTTCTAAGGAACCTGTTTTTAGAAGGTTTAAAGCATCTCGTGCCTCTCATGGTTGGGAGGCTGTGAGCAATCACATGTGGCCGGACAAGCCTGTCAGGCAGGCTAGAGAACCTTCAGAGGAGTTTGTAGGTTAAAACACTCTTGTCACACCCAGGGGTTTTTATCAACTGGAGCTCTAGGTTAACTCCTTCTCCGAAAGAGGTGGTGGGGGACAGCCCCCCATAAAGTCAGAGGTGTAGGTGAGAGCACAAAGTAGTAAGGTAGGCAGGCTCTGGTTATGGGGGTAGATGCTCGAGGATTTCCAGGGGGACTCCTGAGGCTCGATCCCGCCTTTGCGTATGTCGAGCCTCCTTCCTCATGACCTTTGCCATGGGCGGAGTGCCTCACTCTGGCCCCCAACAGTGAACCTCCTCTCTCAGGAACATTCTTGACTCCTATCGAGACACCTCTGTGTGTAGCTACACACGCAACGTAGGGGCAAAGGGAGCCAGATTCTTTCCGTGGGGTGCTGATGCTTTGTGGCAAAGCACCTGCTTGAAAATCCATCAGCTTACGCTTCCCTCGCCTTGACAGAGGTCTCATTGCTGTAGCCCTTGGCAGTTTGGAAAGAAGAGGACCCTTACCTCTCATAAAGTGGGCCCTTGTCCTAGTTTGAAAGGAAAGGCAAGAGCTGAGCTGAGGCCAATAAGGCGCCAGTCAAGTCTGACATATTCCCGAAGCCTGCTCCTTCATGGAAAATAACGCTGGAATCTAGGAATGTCTCTGCAAGGCTGGCAAAGGGCAGTCAGGAGCCTGCACCCTGCCTCTGGAATTACCGACTTCTGAACAGATCTGGAGGTCTCCCTTAGGGGAAGCTAACCCATTCTTCCAAATAGAGGCTTCCAAATGCAGGCCGCTTGGCTGCCTCTTGCTCTCTGAAGGAGGCCTGCTTTTCCCGCCTCCTATGAATCCCACATCCCAGCCTCTGGGAAAAGCGGATCTTGAAGATCTTTTCTCAGGGGTTGTTTCCACGGAGCTGGGGCTAAGCCTGGAGACCCAAACTAACAGGGGAAGAAAAACCACATGTACAAGTCTTTGCTCTCTAGGAGAGCTCTAGTGAACTTCACTCTGTCACGAACATTCTTGATTCATATGGAGACACCCCTGTGTGCGAAGCTGCGTACCCAACATGGGGGCACAGAGAGCCTGATTCTCTCTGTGTAGCTTTAAAGATGTCGTTCAAAAAACACCTTGAAAATCCATACAATGCTCTTCCTTACCCGTGACAGAGTTCTCATTGCTGTAGCCCTTGGCAGTTTTTAGAAATCCGCACCCAAACCCTTCTCCAAGTAGTCCTGGGTCCTAGTTCGGAGGAACATGCAATGGCGGAGCTGAGGCCAGTAAGGCACCAGTCAGGTCTCACACACTCTGCAGCCTGATCGTCCAGGGACAGTAAGCCCTCTTTTTCCCTGCAGGAGGCTCACTTGACTTCCCTCCTGTGAGCTGCATTTCCCAGCCTGGGGGAAAAGAGGTCCCTGGAGATCTTTTCTCAGGGGCTCCTTAACCGGAGCTGGGGAGGACCTCGAGGACCCAACTCACAGGGGAAGGCAAAAGCATATGGACAGGTCTATGCTCTGTAGGAGAGCTCTAGTGAACCTCATCTCTCAGGAACATTCTGGCCTCCTATAGAGACACCTCTGTATGTGAAGCTACACACCCAACATAGGGGCAAATGGAGCCTGATTCTCCCCGTGGGGTGCTGATGCTTTGTGGCAAAGCACCTGCTTGATGATCCATCCACTTAGGCTTCCCTCGCCTTGACAGAGGTCCCATTGCTGTAGCCCTTGGCAGTTTGGAAAGAAGAAGACCCTTACCCTTCATAAAGTAGGCCTTTGTCCTAGTTTGAATGGAAAGGTAATAGCTGAGCTGAGGCCAATAAGGTGCCTGCCAAGTCTGACATACTCCCGTAGCCTTCACCTTCATGGAAAATAACTCTAGAATCTGGGAATGTCTTTGCAAGGCTGGCAAAGGGCAGTCAGGAACCAGCACCCTGCCTCTGGAATTACCGACTTCTGAGCAGATCTGGAGGTCTCCTTTAGGAGAAGCTAACCCATTCTTTCCAAATAGAGGCTTCCAAACAGGCCAGTTGGCTGCCTTTTCGCGCCCGAAGGAGGCCTGCTTTTCTCGCATCCTATGAAGCCCTGTTCCCAGCCTCTGGGAAAAGCGGATCTTGAAGATATTTTCTCAGGGGTTGTTTCCATGGAGCTGGGGCCGAGACCAGAGACCCAATCGCACAGGGGAAGGAAAACCACATGGACAAGTCTTTGCTCTCCAGGAGACCTCTAAGTGAAACTTACTGTGTCAGGAACGTTCTTGACTCCTATGGAGACACCCCTGTGTGTGAAGCTGTGTACCCAACAAGGGGGCACACAGGGCCTGATTCTCTCTTTGCAGCTTTGAAGCTGTCGTTCAAACAACAGCTTGAGAATCCATACAATGCTCTCCCTTACATCTGAGAGATTTCTCATTGCTGTAGCCCTTGGCAGTTTTTAGAAATCCGCACCCAAACCCTTCTCCAAGTAGGCCTGGGTCCTGGTTTGGATGGCCATGCAATGGCGGAGCTGAGGTCAGTAAGGCACCAGTCAGGTGTCACACACTCTGGCAGCCTGCTCCTCCAGGGACAGTAAGGCCTATTTTTCCCTGCAGGAGGCTCGCTTGCCTTGCCTCCTGTGAACTGCGTTTCCCAGCCTGGGCAAAAAGCGGTTCCTGGAGATCTTTTCTCAGGGGCTCTATCCCCAGAGCTGGGGTGGACCTCGGGGACCCATCTCACAGGGGAAGGAAAAACCACATGGACAGGTCTATGCTCTGTAGGAGACGTCAGTGTGTTTCATCTCTTAGGAACATTCTTGGCTCGTACAGAGACACCTCTGTGTGTAAAGCTACACACCGAACATAGGGGCACAGGGAGCCTGATTCTCTCCGTGGGGTGCTGATGCTTTGTGGCAAAGCACCTGTTTGAGAATCCATCTGCTTACGCTTCCCTCGCCTTGACAGAGGTCTCATTGCTGTGTCTCTTGGCAGTTGGGAAAGAAGTAGACCCTTACCCTTCACCAAGTAGGCCCTGATCCTAGTTTGAAAGGAAAGGCAATAGCTGAGCTGAGGCCAGTAAGGCACCCGTCAACTCTGACATATTCCCGATGCCTGCTCCTTCATGGAAAATATTGCTAGAATCTAGGAATGTCTTTGCAAGGCTGGCAAAGGGCAGTCAGGAACCTCGACCCTGCCTCTGGAATATCTATCTTCTGAGCAGATCTGGAGGTCTCCTTCTGGAGAAGCTAACCCATTCCTTGCAAATAGAGGCTTCCAAACACAGGCTAGTTGGCTGCCTCTTCTTGCCTGAAGGAGGCTTGCTTTTCCTGCCTCCTATGATCCCTGGTTTCCAGCATGGGGGAAAAGCAGATCTTGGAGATCTTTGCTCAGGGGTTGTTTCCACGGAGCTGGGGTTGTGCCCAGAGACCCACACATACAGGGGAAGGCAAAACCACATGAACAAGTCTTTGCTCTCTAAGAGAGCTCTAGTGAACCTCAGTTTTTGACGAACGTTCTTGGCTCCTATGCGGACACCTCTGTGTGTGAAACTGCGTACCCAACATGGCGGCAAAGAGCCTGATTCTCTCTGTGCAGGTTTAATGCTGTCGTTCAGAAAACAGCTTGAGAATCCATACAATTCTCGCCCTTACCTCTGAGAGAGTTCTCATTGCAGTAGCCCTTGGAAGTTTGTAGAAATCTGCACCTAAACCCTTCTCCAAGTAGGCCTGAGTCCCAGTTCGGAGGAACAAGCAATGGCGGAGCTAAGACCAGTATGGCACCAGACAGTTTTCACACACTCTGGCAGCCTGCTCCTCCAGGGACAGTAAGGCTTCTTTTTCTCTGCAGGAGGCTCACTTGCCTTACTTCCTGTGAACAGCTTTTCCCAGCCTGGGCGAAAAGCGGTTCCTGGAGATCTTTTCTCAGAGGCTGTTTTCTCGGAGCTGGGGTGGACCTCGGGCACCCAACTCACAGGGGAAGGCGAAACCACATGTACAGGTGAGCACTCTGTAGGAGAGCTCTTGTGAGCCTCATCTCTCAGGAACATTCTTGGCTCCTGTAGAGACCCCACTGTGTGTGAATCTACACACCCCACATAGGGGCAAAGGGAGCCTGATTCTCTCCGTGGGGTGCTGATGCTTGGTGGCAAAGAACCTTCCTGATAATCCATCCGCTTATGCTTCCCTCGCATTTACGGAGGTCTCATTGCTGTAGCCCTCGGCAGTTTGGAAAGAAGAAGACCCTTACCCTTCATAAAGTAGGGCCTTGTCCTACTTTGAATGGAAAGGCAATAGCTGAGCTGAGGCCAATAAGGCGCCAGTCAAGTCTGACATATTCCCAAAGCCTGCTTCTTCAGGAAGATAACTGTAGAATCTAGGAATGTCTTTGCAAGGCTGGCAAAGGGCAGTCAGGACCCTGCACACTGCCTCTGGAATTACCGACTTCTGAACAGATCTGGAGGTCTCCCTTAGGGGAAGCTAACCCATTCTTCCAAATAGAGGCTTCCAAACGCAGGCCGCTTGGCTGCCTCTTGCTCTCTGAAGGAGGCCTGCTTTTCCCGCCTCCTATGAACCCCACATCCCAGCCTCTGGGAAAAGCGGATCTTGAAGATCTTTTCTCAGAGGTTGTTTCCACGGAGCTGGGGCCGAGCCTGGAGCCCCAAACGCACAGGGGAAGAAAACCACATGGACAAGTCTTTGCTCTCTAGGAGAGCTCTAGTGAACCTCACTCTGTCAGGAACGTTCTTGTTTCCTATGGAGACACCCCTGTCTGTGAAGCTGTGTACCGAACATGGAGACACAGAGTCTGATCCTCTCTGTGCATCTTTGAAGCTGTCGTTCAAACAGCAGCTTGAAAATCCATACAATGCTCTTCCTTACCCGTGACACAGTTCTCATTGCTATACCCCTTGGCAGTATTTAGAAATCCATACCCAAACCCTTCTCCTAGTAGGCCTGGGTCCTAGTTCAGAGGAACATGCAATGGCGGAGCTGAGGCCAGTAAGGCACCAGTCAGGTCTCACACACTCTTGCAGCCTGATCGTCCAGGGACACTAAGGCCTGTTGTGCCTTGCAGGAGGCTCGCTTGCGTTACCTCCTGTGAACTGCGTTTGCCAGCCTGGGGGAATAGCGGTCCCTGGAGATCTTTTCTCAGGGGCTCCTTCCCCTGAGCTGGGGCGGACCTCAGGGTCCCAACTCACAGGGCAAGGCAAAACCATATGGACAGGTCTATGCTCTGTAGCAGACTTCTAGTGAACCTCATCTCTCAGGAACATTCTTGGCTCCTATAGAGACACTTCTGTGTGTGAAGCTGCGTACCTAACATAGGGGCACAGAGAGCCTGATTCTCTCAGTTCATTTTGACCCTGTCGTTCAGAAAACAGCTTGAGAATCCATAAAATGCTCTCCCTGACCGCTGAGAGAATTCTCACTGCTGTAGCCCTTGGCACTTTGTAGAAATCCACAGCCAAACGCTTCTCCAAATAGGCCTGGGTCCTAGTTCGGAGGAACAGGCAATGGTGGAACTGAGGCCAGCAAGGCAACAGTCAGGTTTCACACACTCTGGCAGCCTGCTCCTCCAGGGACAGTAAGGCCTCTTTTTCTCTGCAGGAGATTCGCTTGCCTTACTTCCTGTGAACAGCGTTTCCCAGCCTCAGCGAAGCCGTTCCTGGAGATCTTTTCTCAGGGACAGTTTCCCCGGAGGTGTGGTGGACCTCGAGGACCCAACTCACAGGGGAAGGAAAAACCACATGGACAGGTCTATGCTCTGTAGGAGAGGTTTAGTGAACCTAATCTCTCAGGAACATTCTTGGCTCCTATAGAGACAACTCTGTGTGTGAAGCTACACTCCCAACATTGGGGAACAGGGATCTTGGTTCTCTCCGTGGGGTGCTGATGCTTTGTAGCAAAGCACCTGCTTGAGAATCCGTCCTCTTAGGCTTCCCTCGCCTTGACAGAAGTCTCATTGCTGTAGCCCTTGGCAGTTTCAAAGAAGAAGACCCTTACACTTCATAAACTAGGCCCTTGTCCTAGTTTGAATGGAAAGGCAATAGCTGAGCTGAGGCCAATAAGGAGCCAGTCCCCTCTGACACATTCCCGAAGCCTGCTCCTTCATGGAATATAACTCTAGAATCTTGGAATGTCTTTGCAAGGCTGGCAAAGGGCAGTCAGGAACCAGCACCCTGCCTCTGGAATTACCGACTTCTGAGCAGATCTGGAGGTCTCCTTTAGGAGAAGCTAACCCATTCCTTCCAAATAGAGGCTTCAAAACACAGGCAGGTTGGCTGCATTTCGTGCCCGAAGGAGGCTTGCTTTTCTCTCCTCCTATGAACTCCAGTTCCCAGCCTCTGGGAAAAGCGTATCTTGAAGATATTTTCTCAGGGCTTGTTTCCACGGAGCTGGGGCCGAGCCCGGGGCCCAAAGGCACAGGGGAAGGCAAGACCACATGGACAGGTCTATGCTCTGTAGCAGACCTCTTGTGAACCTCATCTCTCAGGAGCATTCTTGGCTCCTATAGAGACACCTCTGTGTGTGAAGCTGCGTACCTAACATAGGGGCACAGAGAGCCTGATTCTCTCTGTTCATTTTGACGCTGTCATTCAGAAAACAGCTTGAGAATCCATAAAATGCTCTCCCTTACCACTGAGAGAATTCTCACTGCTGTAGCCCTTGGCACTTTGTAGAAATCTGCACCCAAATGCTTTTCCAAGTAGGCCTGGGTGCTAGCTCGGATGAACAGGCAATGGCGGAGCTGAGGCCAGTAAGGCAACAGTCAGGTTTCACACACTCTGGCAGCCTGCTCCTCCAGGGACTGTAAGGCCTCTTTTACTCTGCAGGAGATTCGCTTGCCTTACTTCCTGTGAACAGCATTTCCCAGCCTCGGCGAAGCGGTTCCTGGAGATCTTTTCTCAGGGACAGTTTCCCCGGAGGTGTGGCGGACCTCGAGGACCCAACTCACAGGGGAAGGCAAAACCACATTGACAGGTCTATGCTCTGTAGGAGAGGTTTAGTGAACCTAATCTCTCAGGAACATTCTTGGCTCCTATAGAGACAACTCTGTGTGTGAAGCTACACTCCCAACATTGGTGCACAGGGAGCTTGATTCTCTCCGTGGGGTGCTGATGCTTTGTGGCAAAGCACCTGCTTGAGAATCCATCCTCTTAGGCTTCCCTCACCTTGACAGAGGTCTCATTGCTGTAGCCCTTGGCAGTTTGCAAAGAAGAAGACCCTTACCCTTCATAAAGTAGGGCCTTGCCCTAGTTTGAATGGAAAGGCAATAGCTGAGCTGAGGTCAATAAGGAGCCAGTCCCGTCTGACACATTCCCGAAGCCTGCTTCTTCATGGAAAATAACTCTAGAATCTAGGAATATCTTTGCAAGGCTAGCAAAGGGCAGTCAGGAACCAGTACCCTGCCTCTGGAATTAACAACTTCTGAGCAGATCTGGAGGTCTCCTTTAGGAGAAGCTAACCCATTCCTTCCAAATAGAGGCTTCAAAACACAGGCAGGTGGGCTGCATTTTTGTTCCCGATGGAGGCGTGCTTTTCTCTCCTCCTACGAACCCCGGTTCCCAGACACTGGGAAAAGTGGATCTTGAAGATATTTTCTCAGGGGTTGTTTCCACGGAGCTGGGGCCGAGCCTGGAGACCCAAAGGCACAGGGGAAGGCAAGACCACATGGACAAGCCTTTGCTCTTTAGTATAGCTCTAATGAACCTCACCCTGTCAGGATCTTTCTTGATTCCTACGGAGACACACCTGTGTGTGAAGCTGCGGCTACAGAGAGCCTGATTCCCTCCGTTTACCGCTGAGTCTGCATTGCCAAGCAACAGCTTGGGAACGCAGCCTGGGGCACTTCCCTTCCCTCGGACAGAGCTCTCCTTGCGGTAGGCCTTGGTAGTTTGCATACAATGGGGCCCTAAGCCCTCTGCAAGTTGGCCTGGCTCCTAGGTCCAAAGGGCAGGCCAGAGCGGAGCTGAGGCTGTCAGGCTCCAGACACATCTCCCATACTCCTACATCCTGCTCCTACCCGGGCGTGAACGCTAGAAGCTGGGAAGGTACCTGGACCGTGCAGGGGCGGGGCGAACGCGGGCGGCGTGGGGCGGGGGTCGGCTTCTGGCGGGGGTGGGGGCGGGCTTCCCAGTTGTGCTCTCAGAGGTGGACACTGAGGCTGAAAACTCGCCGGGAGCGCACCCGGGACAGGTAAACCCGGGCTGCGGGGGTCGAGATTCAGATGGCTTTGGGTGGGGGTCGGGCCCAGTTGTGCTCCCGGGGTCGCCACTGCGGCTGGGAACGCGCAGGGAGCGCAGCAGGGGCGGGGCTAAACCTGGCGGAGCGGGGCGGGGTCGGCTCACGGGGGGGATGGGGAGGGGTTCCCAGTTGCGCTCTCGGGGGTTGCAACTGCGGCTGGGAACGCCCATTTCGTCCGCTCCTGGGTCCCCAAGGATCGCCATCCCGTGGGTGCAGCGGAGGGCTGCAGACCACAGGTAAGGGAACTGGGACTGCGTGGAGCAGGGAACCAAGTATTCCGCCGTCTGTTGACACATTCTCGGAGCTCCCCAACCTGGCGGTCGCAGAAAGGCCTTGCCTTTGGGGTCAAGGCCTTTACCGCTCCACCCCTCTGCTGAAAAATCTCAGAGTCTGCGCGGTTTTTCCAAGCAGCCTAGTGTCCGCTGGAAGTCCAAGGGACAGAACACTGAACTCTGGCCGGCTGGCCCAGCCCTCTTCTGGCACTTTGTAAGCCAGCGGGCCCTTGAGCACCTGCTGGGATGGGAAAGGGAAGGGTCCATGGATTGCACCCTAGAAACTTAGTAGGGTGCATGGATTTCAAACCCTGGTGGCCGCCCAGGCAGCAAAGAAGTGGGGAGGGCACCTTGCTGCCCTTTCATGGCAGAATCTGTGGTTGTCCAGCTGCATGGGCCTTTTCATGAGGACCCTGTGCAATAAAAGTTTGGTGTTTTGGAACTGAATAATTAGAACGTGTAAAAGCTTTAAATTATGTGGTGGTGTAATTAAAAAACAAAACAAAACAAAACCAAGCTCCAAGTGTTTTGCAAATGGAGGTTTAAATATTGAAGGACTGTATTCCTTGCACTGTGGCATTCTATCAAGAAGTGTGCAGGATTTTTTTTTTAAGAAAAGTGTTCGAAGTGAGGGAAACAGGAAACCCAGAGGTGCCCCTGTATTTTGGGGAAGGCCTTAGGAGGTCACTTGGAAATGCTGCTGGCTGTGCGGGAGGGGGGCAGATGGGCTGTGCAGGCTTGTCCTTTGCATGGATGTTCTTGTGTGTGGAAACCCAGCTCGGAGCCATCTCCTGATGTGTAAGAATTTCGCAGACAAACCTTGAGCTAAGCAATGCATTTTTTCCTAAGAAAATGTTTGTCTTAAGCGATGTAAATATCCTATGTATTTCCGCTAGACTCTGGCTTCAGGTCGGTTCCCCCAAAAGGCTCAGAAGCGATTTGAACAAAACAGCATGTTTTCCTCCTAGCTTGTTCTCCTTATATATGTTAAGGAAATGATATATTTGCCTGCAATACTGCCTTTCTTCAAGATTCATGTCAATCAAGTTTTGGCCCGGGATGACTCACCTGCTGCCAATATTATCTCAATGCATGTCGTGGGGGAGGGGCCTGGTGCCATTCCCTGAAACAGTTCCTTTCTTTCCTTAGCTGACTGCTAGTGCCTGTAGAATATCTGGCTAAAGACCAGCAGGGGGTACTCTTACTACCCCCCCCCACCCCGCCTCGAGTCTAAGTCAGCAGCTTTCTCTATCTCTTTAATACTTTAATAACACTTGATGACACAAAAGCTCTGAGCGATCAAATCATATCAAATCTTCATTTCAGATTGAAGATGCATTCCATGGTATTGCCATCTTAAGTCTTTCCATCGTTATGGAATATCTGTCCATGTATTCAGGATAGTTTTCAGCCAGGGTGTATAATTTCCAGTGTGCCAGTCTTGTCATCCTCGTTACATCCATGGCAAAGTGTTTTATTCATGTTGATATTATTGAAAGGGAATTTTTTAAAATTCCTTTTCAGATTATTATCTGCTAATGTATACAGATAAAACTGTGTAATCATTCATTTTTATCAGTTTGGACAGCTTGAGAGTTGTCTTTAATTTCTTTACTTTCTGACACTTTAAGATTATCCTGGGACACATATGTAATGCCTCACCCCTAAATTCAGACATGTGTTCAAAGAACTTCTGTCCTTTTATTTATTTATTTATTCTTTAACATTGAAATCGTTTTGACTATGCTGGGTGTTTGTTGCTAGATGGAAGTAGCTAGGACCTCTGGACTGCAGTCTCTCATCTCTTGCTGACCTCTTGTTGACCTCTGCAGATTCCTGGTAGGTGGGAGCTTGTTAGTTCCTTGTTCCTTATCAGAACCTCCTGTGGTAAGTGTTTTTCTCTTCTCTGTTGCCTGGTAAGGGTGGGTGGTCATGGGCATCCCAAAGTTGGCTAGAAGTCAATTATTTAGGCAGGCTTGTGCACAGATATGGGAGAAGGCAATGGCACCCCACTCCTGGAAAATCCCAAGGATGGAGGAGCCTGGTAGGCTGCAGTCCATGGGGTGGCTAAGAGTCAGACACCACTGAGTGACTTCGTTTTCACTTTTCACTTTCATGCATAGGAGGAGGAAATGGCAACCCACTCCAGTGTTCTTGCCTAGAGAACCCCAGAGACTGCGGGGCCTGGTGGGCTGCCATCTATGGCGTGGCACAGGGTCGGCCTCAACTGAACCACTTAGCAGCTGCAGCAGCAGCAGCAGCAGTGCATAGATATCAAAGGGGATGAGAACAGTCAGGTAGGATCACATATGTCATCGTGAAACAATACTTCTCCTCTTAGCCAAAGCTAACGAAAGATTTCTGTTCTAGGTCAACCTAGAAGAGATCACTTAAGAGGTAAAGAAACTTAAACTCCATTAGCAAAGGCAGTTCAACATCTCAAGAAAACTTGTGCTAGGCACAAAACTCTTTTCTGGGGGCCTACTTTCCCTACAACCTCCTTATCCCATTCTGTACCCATTCCTTTGCTTCTCCCGTCCTGAAAATGCCACCTGTAAGACAGAACTACTTCGTTTTCCTTCTTAAAGTGTGATTGCATTCCATACATTCTTGTAATAACAAGTCATACATTTCCCTTCAGCAACCAAGAACTGACTCTTATATTGGCATTTGATAGATTGGTGAGCATACCTATCAGTGATAATAGCGCCCACCCCGCTTCCTGCAAGAACAGAACAAAACAAAACAAAACAAAAAAATTGCTTTCTTACATTTAATATGTTCGGATGGTGCCAGTCACTATTCATGCAGAGTCAAAAATCTCTTTTGTTTCTGTGTAAAAGGGAGGTCCTTTCAAGTCGTGAATGTTTAAGAAGTTTCATTTATTTGGAAGTGACCTAGCTATTCAATACACTGTCGTCACTTAGTTTAGCACCAGGATAGAAACTCAGGTAACCAAAACACCTGGAGGAACGATTGTAAGTTCAGTTCAGTTCAGTTGCTCAGTCGAGTCTGACTCTTTGTGACCCCGTGGCCTGCAGGACGCCAGGCTTCCGTGTCCATCACCAACTCCAGGGGCTTGCTCAAACTCATGTCCATCGAGTCAGTGATGCCATCCAACCATCTTATCCTCTGTCATCCCCTTCTCCTCTGCCTTCAATCAAGACTATGAGAGGCAGATATTTTAGAGTATAATTATTGTTAAGAGTTTATCTAAAAGCTCATATCACATTTACATATTTTACATTGGTTGTTGCTGTTTCCAGGTACTTTCTTGCTGACAAGCTTGTGACACATATAACAATAGAGCAATTTTTACCTCAAAAGAAACCTAGGCACTATGTACATGTTGTGCTTAATGTTGTTGACTCTTAGACATGTCTATAGTGGAGAAACAAAACCAAAAATACTAGATATTTAATATTGACTAGTTCCCAGTTCACGGGACTCTGACATTCATTTAGGTCAATGTTTTCTTGTATTTCCAGCAGTTTGATTTGGAAGGGCTGCCTTGTCTTGAGACCATTGAAATCAGAACTCAGAACTTGAGCAATATTATCAAAAAACACAAGGCTCACACTGACATATACCTTAATCCAGACAGACAGACAAGACATCTTCCAGTTTTCCGCCTGAGATTTAAAATATTTCTTTGAGCCGTTTTCCTGGGAAGTGGGGGGGGAGGGAGTGGGGGTGGCAGCGAGGCAGGCTTGGGTAACAAGCTAATTGTTGGTCATTGCATATGCAAAGAACCAGCTTTCCGGGTTCCAAGGAAAAAAGCTTCCTTGGTACCCAATTTTGTTTGGATCTATAGACTCTCATGGCCCTCCTAGGTCAGGACATCTTTCCTTTCTGTAGTCCTCGTTTGAACCCTAAATCATAGACAGCTTGGATTGTCTCTGTGGGGTGGATGTATTGTCCTCGTGTTTGACCTGGCGGCAGTAGCGAGGTCCGAGAGCCTCTCCTGGAACCGGGCGTGGGGACAGGGCTCACCGGGAGCCCCTGGTGGAAGTGGGCAATGCGCCGGGAGCGCGCCAGGGGCGGGGCGATCCCAGGCGGCGCGGGTCGGGGTTCCGGTCGGGAGGGGGTGGGGGGTGGTAACAGTTGTGCTCTCGGGGGTCCCCACTGCAGCTGGAAACGCGCTGGGAGTGCGGCAGGGGCGGGGTAAACCTGGGCTGCGCGGGTCGAGATTTAGATGGCTGTGGGTGGGGGTTTGGTCCCAGTTGTGCTCTCCGGGGTCGCCACTGCGGCTAGGAACGCCCATTTCCTATGCTAATGTGTCCCCAAGGATCCACATCTAGTGGGTGCAGCGGAGGGCTGCGGGCCACAGGTCAGAGAACTGGGACTGCTTGGAGCAGGGAACCACGTATTCTGCCCTCTGTTGGCACATTCTCGGAGCTCCCCAACCTGGCGGTTGCAGAAAGGCCTCGCCCTTGGTGTCAAGGCCTTTACCGATCCACCCCTTTGCTGAAAAATCTCAGTCTGCACGGTTTTCCCAAGCAGCCTAGTGTCCCCTGGAAGTCCAAGGGACAGAACCCTGAACTCTGGCCGGCTGGCCCAGCCCTGCTTCTGGCACTTTGTAGGCCAGCGGGCCCTGGAGCACCTGCTAGGATGAGAAAGGGAAGGGTCCGCGAATTGCACCCTAGAAAGTTAGTAGGGTGCATGGATTTCAAACCCTGGTGGCCGCCCAGGCAGCAAAGAAGTGGGGAGGGCACCTTGCTGCCCTTTCATGGCAGAATCTGTGGCTGTCCTGATGCGTGGGCCTTTTCATGGGGACCTTGTGCAATAAAAGTTTGGTGTTTTGGTACTGAATAATTAGAAATTGTAAAAAGTTTAAATTATGTGGTGGTGTAATTAAAAAACAAAACAAAACAAAACCAAGCCCCAAGTGTTTGGCACAGGGAGGTTTAAGTATTGAAGGCCTGTTTTCCTTGCACTGTGGCATTCTATCAAGAAGTGTGCAGGATTTTTTTTTTTTAAGAAAAGTGTTCGAAGAGCTTGAAACAGGAAACCCAGAGGTGCCCCTGTATTTTGGGGAAGGCCTTAGGAGGTCACTTGGAAATGCTGCTAGCTGTGGGGGAGGGGTCAGATGGGCTGTGCAGGCTTGTCCTTTGCATTCATGTTCTTGTGTGTAGAAACCCAGCTCGGAGCCATCTACTGATGTGTAAGAATTTCGCAGACAAACCTTGAGCTAAGCAATGCATTTGTTCCTGAGGAAATGTTTGTCTTAAGCGATGTAAATATCCTATGTATATCTGCTGGACTCTGGCTTCAGGTCGGTTCCCCCAATAGGCTCAGAAGCGACTTGAACAAAACAGTATGTTTTCCTCGTACCTTGTTCTCCTAATCTATGTTAAGGAAATGATATATTTGCCTGGAATACTGCCTTTCTTCAAGATTCATGTTAATCAGTTTTTGGCCCAGGATGACTCACCTGCTGCCAATGTGACCTCAAGGCATGTCGTGGGGGAGGGGCCTGGTGCCATTCCCTGAGACAGTGCCTTTCTTTCCTTAGCTGACTGCTAGTGCCTGTAGAATATCTGGCTAGAGACCAGCAGGGCGTACACCCCGCCTCAAGTCTAAGTCAGCAGCTTTCTCTATCTCATTTATACTTTAATAACAATTGATGACACAAAAGCTCTGAGCGATCAAATCATATCAAATCTTCATTTCAGATTGAAGATGCATTCTATGGTATTGCCATCTTAAGTCTTTCCATTGTTATGGAATATCTGTCCATGTATTCAGGATAGTTTTCAGCCAGGGTGTATAATTTCCAGTGTACCAGTCTTGTCATCCTCGTTACATCCATGGCAAAGTGTTGTATTCATGTTGACATTATTGAAAGGGATTTTTTTTAAATTCCTTTTCAGATTATTATCTGCTAATATATACAGAAAAAACTGTGTAATCTTTCGTTTTTATCAGTTCGGACAGCTTGATAGTTGTCTTTAAATTCTTTCCTTTCTCATACTTTAAGATTTTCCGGGCACCGTACATGTACTGCCTCACCCCTAATCTCAGTCATGTGTTCAAAGGACTTCTGTCCTTTATTTGTTTACTTATTTTTTGCAACATTGAATTCGTTTTGACTATGCTGGGTCTCTGCTGCAAGATGGAAGTTGCTAGGACCTCTGGACTGCAGTCTTCCATCTCTTACTGACCTCTTGTTGACCTCTGCAGAATCCTGGTTGGCGGGAGCTTGTTAGTTCCTCGTTCCTTACCAGGACCTCCTGTGGTAAGTGTTTTTCTCTTCTCTGTTGCCTTGTAAGGGTGGATGGTCATTGGCATCCCAAAGCTAGCTAGAAGTCAATGATTTAGGCAGGCTTGTGCATAGATATGGGAGAAGGCAATGGCACCCCACTCCAGTACTCTTGCGTGGAAAATCCCATGGATGGAGGAGCCTGGTAGGCTGCAGTCCATGGGGTGGTTAAGAGTCGGACACCACTGAGCGACTTCACGTTCACTTTTCACTTTCATGCATGGGAGGAGGAAATGGCAACCCACTCCAGTGTTCTTGCCTAGAGAACCCCAGGGACTGCGGGGCCTGGTGGGCTGCCGTCTATGGGGTCGCACAGAGTCGGACACGACTGAAACGACTTAGCAGCAGCGGCGGCGGCAGCAGCAGCAGAAGCAAGGCATCGATATCAAAAGGGCTGCAAACAGTCAGGAAGGATCACATATGTCACCGTGAAACACTACTTCTCCACTTAGCCAAAGCTAACCAAAGATTTCTGTTCTAGGTCAACCTAGAAGAGATCACTTAAGAGGTAAAGAAACTTAAACTCCATTAGCAAAGGCAGTTCGACATCTCAAGAAAACTTGTGCTAGGCACAGAACTCTTTTCTGGGGGTCCACTTTCCCTACAACCTCCTTATCCCATTCTGTACCCATTCCTTTGCTTCTCCCATCCTGAAACTGCCACCTGCAAGACAGAACTACTTCGTTTTCCTTCCTCAAGTGCCATTGCATTCCACATACTTTCTTGATATAACAAGTCATACATTTCCCTTCAGCAACCAAGAACTGACTTTTATATTGGCATTGGCTATAGCCCGCCCCCCTCCCCCCACCCCCAAGAACAGAACAAAACAAAACAAAACAATTGCTTTCTTACATTTAACATGTCAGGATGGTGCCAGACACTATTCATGGAGAGTCAAAAATCTCTTTTGTTTCTGTGTAAAAGGGAGGTCCTTTCAAGTCGTGAATGTTTCAGAACTTTCATTTATTTGGAAATGACCTAGCTATTCAATACACTGTCGTCACAAGGATAGAAACTCGGGTAACCAAAACACCTGGAGAAACGTTTGTTAGTTCAGTTCAGTTCAGTTGCTCAGTCGTGTCTGACTCTTTGGGACCCCGTGGCCTGAAGGACGCCAGGCTTCCGTGTCTGTCACCAGCTCCAGGGGCTTGCTCAAACTCATGTCCATCGAGTCAGTGATGCCATCCAACCATCGTACCCTTGTCATCCCCTTCTCCTCTGCCTTCAATCAAGACTATGAGAGGCAGATATTTTAGAGTATAATTATTGTAAAGAGTTTGTCTAAAAGCTCATATCACATTTACATTTTTTACTTTTGTTGTTGTCGTTTCCAGGTAGTTTCTTGCTGACAAGCTTGTGACAGATATAACAATAGAGCAATTTTTACCTCAAAAGAAACCTAGGCACTATGAACATGTTGTGCTTAATGTTGTTGACTCTTAGACATGTCTATAATGGAGGAGCAAAACCAAAAATACTAGATATTTAATATTGACTAGTTCCCAGTTCACGGGACTCTGACATTCATTTAGGTCAATGTTTTCTTGTATTTCCAGCAGTTTGATTTGGAAGGGCTGCCTTGTCTTGAGACCATTGAAATCAGAACACAGAACTTGAGCAATATTATCAAAAAACACAAGGCTCACACTGACACATACCTTAATCCAAACAGACAGACAAGACATCTTCCAGGTTTCCGCCTGAGATTTAAAATATTTCTTTGAGCCAGTCTTCTGGGGAGTGGGGGGATGGGGGTGGCAGTAAGGCAGGCTTGGGTAACAAGCTAATTGTTGGTCATTGCATATGCAAAGAACCAGCTTTCTGGGTTCCAAGGAAAAAAGTTTCCTTGGTAACCAACTTTGTCTGGTTCTATAGAATATCATGGCCCTCCTAGGTCAGGTCATCTTGCCTTTCTGTAGTCCTCGTTTTATCCCTAAATCATAGACAGCTTGGATTGTCTCTGTGGGGTGTATGTATTGTCCTCATGTTTGACCTGGCGGCAGCAGCGAGGTCCAAGAGCCTCTCCTGGAACCGGGCGTGGGGACGGGGCTCACCGAGAGCCGCTGGTGAAGGTGGGCAGCGCCTCTGGAGCGCGGCAGGGGTGGGGCGCCCCGGGCGGCGCAGGGCGGGTGTCGGCTCCTGGCGGTGGTAGGGGAGGGCTTCCCAGTTGTGCTCTCGGAGATGGCCACTGCGGCTGGAAACGCGCCGGGAGCGCAGCCAGGGTGGGGTAAACCTGGGCTGCACAGGTCGAGATTCCGCTCGCTGTGGGTGGGGGGTCGGTCCCTGTTGTGCTCCCGGGGGTCGCCAATATGGCTGGGAACCCGCCGGGAGCCCGGCAGGGCCGGGACAAAACCTGGCGGCGCGGGGCGGGGTGGGGGTCCGTTCGCAGCGGGGGTCGGCTCCTGGCGGGGGTGGGGGAGGGCTTTCCAGATGTGCTGTTGGGGGTCGCCATTGCGGCTGGGAATGCCCATTTCGTGAACTCCTGGATCCCCAAGGATCGGCATCCATCGGCCACAGCGGAGGGGTGCGGAACACAGGTAAGGGAACGGGGACTGCGTGGAGCAGGGAACCATGTATTCCGCCCTGTGTTGGCACAGTCTCAGAGCTCCCCAACCTGGCGGTCGCAGGAAGGCCTCGTCTTTGGGGTCAAGGCCTTTACCACTCCACCCCTCTGCTGAAAAACCTCATAGTCTGCGCGGTTTTCCCAAGCAGCCTAGTGTCTGCTGGAAGTCCAAGGGACAGAACCCTGAATTCTGGCCGGCTGGCCCAGCCCTGCTTCTGGCACTTTGTAGGCCAGCGGGCCCTGGAGCACCTGCTAGGATGGGAAAGGGAAGGGTATGCGAATTGCACCCTGGTGGCCGCCGAGGCAGCAAAGAAGAGGGGAGGGCACCTTACTGCCCTTTAATGGCAGACAGAATCTGTGGCTGTCCTGCTGCGTGGGCCTTTTCATGGGGACCTTGTGCAATAAAAGTTTACCGGTGAACTTAGGGAACTTCCCAGTGTGCTTCTGACAGATGAGGGATGCTGTGGAGTTGGCGGGGCCTCTCAGGACTCTGCTGGGTTTGGCGCAATGGAAGAGGGCCTCATCTCCAGGGAAGGCAGGAACCTCAGGCTTCCTCTCCGTTTCGGACTCCGACCGCAGGGTCCCTGCAGAGTTGGGACAGGAGAGTCAGGAATCGTCTTGTCTGAGGAAGGGAACTCCGCTTGCCTCTCGAGGTGCTCAGGGGGTCTCAGGCCCCTTGTTGAGCTGTGTGTGGAACCTGCGGGTATTTCCGGAAATGCACGACGGTGACAGTGCCCCTTCGTGTTGTGCCTTCACCCACTGGGTTGCCTTCGAAGAGGTGTCTGGGCCTCGGGTTCTTTTTAAGAGCGGACCGGGAAATCGGGGTCTTTCGGCATGTGGGACCACCCACGGGGCTAGTCTCAAATTTCCTAGTGAGGCCGGCTTCATCCTGACGTGTGCCAGGAAGGCCGGGGACCCTTCCAGACAACGCAGGGGGATCGACTCTCCTGTCGCCATCAGGAGGGGAGAAGGGGCTCAGATGAAGTGGGGCCGGAACCCTCGGTGTTACCCTCGAGGGAAACCGGCGTGTGGGGGACTTTTGGGGGTTGCATGAAAGGAGTCAGGTACCATTTCGCACTTCAGGACAGAACCTGGGACTTCCCTTGAGACGCCGTAGTGGGCAAGGGCCTCATCTTGCGAAGACGTTGGAACCATGTGGATTTTCTCGAGTTGCGGCGGGATTCTAGAGTTACGACGGGGATTTCAGGCTTCCTCTTGTGTTGGCCCCGGGAAGCCTAATCTTCCATTCGAGTTGCGAGGGAAAGCTTGGGGTTGCACTCGAGTCACTGCAGGGCCAAAGAGACCTCATCTAGGCCTGTGTCCCGGACTTAACGTTCCTCTCAAGGGAAGACAGGGATCTCAGGGTGGCATTCCAGACTCCCCCGGGGAGTCAGGCCTAGCCTCGAGGGCAAGCAAAGGATGCCGCTCTCCTCTCAAGTCGCGACGCAGATCTCTTGGAGCCCACTGAGTGGCCTCAAGGGTGTCAGGCCTTCTCTTCAGTTTGGAGAGAGGACTCAGGATTGCGGTCTGGGTCAGGCAGGAAAAGAAGGCCCTCACCTCGCGAGGATGGGGGCTTCTCAGGGGTTTCCTCGAGCTGCGGCGCCCGTGGGGGTTTTTCACGAGGCAAGACGAGGATCTCAGGGAGCCTCTCGTGCGGTGCCAGGGAAGTCAGGTCTCTGTGCGGGTGGCGAGGGGGAGCGCGTCATGGCTCTCGAGTCACGGGAGGGGACTAGGGCCTCGAGACGCGTTGAAGAGGGACTATCGAGGTCTTTCTCGGGTTGTGTCGGGAAAAGTCATTTCCCTCGACTTCTGCCGGGGACCTTAGGGAACTTCCCAGGGTGTCTCTGAGAGTTGATGGATACTGTGGAGTTGGCGGGGCCTCTCGGGACTCCGCTGGGTTTGTCGCAATGGAAGAGGGCCTCATCTCGAGGGGAGGCAGGAACCTCAGACTTCCTCTCTGTTTCGGACTCAGACCGCAGGGTCCCTGCAGAGTTGGGACAGGAGAGTCAGGCTACGTCTTTTCTGAGGAATGGAACTCCGCTTGCCTCTCGAGTTGTTCATCGGGTTTCAGGCCCCTTGTCAAACTGTGTGTGGAATCTGCAGGTTTTTCCAGACGATGCACGGGGGTGTCAGTGATCCTTCGATTTGTGCCTTCATCCACAGGGTTGCCTTCGAAGAGGTGTCCGGGCATCGGGTTCTTATGAAGAGCGGACTGGGAAATCGGGGTCGTTCAGCATTTGGCAGCACCCACGTGGGTTGTCTCGAATTTCCTCATGAAACCGGCCTCATCCTGAGGTGTGCCGCGAAGGTCATGAAACTCTTCCAGACAAAGCAGAGGAATCGACCCTCCTTTGGCGATCAGGAGGGGAGAAGTGGCTCAGATGAAGTGCTGCTGGGAACCTCGGTGTTTCCCTCAAGTGAGACAGGTATGTCGGGTAACTTTTGGGGTTGCATAAAGCGTTCCAAGTACCATTTCACTCTTCAAAATGGAACGTTGGACTTCTCTTGGGGTGCTCCAGCGGGCAAGGGCCTCATCTTGGAATGACTGCGGAACCACTTGGTTTTTCTCGAGTTGCGGTGGGATATTTGAGTTACCACAGGGAATTCATGCTTCCTCTTGTGTTGGCCCACAAAAGTCTTATCTTCCATTCGAGATTCGAGGAAGAGCTGGAGGTGCGCTCTAGTCACTGAAGGCAAAAGAGACCCCACCAAGGCTTGTGTGCAGGACCTAATGTTCATGTCAAGGGGCGACAGGAATCTCGGGGTTGCATTCCAGACTCACCTTGGAGGCAGGCCTCGTCTCGAGGGGAAGCAAAGGACTCTGCTCTCCTCTCGAGTCGGACGGGTATGTCTTGGAGCCCACTGAGTGGCTTAAAGGGAGTCAAACCTCCTCTGGTGTTTGGAGGGAGGACACGGGATTGCTCTCCAGGCAATGCATGAAATGAAGGCCCTCATCTCCCAATGACTGGGGCGTCTCGTAGGTTTTCTCGAGCTGTGGCGCTAGTGTGGGGTTTCTCACGAAGTAAGACTGGGAGCTCAGTGAGCCTCTCACGTGGTGCCAGGGCAGTCAGGTCTCTATGCACGTGGTGAGAGGGAGCCCGTCATTGTTCTCGAGTCATGGTAGTGGAATTGGGCCTGAAGACGTGTTAAAGAAGGACTCTCAAGGTCTTTCTTGGGTTGCAGCAGGAAACCCTGGGTTCCATCGACTTGTGCCAGTGACCTCAGGAAGCTTCTCAGCGTGCCTCTGAGAAGTCAGGGTCACTGTGGAGTTGGGAGGGGCCTCTCGGAACTCCACTGGGTTTGGTGCAATGGAAGAGGGCCTCATGACAAGTTGAGGCAGGAACCTCAGGGTTCCTCTCCTGGCTTCGAATGCGCCGGATCTGACTCGGATCCCAGAGTCCCTGCAGAGTTGGGACAGGAGAGTCAGGCCTCGTCTTGTGTGGAGGAATGGAACTCCGCTGGACTCTCGCGTTGTTCATGGGGTGACAGGCCACTTGTCGATTTGTATGTGGAACTTGCGGGTTTTTCTGGACGATGCACCGGGGTGTCACTGCCCCTTCGTGTTGTGCCTTGATCCACAGGATTGCCTTCGAGTTGGGTTCTGCCATCGGGTTCTTATCAAGAGCGGACCAGGGAATCGGGGTCTTTTGGCATGTCGCACCACCCATGAGGCTATGTCTCGAATTTCGTCGTGAGACTGGCCTCATCTTGATGTGCGCCAGGAAGGTCGGGAACGCCTTCCAGACAAAGCAGGGGAATCGAACCTCCTGTCGCGATCAAGAGGGGAGAAGAGTCTCAGATGAAGTGGTGCCGGGAACCTCGGTGTTCTCCTCAAGTGAGACTGGTATGTCGGGGAACTTTTGGGGTCGCATCAAGGGTTCCAAGTAACTTTTCGCTCTTCAATACGGAACGTGGGACTTCTCTTGAGACGCTGTAGCGGGCAAGGGCCTCATCTTTCGATGACGGGGGAACCACGTGGTTTTTCTTGAGTTGTGGCGGGTTTCTGGAGTTACGACGGGGAATTCAGGCTTCCTCTTCAACTGGCCCAGGGAAGTCCAGTTTTCATTCGAATTGCGAGTTAGAACTGGGGATTGCTCTCGAGACACTGCAGGGCCAAATAGACCTCATCTAGGCTTGTGTCCAGGACCTAATGTTCCTCTGCTGGGGCGACAGCGATCTCGGCATTGCATTCTCGACTCACCCTGGGAATCAGGCCTCGTCTCGAGGGGAAGCCAAGGACACCGCTCTCCTCTCGAGTCGCGACGGGTATAACTTGGAGCTCACTGTGTGGCCTAAAATGAGTCAAGCCTCCTGTGGAGTTTGGAGAGAGGACTCAGGATTGCTCTCCAGGCCATACAGCAAAAGAAGGCCCTCATCTCGTGAGGACTGGGGCGTCTCGTGGGTATTCTCGAGCTGCGGCTCCAGTGTGCTGTTGCTCACGAGGTATAATGGGGAGCTCAGGGAGCCTCTCCTGTGGCGCCAGGGAAGTCAGGTTTCTACGCGCGTGGCTAGGGGGAGCGCGTCATTGCTCTCGAGTCATGGTAGGGGAATGGCACCTCAAGACGCGTTGAAGAAGGACTCTCGAGGTCTTTTACGGGTTGGGGCAGGAAACCCTTGGTTCCCTCGACTTGTGCCGGTGATCTCAGGAAGGTCTAAGGGTGCCTCTGAGAAGTCAGGGATACTGTGCAGTTGGGAGGGGCCTCTCGGGACTCCACTGGGTTCGGTGCAATGGAAGAGGGCCTCATCTCAAGTGGAGGCAGGAAACTCATGTTTCCTCTCCTGACTTCCCCTGGGCCAGATCTGACTCGGATCGCAGTTTCGCTGCAGAGTTCGAACAGGAGAGTCAGGCCTCGTCTTGTGTGGAGGAATGGAACTCTGCTTGCCTCTCCAGTTGTTCACGGGGTGACAGGTCACTTCTCGAGCTGTGTGTGGTACCTGCGGGTTTCTCCGGATGATACCTGGGGGTGTCATTGCCCCTTCGTGTTGTGCCTTCATCAAAAGGGTTATCTTCAAAGAGATGTCCGGGCATTGGGATCTTATCAAGAGTGAACCGGGAAATCGGGGTCTTTCGGCATGTGTCACCATCCACGAGGCTATGTCTCGAATATCCTCGTGAGACCGGCCTCATCCTGAGATGCACCGGGAAAGGCGGGAACCCCTTCAAGACAAAACAGGGGAATCAACCCTCCTGTCACGATCCGGAGGGGAGAAGGGGCCCAGATGTAGTGGTGCCGGGAACCTCGGTGTTCTCCTCGAGTCAGACCGGTGTGTCGAGGAACTTTTGAGGTCGCATCAAGGGTGCCAATACCGTTTCGCACTTCAAGACGGAACGTGGGACTTCTCTTGAGACGCTGTAGGGGGCAAGGGCCTCATCTTGGGATGACGGGGGAACCACGTGGCGTTTCTCGAGTTGTGGCGGGATTCTCGAGTTTCGACGGGGAATACAGTCTTCCTCATGTGTTGGCCCAGGGAAGTCCTATCTTCCATTCGAGTTTCAAGGGAGAGCTGGGGATTGTCCACGAGTCACTGCAGGGCAAAATAGACCTCATCTAGGCTTGTGTCCAGGACTTAATGTTCGTCCCTAGGGGCGACAGGGATCTGGGGGTTGCATACCAAACTCACCCGGGGAATCAGGCCTCGTCTCGAGGGGAAGCAAAGAACTCCGCTGTCCTTTTGAGTCGCGATGGGTATCTCTTGGAGCCCACTGTGTGCCCTAAAGGGAGTCAAGCCTCCTGTGGAGTTTGGAGAGAGGACTCGGGATTGGACTCCAGGCCATGCAGGAAAAGGAGGCCCTCATCTCGAGATGACGGTGGTGTCTCGTGGGTTTTCTTGAGCTGCGGCGCCAGTGTGGGGTGTCTCATGAAGTACCACGGGGATCTCAGGGAGCCTCTTGTGTGGCGCCAGGAAAATCCAGTATTCCTTTCGAGTTGCGAGTTAGAACTGGGGATTGCTCTCCAGTCACTGCAGGGCAAAATAGACATCATCTACGCTTGTGTCCAGGACCTAGTGTTCCACTACTGCGCCGACAGGGATCTCAGGGTTGCATTCTCGACTCACCCGGAGAGTCAGGCCTTGTCTTGAGGGGAAAAAAAGGACTCCACTCTCCTGTCGATTCGCGACGGGTATCTCTTGGAGCCCACTGCGTGGCGTAAAGGGAGTGAAGCCTCCTATGGAGTTTGGAGAGATGACTCAGGATTGTTTTCCTGGCCATGCAGGAAAAAAGGCCCTCATCTCGCGATGACGGGGGCGTCTCGTGGGTTTTCTCCAGCTGCGGCGCCAGTATCAGATTTCTCACGAGGTACGACGGGGAACTCAGAGAGCCTCTCGTGTGGTGCTAGGGACGTCAGGTCTCCGTGCATGTGGTGAAGGGGAGTGCGTGATTGCTCTCGAGTCATAGTAGGCGATTGGGCCTCAAGACGCATTGAAGAAGGACTCTCGAGGTCTTTCTCGGGTTGCGGCAGGGAACCCTGGGTTCCCTCGACTTGTGTCGGTGACCTCAGGCAACTTCTCAGGGTGCCTCTGAGAAGTCAGGGACACTGTGGATTTGGGAGGGGCCTTTCGTTACTCAACTGGGTTTGGTGCAATCGAAGAGGGCCTCATC
Source organism: Bubalus kerabau (assembly GCF_029407905.1). Classification (NCBI taxonomy): domain Eukaryota; kingdom Metazoa; phylum Chordata; class Mammalia; order Artiodactyla; family Bovidae; genus Bubalus; species Bubalus kerabau. The sequence continues at coordinate 10,166,804 of NW_026577880.1, read as the reverse complement.
TCGAATGGAGGCAAGAACCTCAGGGGTCCTCTCCATTTCTGACTCGGGTCGCAGAGTATCTGCTGAGTATGGACAAGAGAGTCACGCCTCGTCTTCTGTGGAGGAATGGATCTCCGCTTGCCTTTCGAGTTGTTCACGGAGTGACAGGCCACTTGTTGCGCTGTGTGTGGAACCTGCGGGTTTTTCCAGACGATGCACAGGGGTGTCAGTGCCCCTTCGTGTTGTGCCTTCATCCAAAGGGTTGCCTTCAAAGAGGTGTCCGGGCATCGGGTTCTTTTCAAGAGCGTACCAGAAAATTGGGGTCTTTCAGCATGTGGTACCACCCACGAGGCTACGTCTCGAATTTCCTCGGGAGACCGGCCTCATCCTGAGGTTCGCCGGGAATGTAGGGAACCCCTTGCAGACAAAGCAGGGGAATCGATCCACCGGTCACGATCAGAAGGGGAGAAGGGGCTCAGATGAAGTGGTGCCGGGAACCTCGGTGGTCCCCTCGAGTGAGACCGGTATGTCACGGCACTTTTGAGGTCGCATCAAGGGTGCCAAGTACAGTTTCGCACTTCAAGACGGAACGTGGGAATTCTCTGGAGATGCTCTAGCGGGCAAGGGCCTCATATTGCGATGACGAGGGAAACACGTGGTTTTTCTCGACATGCGGCGGGATTCTCGAGTTACGACGGGGAATTCAGGCTTCCTCTTGTGTTGGCCCAGGAAGTCCAATCTTCCATTCAACTTGTCAGAGAGAGCTGTGGGTTGCTCTCGAGTCACTTCAGGGCAAAGAGTCCTCATCTAGGCTTGGGTCCAGGACGTAGTGTTCCTCTCCAGGGGCAACAGGGATATCGGGGTCGCATTCCAGTCTCACCTGGTGGGTCACGCCTCGTCTCGAGTGGAAGCAAAGGACTCCACTATCCTCTCGAGTCACGACGTGTAACTCTTGGAGCCCAATGAGTGGCCTAACGGGAGTCAAGCGTCCTGTGTAGCTTGGACAGAAGGTTCACGCTTGATCTGCATACCATTCAGTTAAAGATGGCCCTCCTCTCTTGATGACGGGAGCATCTCATGGGTTTTCTCGAGCTGCGGCATCAGTGTGGGGTTTCTCACGAGATATGATGGGGAGCTCAGGGAGCCTCTCGTGTGGCGCCAGAGAAGTCAGTCCTCCATGCGTGTGGCCAGGCAGATCGCGTCATTGCTCTGGAGTCATGGGAGGGACTAGGGCCTCAAGACGCATTTAAGAAGGACTCTCGAGGTCTTTCTTGGGTAGGGGCGGGAAACACTTATTTCCCTCGACCTCTACCGGGGACCTTAGGGAACTTCCCAGGTGCCTCTGAGAGGTGAGGGATACTGAGGAGTTAGAGGGGCCTCTCGGGACTCGACTAGGTTTGACGAAATGAAAGAGGGCCTCATCTCGATTGGAGGCAGGAACCTCAGGCTTCCTCTCCATTTCTGACTCCGACCGCCGGGTCCCTGCAGGGTTGGGACAGGAGAGTCAGGCCTCGTCTTGTCTGAGTAATGGAACTCTGCTTGCCTCTTGACTCGTTCAGTGGGTTTCAGGCCCCTTGTCGAGCTGTGTGTGGAACCTGCGGGTGTTTCCAGAAGATGCACAGGGGTGTCATTGCCCCTTCATTTTGTGCCTTCCCCCACAGGGTTGCCTTCAAAGAGGTGTCCGGGCATCGGGTTCATTTCAAGAGCGGACCAGGAAATCGGGGTCGTTCGGCATGTGGCAGCACCCACGTGGCTCATCTCGAATTTCCTCGTGAGACCAGCATCATCCTGAGGTGCGCCGGGAAGGCTGGGAACACCTTCCACACAAAGAAGGGGAATCGACTCTCCTGTCGTGATCAGGTGGGGAGATGGGGCTCAGATGAAGTGGGGCCGGGATTCTAGGTGTTCCACTCGAGGGAACCCGGCATTTCAGGGAACTTTAGGGGTCGCAACAAGGGAGCCAAGTACTGTTTCCCACTTCAGGACGGAACATGTGACTTCCCTGGGGACGCTGTAGCGGGCAAGGGCCTCATTCTGTGAAGACGTTGGAACCACGTCGTTTTTCTCGAGTTGAGTCTGGATTCTCGAAAACGACGGGGATTTCAGGCTTCCTCTTGGGTTGGCCCTGGGAAGCCCAATCTTACCCTGGAGTTGCGAGGGAAAGCTGGGGGTTCTGCTCGAGTCACTACAGGGCCAAAGAGACCTCATCGAGGCGTGTGTCCAGGACCTAATATTCCTCTCAAGGGAAGACAGGGATCTCGGGTTTCCATTCCAGACTCCCCCAGGGAGTCAGGCCTCGCCTCGAGGGGAAGCAGAGGACTCCGCTTTCCTCTCAAGTTGCGACACGAATCTCTTGGAGCCCACTGAGTGGACTCAAGGGTGTCGAGCCTCCTCTTCAGTTTGGAGAGAGGACTCGGGATTGCTCTCCAGGCCAGGCAGGAAAAGAAGGCCCTCATCTAGCGATGACGGGGGCGTCTCATGTGTTTCCTCAGGCTGCGGCGCCCATGGGGGTTTTCTCACGAGGCACGACGAGGACCTCAGGGAGCCTCTCGTGCGGTGCCAGGGAACTCATGTCTCCATGCGCATGGCGAGGGGGAGCTGGTCATCACTCTCGAGTCATGGGAAGTGACTAGGGCCTCAAGACGCGTTGAAGAAGGACTCTCGAGGTCTTTCTCGGGTGGCGGCGGGAAACCCTCGTTTCCCTCGACTTCTGCAGGGGACTATAGGGAACTTCCCATGGTGACTCTGAGAGGTGAGGGATGCTGTGGAGTTGGCAGGGCCTCTCGGGACTCTGCTGGGTTCGGCGCAATGGAAGAGGGCCTCATCTCGAGGGGAGGCAGGAACCTCAGGCTTCCTCTCCGATTCTGACTCCGACTGCACAGTCCCTGCAGTGTTGGGACAGGAGAGTCATGCCTCGTCTTGTCTGAGGAATGGAATTCTGGTTGCCTCTCGAGTTGTTCCGGGAGTCTCAGGCCCCTTGTCGAGCTGTGTGTAGACCCTGCGGGTTTTTCCGGATGATGCACGGGGGTGTCAGTGCCCCTTCGTGTTGTGCCTTCACTCACAGGGTTGCCTTCGAAGAGGTGTCCGGGCATCGGGTTCTTATCAAGAGCGGACCGGATAATCGGGGTCGTTCGGCACGTGGCACCTCACACATGGCTAGTCTCGAATTTCCTCCTGAGACCGGCCTCATCCTGAGGTGCACCAGGAAGGCCGGGAACCCCTTCCAGAGAAAGCAGGGGAATCGACTCTCCTGTCGCGATCAGGAGGGGAGAAGGGGCTCAGATGAAGTGGTGCCGGGACCCTCGGTGTTCCCCTCGAGGCACCCAGCGTGTCGGCGAACTTTTGCGGTCTCATCAAGGGTGTCAAGTACCGTTTCACACTTAAGGACGGAACATGGGACTTCCCTGGAGACGCCGGGAATTTCGGTCTTCCCCTGGAGTGAGACCGGTATGTTGGGGAACTTTGGGGTCGCATCAAGGGTGCCAAGTAGCATTTCGAACTTTAAGATGGAACGTGGGACTTCTCTTGAGACTCTAGCTGGCAAGGTCCTCATATTGCAATGAAGGGGGAACCACATGGTTTTTAAGACTTGAGGCTGAATTCTCGAATTACGATGGGAAATTCAGACTTCCTCTTGTGTTGACCGTGGGAAGACCAATCTTCCATTCAAATTGTGAGGGAGAGATGGAGGTTGCTCTCGAGTCACTGTAGGGCAAAATAGACCTCATCTAGGCTTGTGTCTAGGACATAATGTTCCACTCCAGGGGCGACAGGGATCTCGGGGTTGCATTCCAAACTCACCCGGGGAGTCAGGCCTCGTCTCGAGGGAAGCAAAGGACTCCGCTCTCCTCTCGAGTCGCACCGGGTATTTCTTGGACCCAACTGAGTGGCCTAAAGGGAGTCAATCCTCCTGTGAAGTTTGGAGAGAGGACCAGGGATTGCTCTCCAGGTCAGGCAGGAAAAGAAGGCCCCCATCTCTCCTTGACGGGGGCATCTTGTGGTTTTTCTCGAACTGCGGCGCCAGTGTGGGTTTTCTCACGAGGTACGATGGGGTACTCAGGGAGCCTCTTGTGTGGTACTAGGGAAGTCAGTTTTCCTGCTTGTGGCAAGGGGAGCGCGTCCTTGCTCTGGAGTCATGGTAGGGGAATCGGGCATCAAGAGACGTTGAAAAAGGACACTCCAAGTCTTTCTCGGGTTACTTCAGGAAACTCTGGGTTCCCTCGACTTGTGCCAGTGACCTCAGGTAGCTTCTCAGGGAGCCTCTGAGAATTCAGGGATACTGTGGTGTTGGGAGGGGCCTCTCGGGACACCACTGAGTTTGGTTCAATGGAAGAGGGCCTCTTCTCTAGTTGAGGCAGGAACCTCAGGGTTCCTCTCCATTTCTGACTCCGATCGCAGGGTCCCTGAAGAGTTGGGACAGGAGGGTAAGGCCTCGTCTTGTGTGAAGGAATGCAACTTCGCTTGCCTCTCGAGTTGTTCACGGGGTGACAGTCCACATTTGGAGCTGTGAGTGGAATCGGCGGGTTTTTCCAGACGATGCATGGGGATGTCAGTGTCCCTTCGTGTTGTGCCTTCATCCACAGGGTTGCCTTCGAAGAGATGTCCGGGTGTCAGGTTCTTATCTAGAGTGGACCGGGAATTCGGGATCTTTCAGCATGTGGCACCAACCATGAGGCTACTTTTCGAATTTCCTCATGAGACCGGCCTCATCCAGAGGTTCGCGGGGAACGTCGGGAACCCCTTGCAGACAAAGCATGGGAGTCGACCCTCCTGTTGCGATCAGGAGGGGTGAAGGGGCTCACAGGAAGTGGTGCCGTGAACTTTGGTGTTTCCCTCGAGTGAGACCGGTATGTCAGGGAACTTTGGGGGTCGCATCAAGGGTGTCAAGTACCGTTTTGTACTTCAGGATGGAACGTGGGACTTCTCTTGATACGCTGTAGCGGCCAAGGGCCTCATCTTGCGATGACGGGGGAGCCACGTGGTTTTTCTCGAGTTGCGGTGGGATTCTCGAGTTACGACGGGGATTTCAGGCTTCCTCTTGTGTTGGGCCAGGGAAGTCCAATCATCCATTCGAGTTGCGATGGAGAGCTGGGGGTTGCGCTCGAGTCACTGCAGGGCAAAGGAGACCTCATCTAGGCTTGTGTCCAGGACCTAATGTTCCTCTCCAAGGGCCACAGGGATCTCAGGTTTGCATTCCAGACTCACCCAGGGAGTCAGGCCTCGTGTCGAAGGGAAGCAAAGGACTCCGCTCTCCTTTCGAGTCGCGACGGGCACCTCTTGGAGCCCACTTTGTGGCCTAAAGGGAGTCAAGCCTCCTGTGAAGTTTGGAGAGAGGACTTGGGACTGCTCTCCAGGCCATGCAGGAAAAGATGGCCCTCATCTCGCGATGATGGAGGGGTCTTGTGGGTTTTCTCGAGCTGCGGCGCCAGTGTGGGGTTTCACACGAGGTACGTCAGGGAGCTCAGGGAGCCTCTCATGTGGCGCCAGGGAAGTCAGGTCTCCATGTGCGTGGCGAGGGGGAGCGCGTTATTGCTCTCGAGCCATGGTAGGGGAATCTGACCTCAAGACGCATTGAAGAAGGACTCTCGAGTTCTTTCTTCGATTGTGGCAGGAAACCCTTATTTCCCTCGACGTTTGCCGGTGGCCTCAAGGAGCTTATCAGAATCCCTTGAGAAGTCAGGGATACTGTGGAGATGGGAGTGGCCTCTTGGGACTCCACTGGGTTTGTTTTAATGGAAGAGGGCCTCATCTCGGGTTGAGGCAGGAACCTCAGGTTTCCTCTCCATTTCTGACTCAGATCGAAGCGTGCCTGCAGAGTTGGGATTGGATACTCAGGCCTCGTCTTGTCTGAGGAAGGGGACTCCGCTTTCCTCTCTCATTGTTTAAGGGGTGACAGGCCAGTTGTGGAGCTGTATGTGGATCCTGCGGGGTTTTCCGGACGATGAACAGGGTTGCCAGTGCCCCCTCGTGTAGTGCCTTCATCCACAGGGTTGCCTTAGAAGAGGTGTCCGGGCATCGGGTTCTTATCAAGAGCAAGACCGAGAAATCGGGGTCTTTTGGCACGTGGCACCAACACGAGGCTACGTCTCGAATTTCTTCGTGAGACTGGCCTCATCCTGAGGTGCGCCATGAAGGTCGGGAACCCCTTCTAGACAAAGCAGGGGGATCGACCTTCCTGCCGTGATCAGGAGCGGAGAAGGGGCTCAAATGAAGTGGTGCCAGGAACTTCGGTGTTCCCTTGGAGTGAGACCGGTATATTGGGGAACTTTTGGGGTCGCATCAAGGGTGCCAAGTAGCATTTCGAACTTTATGACGAAACATGGGACTTCTCTTGAGACTCTGTAGCGGGCAAAGGCCTCATATTGCGATGAATGGGGAACCACGTGGTTTTTAAGAGTTGCGGCGGGATTCTCGAGTTACAACGGGAAATTCAGACTTCCTCTTGTGTTGGCCCAGTGAAGACCAATCTTCCATTCGAATTGCGAGGGAGAGATGGGTGTTGCTCTCGAGTCACTGTAGGGCAAAATAGACCTCATCTAGGCTTTTGTCCAGGACATAATGTTCCTCTCCAGGGGCAACAGGGATCTCGGGGTTGCATTCCAGACTCACCCGAGGTAAGGCCTCATCTCGAGGGGAAACAAAGTACTCTGCTCTCCTCTCAAGTCGCGACAGGTATCTCTTGGAGCCCATTGAGTGGCCTAAAGGGAGTAAAGCCTCCTGTGAAGTTTGGAGAAAGGACCAGGGATTGCTCTCCAGGTCAGGCAGGAAAAGAAGTCTCCAATCTCGCGATGACGGTGGCGTCTCGTGGGTTTTCCCGAGCTGCGGCGCCAGTGTGGGGTTTCTCACGAGGTATGACGGGGAGCTCAGGGAGCCTCTCATGTGGCGCCAGTGAAGTCAGGTGTCCATGTGCATGGCGAGGGGGAGCGTGTCATTGCTCTCGAGTCATGGTAGGGGAATCCGGCCTCAAGACGCGTTGAAGACGGACTCTTGAGGTCTTTCTCGGGTTGCGGCAGGAGACCCTGTGTTCCCTCGACTTGTGCCGGTGACCTCAGGGAGTTGCTCAGGGTGCCTCTGAGAAGACACTGATACTGTGGTGTTGGGAGGGGCCTCTCGGGACTCCACTGCGTTTGGTGCAATGGAAGATTGCCGGGAGCCAGCGAGAGACATTCCACTCGTGACAAATGTCATGAGGAAAGAGTCTCGGCATACGCAAAGGTGGGATCGAGCCTCCGGGAGTTCCCCCGTATATTCTTGAGCATCTACCCCCAAAAACCAAAGTCTGCCTTTTTTATGACTTTGTTCTCTCACCTCTGACATTACTGGGGATGTCCCCTACCACCATCTCACTCTCTCTGTCAAAGAGCTAACTTACAGCTCCAACTAATAATGTTCCTGGGCAATTAGTAGTGTTTAAATCCAAACCCCTCAGATGGTTTTCTAACTCGCCTGACAAGTTTACCCGGTCTCCTACAGCTATGCATACGATTGTGTACAGTCTCCCAGCCTCGAGACGCACGGGAAGTTTAAGATATTCAAATAGCTTAGAGCCTCTCAGAGAGTTAGAAACTGTCAGAATAAAACTAGTAAAAGATTTCATTGATGAACCAATCCTTTTTGCCAAGTTTCCACATCCCCTGAATTGTATCCTTGAATGTGTGTTAATTAATATAGTTGGTATGTAGAAAAAATAAGTACTGGCCTTGATGTTAGTAACTTTAGACCCTTAAGGTAATAAATTATTTTCTTTGTTGTAAACCCATTACACATCCTCCCTATAGGAATGCAATTTTATCTTCGAAAGATTGCGCCAAACCTTAAACAATTACTCTTAGAGAAAATAACACTTATGGTTGATAAGTCTTTGTCAAGAGTCATAAAATGTTAATAGGTCTTCTGGCCAGAAGATGATGTAAATCATCTAAACCATTTTAATACGATAAATCTGCAGAAAAGAAACCCTGATTTTTGATAAGGATTAAAGACTGCTGACTTTGCATCCCCTATTATCCTCTATGTGTAACTTAGGGTATTAAAACCTGTGTTGAAAATAAAGTTACGGGCCTTGCTCACCAACGCTTGGTCTCCCCATGTCATTATTCCCCTCAATTTTCAGATGAGTGTCCATCTGGAGCGCGGATATCCTCTGCGACCATTTATTTGCCTGGGCTTCGAAGACCTACTCGATAAGGTGTCTAAGGTGGGGCAACTTCCTCTATTCTAGAGGGCACTTGCAGCCTCCGTGGTCAGAGCTAACCTGGTGTCAGGGGTTATATTGATTTTCCGCATAAACCAAGCTACTCAGCTGCTTTTCTCCACTGAATTTTCCTACTGAGCTATCCTCATTCTATTACTCTGTATATCTTTGATGAATAAATAAATATATAAATAGGTCGCCTACTCCATCTTCCCTTCGAATACCCTGGATCAGCTGGGGCTGGACCTCTGCAGGTGGCGCCCGAGACAGGCATTTCGAAGGTAAATCCCCAACCCCATTCCCCCAGTGTTCAGTTTTGGGGACAGATAGGATCCCACTTAGGGGGCTGCAGATCCCCCTGTAGAATAGACAGGGCGAGAGGAGTGGGAAGTGTTGAAGAGTTAGAGAGAAAAAACGGTTTCTAAAAAGGCTGACAAAAAGGGCCTAATCTTTAGATAGCTAAAAGCAAAATCTTTTACTATCCTTAATTTTCTGACATGGGCAACACTGAATCAAATGAAAGACAGCTCTTTATAGGAGTAATTTTACAGTTATTAAGTAAAAGAAGAATCAAGGTTAAAACATCTTCCATTCAATCATTTTTTACATTTGTACAAGACCACTGCCCTTGGTTTCTACAACAAGGCACTGTTAACCTAGATATCTTGAAAAAACTAGGAAAACAGCTAAGAGCTTATTGTGCTCAGCAAGGTTTGGAAAAAATCCCTACTTACACCTTACCTCTGTGGAATATGACTAGAGATGTTTTAGATCCAGCTCATGAATTTGAAAAGGTACCTGTTAAAGTGGAAAGTAAAGTTGGAAAAGTACCTGTTAAACAAAAAAGCAAATCTGAAAAGGTACCTGTTATAAAGAAAAGTGAAAATGAAGAGGCTATACCTAGCTATCGACAGCTAAATGAATGGCTAGCCGCTATGACTGCCAATGAGCATGTAAAAGATAGGGATGAAAAGAAAGATCAGCTCTCCCCTCAATTTGAAAAAGGTTTAGAGGAAACAGCAGCTCGATGCCATTCTGATGAGGATTGTTTTTTTTTTTTTTTTTAGCTAAAGATGCTCCTAAAAGTTTAAGAAAACATCCCTAATCAGACCATCCGCTCCTAGGAGGTTGAGGGAAACATCCCCGATCAGACAGTTCGTAAGATTTAGTTACCAAACAGTTAAAGGATCTCCGGAACAGAAGAGGAAAACTTCGGGACGCTCCCATCCCCCTATGCCTCCTCCTCCATGTCGGGGTAAAGGGCCACCGCTAGGAGTTTCCCGGAGAAGGATTTTCTCTAGTCCCAAGGATGAACTCGATCCTCACCTTGAGGCTTCTTTTCTAGTCCCCTCTGCAGTTTAGCCAGGGTAAAGAGGTTACAAAATAAATAAAAATATTCTCTAAAATTAAAAAAAAATTAAAAATGGATTTCTCTGCATCTAAGAATAGACAAATATTTATTGACTGTGGAATATGATTAGAAATGTCCTGGACCTCCGTCACGAGGCTGTTAAATAGCCTATGGGGGAGGCTATAGAGGTGGATGGTGGTGAGTCTCCATTTACTGCACAGATCATATTTTCTGCCATTGAAAAAAAAAAAGGAGGGAGAAAGTGGTCTACCTCCCGAGGAAGGAGAGGGCTTACAGGACGCTGCGGCCGAGAGCCCTGGCGAGCTCCCTCCCCCTCTGCACAAACCTTTAAAAAACTTATCCACCACTTTCTGATTTAAGGAGACCACCACCGCCTTCGATTGTGCCTCCCAGGACCCAGGAGTTCCCCACTTTGCCCCCAAAGCCTCCCAAAGTGTTGCCTAAGACTGAGGAAGATAAAAAGTTTTTTAAACAAAGGAGCTTTTAGTACACAATATTCAGAGCGTGCTCCTTGGAGAAAACTCCCTCAGGGGGGTCTCACCCAGGCTAGGAGAAAAGCGAAAAGGCAAGGAGATTTAATAACAATATTAACCCCTGATGTGCCGCTTACTCCAATTCCAACCGGAGTGGCTGGCCCCCTATCTGAGGACATTGTAAGATTTGTCCTGGGGCGTAGCTCGCTTTCTTTTAAAAAAAAAGTTAAAAAAAAAAAAAGAAAGAAAAGAAATTTCGCTGGTGCATGGTGTAGTAGATTCTGATGATATTGAGAAATTAAAGTCTTGATCTCACTGCCTATCAAAACTGTACAAATTAATAAAGGTCAAAGAGTAACACAGCTTTTACTTTTACCTTACTATCAGACAAGGAAAAACTTGACTTCTCAAGCTAAGAGCCACAAAACATTTGGATCTAGTGATCTAGCCTTTTGGGTGCAGGAAATTACAGTTCCAAGGCCTTTAAAAGATCTTTTAATTCAAGAGAATAAAACGCCAGGGCTATTAGACACAGGAACAGACGTCTCTTAACATTGCTGGGAAAGACTGGCCCAGCTCCTGGCCAACACATAATACTGAAAATGAGTTGGTGGGATTAGAGAAAGTGGTATGTGGGGTGGAGATGCTGTACAGGTGGTACATTTAACAATACTTTATATATTGTTATAAATACATAATATAAATGTATTTGCCTAATTACAGTTTGCCTAATTAGGTATGGGTATAAATAAAATATAATAAAGGTATACCTAATTCTATTTATAGATCTATACTTAATTAATTTGTATATAAATTAATATGTATACTATATACACACACATATATATATACTGTATAATTAAATATATATGGCAGAATATAATGTGTGTGTGGCTGATATTAATTGGTATGGATTGATGTGCTGTGATGATAAATGTTCTATATACTGTATAATTATAAATGTGTGACATGTATTATTACAGTATATTGGTTTGTGTTGGTAGGTATTAGCTGTGTATGTGTTGTATTGTTGTAATATATATTAATTAATATATTAATTATAAAGATTAATTCAAGTATATTGATTTATATATATTATATGTCAATAACTTTATACTTGTTGCCATATATAAATACATATATAAATGCATTTTGCATTTAGGTATATCTGTATACCTGTATACCAAAATGAGATAAGGAGGTTATACATTTATTACTTAAATTTATACAGAGACCTAAACTAAACATTAGACCTAAATTAACATATCCATAGGGAAACAGCTAGACAAATAGTGAAGTTATGTTCCAATTGTAATTAATCACTTAAACGTAAACACACAGGGGCAGACTACAATGATGAGACACTAGATGCCTGAATTACAGGCTACGACTCGGCCCCTGGTCAAGTAAAAAGGCCTCCTTATGGGAGAGTGAAAAAGGCCAGATGTGTTGCTAACTTGTGGGAGAGGGTATGCTTGTATATTTCTACAGAATGCAGATTCTCCGGTTTGGATCTCAGACAAATTCGTCATGTCACATTCCCCAAAGACCAGGTTCGCGGCGCGCGCACTCGCTCGCTCCCCCTCCCCCAGCCAGCTCTCGCCTCCGTGCCACCAGCAGTGCCTCGCACCCACCTCGCTGCACCCCGTGACCTAGAGCAAAGAAGTCTGTGCAGCGAGTGAGGGCCAGAGAGGAAAGCGCACCCGCGGAGTGCTGTCCAGACCAGCGTGGCCCCACCGGCGAGAGGGGACCGCCCTGAGCCCAAGCGGTGGCGGCTAGCCCTAAACCACGAACCCTGCCCCTCCGCCCACCATAGGCGCCTTGGCCCACAGCCTGCCGCTCACGTTCTGCCTCCTGATGCTGGGGACACTGCTCCCCCGGGCTGACACCTACAGCTGCTCCCTGGTTCATCTTGTTTAAACCCTCAATATAATGTTTGCTCCTTTGTAATACTACAACATCCACCTTATCTTATGATGTAACCACTTATTGAATTATGGTCTTGCTGTATTACAACAACTACAGGATTTAATGCAAACACGACGGTTTGTGGGCTTACTTATCTTGGGAACAGCAGCTTTGATAAGTGCAATCACTTCTGTTACTGTGGCAGAAATATCATTGACTCAACAAGTACATACTGCTCAATATGTTGATTCTATGTCCAAAAATGTTTCTTTAACATTGGCAACACAGGAAGCTATAGAGAGAAAATTAGAAATGAGGGTAGACGCCCTAGAGGAAGCAGTAATACATATTGGGACTGAATTGCAGGCTTTAAAGGTGAAAATGGCATTGTCTTGTCATGCTGACTATCGGTGGATATGTGGAACACCCCTGAAAGTAAATGAGACAGATTTTGAATGGGAAAAGATTAAAAACCATATTTCAGGTATCTGGAACAGTTCTGACATTGGTTGAGACGTAGGGAAACTTCACTATCAAATAGCAACCATGGAGCACTCCCGATTAGATTTTACTGCTGCTGGAACAGCAAATGATTTCTTCCATACTTTCCCTAACTACATCTCAGGAAAGAATATTCTGTCTAATGTCTTTAGCTATGCTGCGGTGGCTGCTTTAATTGTGCTTCTCATAATCATTCTTCCTTGTATTGTCAGGATTCTTCGGCAGAGTATTCAGAGGCTCGCGACTGAGCTACATCTGGCTGTTTTAAGAAATACAAAACGGGGAGATGCCGGGAGCCAGCGAGAGACATTCCACTCGTGACAAAGGTCATGAGGAAGGAGGCTGGGCATACACAAAGGCGGGATCGAGCCTCGGGAGTCCTCCCGGATATTCTTGAGCATCTACCCCCCAAAACCAGTGTCTGCCTATTTTATTGCTTTGTGCTCTCACCTCTGACTTTACTGGGGGCTGTCCCCCACCACCATCTCATTCTTTCTGTCAAAGAGCTAACTTACAGCTCCAATTAATAAAGTTCCTGGGCAATTAGGAGTGTTTAAATCCAAACACGTCAGATGGCTCTCTAACTCGCCTGACAAGTTTACCCGGACTCCTACAGCAATGCATACAATTGTTTACAGTCTCCAAGCCTCGAGAGGCACGGGAAGTTTAAGATATTCAAATAGCTTAGAGCCTCTCAGAGAGTTAGAAACTGTCAGAATAAAACTAGTAAAAGATTTCATTGATGAACCAATGCTTGTTGCCAAGTTTCCACATCCCCTGAATTGTATAATTGAATGTGTATTAATTAATATAGTTGGTATGTAGAAGAAATAAGTAGTGGCCTTGGTGTTACTAACTTTAGACCCTTAAGGTAATAAATTCTTTCCTTTGTTGTAAACCCATTACATATCTGCCCTATAGGAATGCAATTTTATCTTCGAAAGATGGGGCCAAACCTTAAAATAATTACTCTTAGAGAAAATAAGTCTTACGGTTGATAAGTCTTTGTCAAGAGTCATAAAATGTTAATAGGTCTTCTGGCTAGAAGATGATGTAAATCACCTAAACCATTTGTATATGATACATTTGCAGGAAAGAAACCCTGGTTTTTGATAAGGATCAAAGGCTGCTGACTTTGCATCCCCATTATCCTCTATGTGTAACTTAGGGTATAAAAACCCCTGTTGAAACTAAAGCTACGGGCCTTGATTGCCAACGCTTAGTCTCCTAATGTCATTCTTCCCCTCAATTTTCAGATGAGTGTCCATCTGGAGCGCGGATATCCTCTGCGACCATTTATTTGCCTGGGCTTCGAAGACCACTTGAGAAGGTGTCTAAGGTGGGGCACTTTTCGCTATTCAAGAGGGAGACTGCGGCCTCCGTGGTAAGAGCTAACCTGGTGTCACGGGTTATACTGATTTTCCGCATAAACCAAGCTACTCAGCTTCTTTTCTCCACTAAATTTTCCTACTGAGCTATCCTCATTCTATTACTCTTTATATCTTTGATAAATAAATCAATAGGTCGCCTACTCTGTCTCCCCTTCGAAAACCCTGGACCAGCCGAGGCTGGACCTTGTCAGAAGAGGGCCTCATCTCGATTTGAAGCAGGAACCTCAGGGTTGCTCTCCATTTCTGACTCTGAACACAGAGTCCCTACAGAGTTAGGACAGGAGAGTCAGGCCTCGTCTTGTGTGGAGGAATGGAACTCCACTGGACTCTCGAGTTGTTCACCAGATAACAGGCCACTTGTCGAGCTGTGTGTGGAACCTGCGGTTTTATCCGGACGATGCATGGGGGTGTCAGTTCCCCTTTGTTTTTTGCCTTCATACACAGGGTTGCCTTCGAAGAGGTATCCAGCCTTCAGGTTCTTATCAAGAGCAGACCAGGAAATCAGGGTCTTTCGGCATGTGGCACCACCCACAAGCCTACGTCTCGAATTTCTTCTTGAGACGGACCTCAACCTGAGGTGCACCAGGAAGGTCGGTAACCCTTTCAGACAAAGCAAGTGAATCGACCCTCTTGTCCCAATCAGGAGGGGAGAAGGGGCTCAGATGAAGTGGTGCCGGGAACCTCGATGTTCCCCTCGAGTAAAACTGGGATGTCGGGGAACTTTTGGAGTCACATCAAAGGTTCTAAGTACCGTTTCAAACTTCAAGACGGAACGTGAGACTTCTCTTGAGACGCTGTAGCTGGCAAGGGCCTCATCTTGTGGTGACGGGTTAACCACGTCGTTTTTCTCGAGTTGTGGCGGGATTCTCGAGTTAGGTCAGGAAATTCAGGCTTCCTCTTGTGTTGGCCCAGGGAAGTCCAGTCTTCCATTCGAGTTGCGAGGGAGAGCTAGGGATTGCGCTTGAGTCACTGCAGGGCAAAAGAGACCTTATCCAGGCTTGTGTCCAGGACATAATGTTCGTCTCCAGGGGGGACAGGGATCTCGGGGTTGCTTTCCTGATGCACCCGGGGAGTCAGTCCTTGTCTCGAGGGGAAGCAAAGGACTCGGCTCTCCTCTCGAGTTGCGACAGGTATCTCTTGGAGCCCACTGAGTGGCCTAAAGGGAGTCAAGCCTCCTGTGGAGTTTGGAGAGAGGACTCGGGATTGCTCTCCAGGCCATGCAGGAAAAGAAGGCCATCATCTCGCGATGAAGGGGGCATCTCGTGGGTTTTCTCGAGCTGCAGTGCCAGTGTGGGGTTTCTCATGAGGTACTACGGGGAGCTCAAGGAGCCTCTCATGTGGCGCTTGGGAAGTCAGGTCTCCATGCGCATTGTGAGGGGGAGCGCGTCATTGCTCTAGAGTCATGGTAGGTGTATCGGGCCTCAAGAACCGTTAAAGAAGGACTTTCAAGGTGTTTCTTGGGTCACGGCAGTAAACCCTGGGTTCCCTCGACTAGTGCCGGTGGCCTCAGGGAGCTTCTCAGTGTGCCTCTGAGAAGTCAGGGATACCCTGGAGTTGGGAGGGCCCTCTCGGGACTCCACTGGGTTTGGTGCAATAGAAGAGGGCCTCATCTCGAGTGGAGGCAGGAACCTCAGGATTCGTCTCCATTTCTGACTCTGATCGCAGGGTCCCTGCAGAGTTGGGACAGGAGAGTCATGCCTCGTCTTGTAAGGAGGAATGGAACTACGCTTGCCTCTCGAGTTATTCACGCGGTGACAGGCAACTTGTCGAACTGTGTTTGGAATCTGCGGGTTTTTCCGGACGATGCACGAGGGTGTCAGTGCCCCTTCATGTTGTGCCTTCTTCCACAGGGTTGCCTTTGAAGAGGTGTCCGGGCATCGGGTTCTTATCAAGAGCGGACCGGGGAATCGGGGTCTTTCAGCATGTGTTACCACCCATGAAGCTACGTCTCAAATATTCTCGTTAGACCGGCCTCATCCTGAGGTGCGCCGGGAAGGTTGGGAACCCCTTCCAGACAAAGCACGGGAGTCGACCCTCCAGTCGCAATCAGGAGGGGAGAAGTGACTCAGATGAAGTCATACCGGGAACCTCGGTGTTCCCCTCGAGAGAGACCAGGGTGTCGGGGAACTTTTGGAATCGCATCAAGGGTGCCGAGTTTTCACACTTGAAGTGTGAAAACACTTCAAGAAGAAACGTGGGACTTCTCTTTAGACGCTGTAGCGGGCAAGGGCCTCATCTTGCGATGACAGGGTAACCATGTGGTTTTTCTCGAGTTTCGGCGGGATTCTCGAGTTACGATGGGGAATTCAGGCTTCCTCTTGTGTTGGCCCAGGGAAGTCCAATCTTCCATTGGAGTTGCGAGAGAGAGCTAGGGATTGCTCTCGAGTCACTTCAGGGCAAAAGAGACCTCATCTAAGCTTGTGTCCAGGACCTAATGTTCCTCTCCAGGGGCGACAGAAATCTCGGGGTTGCATTTTAGACGCACCTGAGGAGTCAGGCCTCATCTCGAGAGGAAGGAAAGGACTCTGCTCTGCTCTCGAGTCCCGACGGGTATTTCTTGGAGACCACTGAGTGGCCTAAAGGGAGTCAAGCCTCCTGTGGATTTTTTTTTAATTTTATTTTATTTTTAAACTTTACATAATTGTATTAGTTTTTCCAAATATCAAAATGAATCCGCCTCAGGTATACATGTGCTCCCCATCCTGAACCCTCCTCCCTCCTCCCCCCCACAGCATCCCTCTGGGTCGTCCCAGTGCACTAGCCCCAAGCATCCAGTATCATGCATCAAACCTGGACTGGCAACTCTTTTCATACATGATATTTTACATGTTTCAATGCCATTCTCCCACATCTTCCCACCTTCTCCCTCTCCCACAGAGTCCATAAGACTCTTCTATACATCAGTGTCTCTTTTGCTGTCTCGTACTCAGGGTTATTGTTACCGTCTTTCAAAGTTCCATATATATGCGTTAGTATACTGTATTGGTGTTTTTCTTTCTGGCTTACTTCACTCTGTATAATAGGCTCCAGTTTCATCCACCTCATTAGAACTGATTCATTCTATTCTTTTTAATGGCGGAGTAATACTCCATTGTGTATATGTACCACAGCTTTCTTATCCATTCATCTGCTGATGGACATCTAGGTTGCTTCCATGTCCTGGCTATTAGAAACAGTGCTGCGATGAACATTGGGGTACACGTGTCTCTTTCCCTTCTGGTTTCCTCAGTGTGTATGCCCAGCAGTGGGATTGCTGGATCATAAGGCAGTTCTATTTCCAGTTTTTTAAGGAATCTCCACACTGTTCTCCATAGTGGCTGTACTAGTTTGCATTCCCACCAACAGTGTAAGAGGGTTCCCTTTTCTCCACACCCTCTCCAGCATTTATTATTTGTAGACTTTTGGATTGCAGCCATTCTGACTGGCGTGAAATGGTACCTCATAGTGGTTTTGATTTGCATTTCTATGATAATGAGTGATTTTGAGCATCTTTTCATGTGTTTGTTAGCCATCTGTATGTCTTCTTTGGAGAAACGTCTATTTAGTTCTTTGGCCCATTTTTTGATTGGGTCATTTATTTTTCTGGAGTTGAGCTGTAGGTGTTGCTTGTATATTTTTGAGATTAGTTGTTTGTCAGTTGCTTCATTTCCTATTATTTTCTCTCATTCTGAAGGCTGTCTTTTCACCTTGCTAATAGTTTGCTTTGATGTGCAGAAGCTTTTAAGGTTAATTAGGTCCCATTTGTTTATTTTTGTTTTTATTTCCAATATTCTGGGAGGTGGGTCATAGAGGATCCTGCTGTGATGTATTTCAGAGAGTGTTTTGCCTATCTTCTCCTCTAGGAGTTTTATAGTTTCTGGTCTTACGTTTAGATCTTTAATCCATTTTGAGTTTATTTTTGTGTATTGTGTTAGAAAGTGTTCTAGTTTCATTCTTTTACAAGTGGTTGACCAGATTTCCCAGCACCACTTGTTAAAGAGATTGTCTTTAATCCATTGTATATTTTTGCCTCCTTTGTCAAAGATAAGGTGTCCATATGTGTGTGGATTTATCTCTGGGCTTTCTATTTTGTTCCACTAATCTATATTTCTGTCTTTGTGCCAGTACCATACTGTCTTGATAACTGTGGCTTTGTAGTGGAGCCTGAAATCAGGTAGGTTGATTCCTCCAGTTCCATTCTTCTTTCTCAAGTTTGCTTTGGCTATTCGAGGTTTTTTGTATTTCCATACAAATTGTGAAATTATTTGTTCTAGCTCTGTGAAGAATACTGTTGGTAGCTTGATAGGGATTGCATTGAATCTATAAATTGCCTTGGGTCGTATACTCATTTTCACTATATTGATTCTTCCAATCCATGAACATGGTATATTTCTCCATCTATTAGTGTCCTCTTTGATTTCTTTCACCAGTGTTTTATAGTTTTCTATGTATAGGTCTTTAGTTTCTTTAGGTAGGTATATTCCTAAGTATTTTATTCTTTCCATTTCAATGGTGAATGAAATTGTTTCCTTAATTTCACTTTCTGTTTTCTCATTATTAGTGTATAGGAATTCAAGGGATTTCTGTGTGTTGATTTTATATCCTGCAACTTTACTATAGTCATTGACTAGTTCTAGTAATTTTCTGGTGGAGTCTTTAGGGTTTTCTATGTAGAGGATCATGTCATCTGCAAACAGTGAGAGTTTTACTTCTTCTTTTCCAATTTGGATTCCTTTTGTTTCTTTTTCTGCTCTGATTGCTGTGGCCAAAACTTCCAAAGCTATGTTGAATAGTAATGGTGAAAGTGGGCACCCTTGTCTTGTTCCTGACTTTAGAGGAAATGCTTCCAATTTTTCACCATTGAGGATAATGTTTGCTGTGGGTTTGTCATATATAGCTTTTATTATGTTGAGGTATGTTCCTTCTATTCCTGCTTTCTGGAGAGTTTTTATCATAAATGGATGTTGAATTTTGTCAAAGGCTTTCTCTTGATCTATTGAGAAAATCATATGGTTTTTATTTTTCAATTTGTTAAGGTGGTGTATTACATTGATTGATTTGTGGATATTGAAGAATCCTTGCATCCCTGGGATAAAGCCCACTTGGTCATGGTGTATGATCTTTTTAATGTGTTGTTGGATTCTGATTGCTAGAATTTTGTTAAGGATTTTTGCATCTATGTTCATCAGTGATATTGGCCTGTAGTTTTCTTTTTTTGTGGGATCTTTGTCAGGTTTTGGTATTAGGCTGATGGTGGCCTCATAGAATGAGTTTGGAAGTTTACCTTCCTCTGCAATTTTCTGGAAGAGTTTGAGCAGGATAGGTGTTAGCTCTTCTCTAAATTTTTCGTAGAATTCAGCTGTGAAGCCGTCTGGACCTGGGCTTTTGTTGGCTGGAAGATTTTTGATTACAGTTTCAATTTCCGTGCTTGTGATGGGTCTGTTAAGATTTTCTATTTCTTCCCTGGTCCAGTTTTGGAAAGTTGTACTTTTCTAAGAATTTGTCCATTTCTTCCACGTTGTCCATTTTATTGGCATATAGCTGTTGATAGTAGTCTCTTATGATCCTTTGTATTTCTGTGTTTTCTGTTGTGATCTCTCCATTTTCATTTCTAATTGTATTGATTTGATTTTTCTCCCTTTGTTTCTTGATGAGTCTGGCTAATGGTTTGTCAATTTTATTTATTGTTTCAAAGAACCAGCTTTTGGTTTTGTTGATTTTTGCTATGGTCTCTTTTGTTTCTTTTGCATTTATTTCTGCTCTAATTTTTAAGATTTCTTTCCTTCTACTAACCCTGGGGTTCTTCATTTCTTCCTTTTCTAGTTGCTTTAGGTGTAGAGTTAGGTTACTTATTTGACTTTTTTCTTGTTTCTTGAGGTGTGCCTGTATTGCTATGAACTTTCCCCTTAGGACTGCTTTTACCGTGTCCACAGGTTTTGGGTTGTTGTGTTTTCATTTTCATCCGTTTCTATGCAAATTTTGATTTCTTTTTTGATTTCTTCTGTGATTTGTTGGTTATTCAGCAGCGTGTTGTTTAGCCTCCATATGTTGGAATTTTTAATAGTTTTTCTCCTGTAATTGAGATCTAATCTTACTGCATTGTGGTCAGAAAAGATGCTTGGAATGATTTCTATTTTTTTGAATTTACCAAGGCTAGCTTTATGGCCCAGGATGTGATCTATCCTGGAGAAGGTTCCATGTGCACTTTAGAAAAAGGTGAAATTCATTGTTTTGGGATGAAATGTCCTATAGATATCAATTAGGTCTAACTGGTCTATTGTATCATTTAAAGTTTGTGTTTCCTTGTTAAATTTCTGTTTAGTTGATCTATCCATAGGTGTGAGTGAGGTATTAAAATCTCCAACTATTATTGTGTTAGTGTTAATTTCTCCTTTCATACTTGTTAGCATTTGTCTTACATACTGTGGTGCTCCCGCGTTGGGTGCATATATATTTATAATTGTTATATCTTCTTCTTGGATTGATCCTTTGATGATTATGTAGTGACCTTCTTTGTCTCTTTTCACAGCCTTTGTTTTAAAGTCTATTTTATCTGATATGAGTATCGCTACTCCTGCTTTCTTTTGGTCCCTATTTGCATGGAAAATCTTTTTCCAGCCCTTCACTTTCAGTCTGTATGTATCCCCTGTTTTGAGGTGGGTCTCTTGTAGACAACATATGTAGGGGTCTTGTTTTTGTATCCATTCAGCCAGTCTTTGTCTTTTGGTTGGAGCATTCAACCCATTTACGTTTAAGGTAATTACTGATAAGTATGATCCCATTGCCATTTACTTTATTGTTTGGGGTTCGAATTTATACACCGTTTTTGTGTTTCCTGTTTAGTATTTGTTGGAGAGCTGGTTTGGTGGTGCAGAATTCTCTCAGCTTTTGCTTGTCTGAAAAGCTTTTGATTTCTCATTCATACTTGAATGAGATCCTTGCTGGGTACAATAATCTGGGCTGTAGGTTATTTTCTTTCATCATTTTAAGTATGTCTTGCCATTCCCTCCTTGCTTGAAGAGTTTCTATTGAAAGATCAGCTGTTATCCTTATGGCAATTCCCTTGTGTGTTATTTGTTGTTTTTCCCTTGCTGCTTTTCATATTTGTTCTTTGTGTTTGATTTTTGTTAATGTGATTAATATGTGTCTTGGGGGGTTTCGCCTTGGCTTTATCCTGTTTGGGACTCTCTGGGTTTCTTGGACTTGAGTGAGTATTTCCTTCCCCATTTTAGGGAAGTTTTCAACTATTATCTCCTCAAGTATTTTCTCACGGTCTTTCTTTTTGTCTTCTTCTTCTGGGACCCCTATGATTCGAATGTTGTAGCGTTTAATATTGTCCTGGAGGTCTCTGAGATTGTGCTCATTTCTTTTAATTCTTTTTTCATTTATCCTCTCTGATTCATTTATTTCTACCATTCTATCTTCGAATTCACTAATCCTATCTTCTGCCTCTGTTATTCTACTATTTGTTGCCTCCAGAGTGTTTTTAATTTCATTTATTGCATTATTCATTATATATTGACTCTTTTTTTATTTCTTCTAGGTCCTTGTTAAACCTTTCTTGCATCTTCTCAATCCTTTTCTCCAGGCTATTTATCTGTGATTCCATTTTAATTTCAAGATTTTAGATCCATTTCACTCTCCTTATTCGGAATTCTTTATCAGGTAGATTCCCTATCTCTTCCTCTTTTGTTTGGTTTGGTGGGCATTTATCCTGTTCCTTTATCTGCTGGGTATTCCTCTGTCTCATCTTGTTTAAATTGCTGAGTTTGGGGTGTCCTTTCTGTATTCTGGCAGTTTGTGGAGTTCTTTACTGTGGCATTTCCTCGCTGTGTGTGGGTTTGTACAGGTGTCTTGTCAAGGTTTCCTGGTTAGGGAAGCTTGTGTCCGTGTTCTGGTGGGTGGAGCTGTATTTCTTCTCTCTGGAGTGCAATGAAGTGTCCAGTAATGAGTTATGAGATGTCTGTGGTTTTGGGGTGACTTTGGGCAGCCTGTATCTTGAAGCTCAGGGCTGCGTTCCTTTGTTGCTGGAGAATTTGCTGGGTATGTCTTGCCCTGGAACTTCTTGGCCCTTGTGTGGTGCTTGATTTCAGTGTCGGTATGGAGGCATTTGATGAGCTCCTGTCAATTAATGTTCCTTGGAGTCAGGAGTTCCCTGGAGTCAGGGTTTGGACTTAAGCCTCCTGCTTCCAGTTATCTGTCTTACTTTTACAGTAGTTTCAAAACTTCTCCTTCTATACAGCACCATTGATAAAACATCTACGTTAAAGAAGAAAAGTTTCTCTACTGTGAGGGTCACTCAGAAAGGTTCACAGCGTTACATGGAGAAGAGAAGAGGGAGGAGGGAGTTAGAGGTGACCCAAATGAGATGAGGTGGAATCAATAGTGGAGAGAGTGGGCTGGCCAGTAGTCACTTCCTTATGTGCACTCCACAACTGGACCGCTCAGAGATGTTCACAGAGTTATACAGAGACGAGAAGAAGGAGGAAGGAGACAGAGGTGGCCAGAAGGATAAAAGGGGGGAATGAAAAGGAGGGAGACAGATCCAGCCAGTAATCAGTTCCCTAAGTGTTCTCCACCGTCTGGAATACACAGAAATTCACAGAGTTGGGTAGAGTAGAGAGGGGTTAGGGATGAGACACAGGCGACCTGGTGGAGAAAAAGGAGAGTCCAAAGGGAGAGAGAGCAGTCAAGCCAGTAATCTCGCTCCCTAGTGAAAAATGGGTACTGAAGATTGGGTTCTTAAAGGTACAAAATTGGTAACAAATACATAAAAGCAAAAATTAAAAATCTAGAGTAGAGTTTGGACTTTCAAAAATACGATGTTAAAGAAAAGAAGAAGGAAAAGAAAGAGAGAAAAAACGAACAAAGAAAAACAAACAAGGTCGCAAAAATTATCAAGAAAATACAGGTACAAAATTGATAACTAATACCAAAAAGCAAAAATTAAAAATCTAGAGTAGAGTTTGGAATTTCAAAAATACAATGTTAAAAAAACGGAAGAAGAAAACTAAAGAGAAAACAAACAAACAAAAACAAGCAGTGTCGCAAAAATTATAAAGAAACTACAGGTACAAAATTGATATCAAATACCAAAAAGCATAAATTAAAAATCTAGAGTACAGTTTGGAATTTCAAAAATACAATGATAAAGAAAAGAAGAAAAAAAAAACAAAACAAAAAAACAAGGTCAAAAAATTATTTTATATATATATATATGAAGTTTGCTGAAGAAGAAAAAAATAGGGTCTTTTTTTTGAAAAGTAATAGGTTATAAAAGTGAAAATTAAAGGAACAATAGAGGACTTAAAATTAAAAAAAATTAAAAAAAAGAATGAATGATCATAAAAATGTATCTAGGACTTTCTCTGGTTTTGTTGTGAGTATCGTGGGTTCAGTTCATTTTTGGCTAGTTCCTTGGTCCGACTTATATTTCTCAAGATCTATAGGCGCCTTCCTATGTAGTCCTAGTAACCACAGGGTTTTAATCTATTGCCTGTAGCTTCCAAGGCGATTCCCTCTGTTATAGCTTCTTTTGTTTGCTGGTCTCTTCAGTGTCTGGTTTACGCCCTGACACAAAGGGGACGGTGGAGGACACTTTTTTTTTTTAGGCTCACTTGTTCAATTGCGCTGTGGGGAGGGAGGGAGGGATGCTGCAAACAAATAACACTGGCGTGCGCTCGCAGTGCCTCAGCCACACTGGGTCTGCCCCCGCTCACGGCGCGTGTAGCCTCCCTGCCCACACTGCTCGGGCTCTAGGTTGTTCCACCGGGAACAATCCGAGGCTGGCCCTGGGCTGCATGCACCTCCCAGGTCCAAGCCGCTCAGGTTCAGGCACTCGGGTAGTCCTCAGAGGCACAGACTCGGTTCGGCTTGCGTTTTGTGCTCTTCCCAGGTCCGAGCAGCTCAGGTGATGAGATGTTTGGCGAGCGCCAATGTTGTGACTTATCGCCTCCCTGCCACTCGGTTATCTGGGTGTAAAACAGGCGCACCTTCTCAGGCAGATGTTGACCGTCCAGATCCCCAAGAAGTTTTAGTTAGCAAAGAAGCCTGCTTACAGTTTTATAGATAATGTCTCTCTGGGGCTGCGATTGCCCCCTTCCGGCTCTGGCTGCCTGTCACTGGAGGGGGAAGGTCCGCAGCCGGCTATCTCTGTTCAGTCCTTTGTTCCGTGCGCAGGCCTGGCGGTGTCTTAGGTTAGGGCTGGCTTTTTGCGTGGTAGATATCCCAGAGTCTGGTTTGCTAGCCCAAGTTATTTCGTTCAGATAGCGCTCAGGGTATTCAGGCCAGATTCTTACTCTAAGCGATGCAGCCCGCGCCGCGCCTCCCTGCCCAGCCCCTGCTTGCTAATGGTGTGAGCAGGCGTCTGCACTGCTTCGCGGCTGGGGGAGTTACCATATGGCTTGCAATCTGCTAGTTTTAATTGTTTATTTATTTTTATCCCCCTTATGTTGCCCTTTGTGCTTCCAAAGCTTGGCAAAGATTTGGCAGTGAAAAGCTTTCCTGGTGTTTGGAAACTTTTCTCTTTTTAAGACTATCTTCCCGGGACGGAAATCCCTCCCTCCCTCTTTTGTCTCTTTTTTTTGTCTTTTATACTTTTTCCTACCTACTTTCCAAGAGTTGGGTTGCTTTTCTGGGTGCCTGATGTCCTCTGGCAGCATTCATAAGTTGTATTGTGGAATATACTCGACGTTTAAATGCTCTTTTGATGAAATTGTTTGGGGGGGAAAGAGTTCTCCCCGTCCTACTCCTCAGCAATCTTGGCTCCTCTCTTGTGGAGTTTGGAGAGAGCACGCGGGATTGCTCTCCAGGCCATGCAGGAAAAGAAGGCCCTCATCTCGCGATGTCGGGGGAGTCTCGTGGTTTTTCTGGAGCTGCGGTGCCAGTGTGGGGTTTCTCACAAGGTACGACCGGGAGCTCAGGGAGCCTCTCGTGTGGTGTCAGGGAAGTCAAGTCTCCATACAAGTGGCGAGGGGGCGCACGTCATTGCTCTCGAGTCATGGTAGTGGAATCAGGGCTCAACACAATGAAAAAGGACGCTCGAGGTCTTTCTCGGGTTGCAGCAGGAAACCCTGGGTTCCCTCGGCTTGTGCCTGTGACCTCAGGTAGCTTCTCAGGGTGCCTCTGAGAAGTCAGGGATACTATGGAGCTGGGAGAGGCCTCTCGGGACTCCACTGGGTTTGCTGCAATGGAAGAGGGCCTAATCTCGAGATCAGGAAGGAACCTCAGGGTTCCTCTCCATTTCTGACTCAGATCGCAGGGTCCCTGCAGAGTTGGGACAGGAGAGTCAGGCCTCGTCTTGTGTGGAGGAATGGAACTCCGCTTGCCTCTCGAGTTGTTCAAGGAGTGACAGGCCACTTGGCGAGCTGTGTGTGGAACCTGCGGTTTTTTCCAGACAATGCATGGGGGTGTCAGTGCCCCTACGTGATGTGCTTTCATCCACAGGGTTGTCTTCGAAGTGGTGTGCGGGCATCGGGTTCTTATCAAGAGCGGACCGGGAAATCGGGGTCTTTTGGAATGCGGCACCACACACGAGGCTACGTCTCGAATTTCCTCGTGAGACGGGCCTCATGCTGAGGTGCCCCTGGAAGGTGGGGAAAGCCTTCCAGACAAAGCAGGTTAATCGACCCTCCTGTCGTGATCAGGAGGGGAGAAGGGGCTCAGATGAAGTGGTGCCGGGAACCTCGGTGTTCCCCTCGAGTGAGACCAGTA
Source organism: Bubalus kerabau (assembly GCF_029407905.1). Taxonomy (NCBI): domain Eukaryota; kingdom Metazoa; phylum Chordata; class Mammalia; order Artiodactyla; family Bovidae; genus Bubalus; species Bubalus kerabau. The sequence continues at coordinate 10,141,295 of NW_026577880.1, read as the reverse complement.
TGTCAGGGAACTTTTGGGGTCACATGAAGCTTGCCAAATACTGTTTCAAACTTCAAGACGAAACGTGGGACTTCTCTTGAGACTCTGTGGCGGGCAAGGGCCTCGTCTTGTGATGAAGGGGAAACCACGTGGTTTTTTTCGAGTTGCGATGGGATTGTTGACTTACGACGGGGAATTCAGGCTTCCTCTTGTGTTGGCCCAGGGAAGTCCATTCTTCCATTCGAGTTGCCAGGGAGAGCTGGGTGGGAATTGCTCTCGAGTCACGGCAGGTCAAAATAGACCTCATCTAGGCTTGTGTCCAGGACCTAATGTTCCTCTCCAGGGGCGATAGGGATCACGGGGACGCATTCCAGACTCACCCAGTGAGTCAGGCCTCGGCTCGAGGGGAAGCAAAGGATTCTGATATCCTCCTGGGTCGCGATAGGTATCTCTTGGAGCCCACTGAGTGGCCTCCAGGGAGTCAAGCCTCCTGTGGAGTTGGAGAGAGGACTCGGGATTGCTCTCCAGGCCATACAGGAAGAGAAGGCCCTCAGCTCGCAATGACGGGGGCGTCTTGTGGGTTTTCTCGAGTTGGGGCGCAAGTATGAGTTTTCTCACGAGGTACGACGGGGAGCTCAGGGAGCCTCTCGTGTGGCGCCAGGAAAGTCAGGTGTCTATGCGTGTGATGAGGGGGAGCCCATAAATGCTCTCGAGTCATGGTAGGGAAATCGGGACTCAAGACGCGTTGAAGAAGGAGTCTCGAGGTCTTTCTCAGGTTGCGGCAGGAAACCCTGGGTTCCCTCGACTTGAACCGGTGACCTCAGGGAGCTTCTCAGGGTGCCTCTGAGAAGTCAGGCATACTGTGGACTTGGGAGGGGCTCTCGGAACTCCACTGGGTTTGGTGCAATGGCAAAGGTTCTCATCTCGAGTTGAGGCAGGAACCTAAGGGTTCCTCTCCATTTCAAACTCCGACCACAGGGTCCCTGAAGAGTTGGGACAGGAGAGTCAGGCCTCGTCTTGTGTGGAGGAATTGAACTCCGCTTGCCTCTCGAGTTGTTCACAGGATAACAGACCATTTGTCGAGCTGTGAGTGGAACCTTCGGTTTTTTCCGTAAGATGCATGAGGGGGTCAGTGCCCCTTCGTGTTGTGCCTTCATCCACAGGGTTGCCTTCAAAGAGGTGTCCGGATATTGGGTTCTTATCAATAGCAGAGCAGGAAATCGGGGTCTTTCAGAACGTGACACCATCCATGAGGCTACGTCTCGAATTTCTTCGTTAGACTGGTGTCTTCCTAAGGTGCGCCATGAAGATCGGGAACCCCTTCCAGACAAAGCAGGGGAATCGACCATCTTGTCGCGACCAGAAGGAGTGAAAGGGCTCAGTTGAAGTTGTGCCGGGAACCTCGGTGTTCCCCTCGAGTGGGACCGGTGTGTCGGGAAACTTTTGGGGTCACTTCAAGGGTGCCAAGTACCGTTTTGCACTTCAATACGGACTTGGGGCTTCACTTGACATGCTGTAGAGGGCAAGGGCCTCATCTTGGGATGACGGGGGAATCACGTGGTTTTTCTCAAGGTGCGGAGGGATTCTCGAGTTACGACGGGGAATTCAGGCTTCCTCTTGTGTTGGCCCAGGGAAGTCCAATCTTCCATTCGAGTTTCGAGGGAGAGCTGGGGTTTGCTCTTGAGTCACTGCAGGGCAAAAGAGACCTCATCTAGGCTTGTGTCCAGGACCTAATATTCCTCTCCAGGGCCGACAGCGATCTCGGGGTTGCATTCCAGACGCATCCTGGGAGTCAGAGCTCGACTCGAGGGGAAGCAAAGGACCCCGCTCTCCTGTTGAGTCGCCACAGGTGTCTCTTGGAGCCCACTGAGTGGCCTAAAGGGAGTCAAGCCCCCTGTGGAGTTTGGAGAGAGGACTCAGGATTGCTCTCCAGGCCATGCAGGAAAAGAAGGCCTTCATCTCGCGATGACGGAGGCGTATCGTGGGTTTTTTCGAGCTGGGGAGCCAGTGTGGGATTTCTCACGAGGTATGACGGGGAGTTCAGTTAGCCTCTCGTGTGGCGCCAGGGAAGTCAGGTCTCCATGGGCGGGGCAAGGGGGAGGGCGTCATTGCTCTCCAGTCAGGGTAGGGGAATCGGGCCTCATGACGGGTTGAAAAAGGACTCTCGATGTCTTTCTAGGGTTGCGGCAGGAAACCCTGGGTTCCCTTGACTTGTGCAGGTGACCTCAGGGAGCTTCTCAGGGTGCCTCTGAGAAGTCAGGGATACTGTGGATTTGGGAGAGGCCTCTCGGGACTCCTCTGGGTTTGGTGCAATGGAAGAGGGCCTCATCTCGAGTTGAGGCAGGAACCTCAGGGTTCTGCTCCTGACTTCCTGGAGCCGGATCTGACTCAGATAGCAGGGTCCCTGCTGAGTTTGCTCAGGAGTCAGGTCTCGTGTTCTGCAGAGGAATGGAACTCCGCTTACATCTCAAGTTGTTCAAGGATGACACCACTTTTCGTGATGTGTGTGGAACCTGCGGGTTTTTCGGAGATGCACGGGGGCGTCAGTGCTCCTTCCTGTTGTGCCTTCATCCACAGGGTTGCCTTCGAAGAGGTGTCTGGGCATCGGGTTCTCCTCAAGTGCGGACCGGGAAATCGGGGTCTTTCAGCATGTTGCACCACCCACGAGGCTACGTCTCGAATTTCCTCGTGAGATCGGCCTCATCCTGAGGTGCGCAGGAAAGTCTGGGAACCCTTTCCAGACAAAGCAGGGGAATCGACCCTCCTTTCGGGATCAGGAGGAGAGAAAGGGCTCAGATGAAGTAGTGCCGGGAACCTCGGTGCTCCCCTTGAGTGAAACTGGTAAGTCGGGTAACTTTTCGGGTTGCATCAAGGGTGCCAAGTACCGTTTCGCACTTCAAGACGGAACCTGGGACTTCTCTTGAGACACAGTAGTGGGCAAGGGACTCATCTAGCGCTGACGGGGGACCCACGTGTTTTTTCTCGAGTTGCGGCCGGATTCTTGAGTTACGACGGGGAATACAGGTTTCCTCTTGTGTTGGCCCAGGGAAGTCCAATCTTCCATTCGAGTTGCAAGTGAGAGCTGGAGATTGCTCTTGAGTCACTGCAGGGCAAAATAGAGCTCATCTAGGTTTGTGTCCAGGACCGAGTTTTTCTCTCCAGGGGCGACAGGGATCTCGGGGTTGCATTCCAGACTCACCCGGGGAGTCAGGCCTCGTCTCGAAGGGAATGAATGGACTCCGCTCTCCTCTCGAGTCGCGACGGGTATCCCTTGGAGCCCAAGAGTGGCCTAAATGGAGTTAAGCCTCCTGTGGAGTTTGGAGAGAGGACTCGGGATTGCTCTCTAGGCCATGCAGGAAAAGAAGGCCCTCATCTCGCGATGACGAGGGCGTCTCGTGGGTTTTCTCAAGGTGCAGTGCCTGGTTGGGGTTTCTCACGAGATAGGACGGGGAGCTCAGGGAGACTCCTGTGGTGCCACGGAAGTCAGGTCTCCATGGACGTGGCGAGGGGGAGCGCCTCATTGCTCTCAAGTCATGGTAGGGGAATCGAGCCTCAAGACGCTTCGAAGAAAAACTCTCGAGGTCTTTCTCGGGGTGTGGCAGGAAACCCTGGGTTCCCTCGACTTGTGCCCATGACCTCAGGGAGCTTAGCGGGGTTCCTCTGAGAAGTCAGGGATACTGTGGAATTGAGAGGGGCTTCTCGGGACTTCACAGGGACTGGTGCAATTGAAGAGGACCTAATCTCGGATTGAGGCAGTAACGTCAGGGTTCCTCTCCATTTCTGACTCGGATAGCAGGGTCCCTGCAGAGTTGGGACAGGAGAGTCAGACCTCGTCTTGTGTGGAGTAATGGAACTCCGCTTGCCTCTCGAGTTGTTCACGGGATCACAGGCCACCTGTCGAGTTGTATGTGGAACCTGCGGTTTTGGGGGACGATGCACAGGGGTGTCAGTGCCCCTTCGTGTTGTGCCTTCATCCACAGGGTTAGCTTCGAAGAGGTGACCGGGCATCGGGATCTTATCAATAGCGGACCAGGAAATCGGGGTCTTTCGGCATGTGGCACAACCCACGAGGCTACGTCTCGAATTCCCTCGTGAGACTGGCCTCATCCTGAGGTTCGCCGGGAAGTCTGGGAACCCCTTCCAGACAAAGCAGGGGAATCGACCCTCCTGTCGCCATCAGGAGGGGAGAAGAGGCTCAGCTGAAGCGGTGCTGGGAACCACCGTGTTCTCCTCGAGTGAGACCGGGGTGTCAGGGAAATTTGGGGGTCGCATCAAGGGTGCCAAGTACCGTTTCACACTTCAAGACGGAACATGGGACTTCCCTGGAGACGCTATAGCTGACAGGGGCCTCATATTTCGATGATGGAGGAACCACGTTGTTTTTCTCCAGTTGCCGCGGGATTCTCGAATTACAATGGGAATACAGGCTTCCTCTTGTGTTGGCCCAGGGAAGTCCAATCATCCATTCGAGTTGCGAGGGAGAGCTGGGGATTGCACTTGAGTCAATGCAGGACAAAAAAGGCCTCATTTAGGTTTGTGTCCAGGACCGAGTTTTCCTCTACAGGGGCGACAAGGATCTCGGGATCCCATTCCAGACTCACCCAAGTAGTCAGGCCTCGGCTCGAGGGGAAGCAACGGACTCCGCTCTCCTCTAGAGTAGCGACGTGTATCTCTTGGAGGCTACTGAGTGGCCTAAAGGGAGACAGGCCTCCAGTGGAGTTTGGAGAGTGGACTCGGGATTGCTCTCTATTTCATGTAGGAAAAGAAGGCCCTCATCTTACGATGACGGGGGCGTCTCGTGAGTTTTCTCGAGCGGCGGTGCCAGTGTGGGGTTTTCATGAGGTAGGACGGGGAGCGCAGGGAGCCTCTCGTGTGGCGCCAGGGAAGTTAGGTTTCAATGGGCGTGGCGAGGGAAATGCGTCATTGCTCTCCAGTCATGGTAGGGTATCGGGCCTCAAGACGCGGTAAAGAAGGACTCTCGAGGTCTTTCTCAGAATGCAGCAGGAAACCCTGGGTTCACTCGATTTGTGCCAGTGACCGCAGAGAGCTTCTGAGGGTGCCTCTGAGAAGTCAGGGATACTGTGGAGTTGGGAGGGGCCTCTCGGGACTCCACTGCGTATGGCGCAATGGAAGAGGGCTTCATTTCGAGTTGATGCAGGAACGTCAGGTTTCATCTACATTTCTGACTCCGATCGCACGGTCCCTGCAGAGTTGGGAAAGGAGAGTCAGGCCTTCTCTTGTGTGCAGGGACGGAACTCCGCATGCCTCTCTAGTTCTTCAAGGGATGACAGGACACTTGTCGATCTGTGTTTGGAATCTGCGTGTTTTTCCGTACTATGCATGGGGATGTCAGTACCCCTTCGTGTTGTGCATTCATCCACAGGTTTGCTTTCGAAGAGGTGCCCGGGCATCGGGTTCTTATTAAGAGCGCACCGGGAAATCGGGGTCTTTCCGCATGTGGCACCACCCACGTGGTTCGTCTCGAATTTCCTAGTGAGACCGGCCTCATCCTGAGGTGCGCCGGGAAGGTCGGAACCCCTTGCAGACAAAGCAGGGGAATCGACCCTCCTGTCTCGATCAGGAGGGGAGAAGGGGCACAGATGAGGTGATGCTGGGAACCTCGGTGTTCCCCTCCAGTGAGAACAGTGTGTTGGGGAACTTTTGGGGTCGCATCAAAGGCGCCAAATACCGTATCGCTATCGCACTTCAAGATGGAACGTAAGACTTCTTTTGAGACGCTGTAGCGGCAATGGCCGCATCTTGCGATGAAGAGGGAAAGACGTGGTTTTTCTCAAGTTGTGGCGGGATTCTTGAGTTGCAACGGGAAATTCAGGCTTCCTCTTCTGTTGGCCCAGGGAAGTCCAGTCTTCCATTCGAGTTTCGAGGGAGAGTTGGGGATTGCTCTCGAGTCACTGCAGGAAAAAAGAGACCTCATCTAGGCTTGTGTCCAGGACCTAATGTTTCTCTCCAGGGGCGACAGGGATCTCCGATTTGTATATCAGACTCACCCGAGGAGTCAGGCCTCGCCTCGAGGGGAAGGAAAAGACTCCGCTCTCCTCTCGAGTCGCGACGGGTATGTCTTGGAGTCCACTGAGTGACCAAAATGGAGTCAAGCCTACTGTGGAGTTTGGAGAGAGGACTCGGGATTGCTCTCCAGGCCGTGCTAGAAAAGAAGGCCGTCATGTCGCGAAAACGGGGGCGTCTCGTGGGTTTTCTCTATCTGCGGCGCCAGTGTGGGGTTTCTCACGAGGTATTATGGGGAGCTCAGGGAGCCTCTCGTGTGGCGCCAGGGAAGTCAGGGCTTCATGAGTGTAGCAGAGGGAGTGCGTCATTGCCCTCGAGTCATGGTAGAGGAATCAGGCCTCAAAGCGTGTTGAAGAAGGACTCTTGAGTTCTTTCTATGGTGGCGGCAATAAACCCTGGGTTCACTCGAATTGTGCTGGTGACCTCAGGGAGCTTCTCAGGGTGCCTCTGAGAAGTCAGGGATACTGTGGAGCTGGGACGCGTCTCTCGGGACTCCACTGGGTTTCGTGCAATGGAAGAGGTCCTAATCTCGAGTGGAGGCAGGAACCTCAGCGTTCCTCTCGTGACTTCACTGGCGCTGGTCTGATTCGGATCGCAAAGTCCCTGCAGAGTTGGGACAGGAGAGTCAGGCCTCGTCTTGTGTAGAGGAATGAAACCCCACGTGCCTCTCGAGTTCTTCAGGGGTGACAAGGCACTTGTTGAGCTGTATGTAGAACCTGCGGGTTTTTCCACACAATGCACGAGGGTGTCAGTGCCCCTTTGTGTTGTGCCTTCATCCACAGGGTTGCCTTCGAAGAGGTGTCCAGGCATCGGGTTCTTATCAAGAGCATACCGGGAAATCATAGTCTTTTGGCATGTGGCACCACCCGCGAGCTACGTCTCGAATTTCCTCGTGAGACCGGCCTCATCCTGAAGTGCCCCGTGATGGTCGGGAACCCCTTACAAACAAAGCAGGGGAAGTAACCCTCCTATCTCGAACAGGAGGGGAGAAGGGGCTCAGATAAACTGGAGCTGGGAACCTCGGTGTTCACCTCGAGTGAGGCTGATATTTCGGGGAACTTTTGGGGTCACATCAAGGGTGTCAAGTATCGTTTCGCACTTCAAGACGGAACGTGGGACTTTTCTTGAGAAGCTGTAGCGGGCAAGGGCCTCATCTTGCGATGACAAGGGAACCAAGTGCTTTTTCTCGAGTTGCGGCGGGATTCTCGAGTTACGAAGGGGAATTCAGGCTTCCTCTTGTGTTGGCCCAGGGAAGTCCAATCTTCCATTCGAGTTGTTAGGGAGAGCGGGGGATTGCTCTCGAGTTACAGAAGGGCAAAAGAGACCTCATCTAGGCTTGTTTCCAGGACCTAATGTTCCTCTCCAGGGGAGATAGGGATCTCGGGGTTGCATCCCAGACCCACCTGGTAAGTCAGGCCTTGTCTCGAGGGGAAGCAAAGGACTCCATTCTCCTCTCGAGTCGCGACGGGTATCTCTTGGAGCCCACTAAGTGGCCTAAAGGGAGTCAAGCCTCCTGTGGAGTTTGGAAAGAGGATTCGGGATTGCTCTCCAGGCCATGCAGGAAAAGAAGGCCCTCATCTCGCGATGACAGGGGCGTATGGTGGGTTTTCTCGAGCTGCGGCGTCAGTGTGGGGTTTCTCACGAGGTACGACAGGGAGCTCAGGGAGCCTCTCTTATGGCGCCAGGGAAGTCAGGTCTCCATGTGCGTGGCGAGAGGGTGCGTGTCATTTCTATAGAGCCATGGAAGCAGATTCGGGCTTCAAGACACGTTGAAGTAGGACTCTCGAGGTCTTTTTCGCATTGTGGCAGGAAACCCTGGGTTCCCTCGACATGTGCCGGTGACCTCATGGAGCTTCTCCGGGTGCCTCTGAGAAGTCAGGGATACTGTGGAGTTGGGAGGTGCCTCTCTGGACTCCACTGGGTTTGGTGCAATGGATGAGAGCCTCATCTCGAGTGGAGGCAGGAACCTCATGTTTCCTCTCCTGGGTTTCCTGTCGCTGGTACTGACTCGGATCGCAGTTTCCCTGCAGAGTTGGTACAGAAAATCAGGTCTCGTCTTGTGTGGAGGAATGGAACTCCACTTGCCTCTCGAGTTGTTCACGGGCTGACAGACCACTTGTCGAACTGTGTTTGTAACCTGTGGGTTTTTCTGGACGATGCACGGGGGTGTCACTGCCCCTTCGTGTTGTGCTTTCATCCACAGGTTTTCCTTCGTAAAGGTGTCAGGGCATCACGTTCTTATCAAGAGCAGACCTGGAAATCGGGGTCTTTCGGCTTGTGGCACCACCCACGAGGCTATGTCTCGAATTTCCTCGTGAGACCTGCCTCATCCTTAGGCGCGCCGGAAAGGTCGGGAACCCCTTCCAGACATAGCAGGGGAATCGACACTCCTGTCGCGATCACGAGGGGAGAAGGAGCTCAAATGAAGTGGTTCCGGGAACCTCGGTGTTCCTTTCGAGTGAGACCGGTATGTCGGGGAATTTTGAGATTGCATCAAGGGTGCCAAGTACCGTTTTGCACTTCAAGACAGAACGTGGGACTTCTCTTGAGTTGCTGTAGCGGGCAAGGGCCTCATCTAGCGCTGATGGGGGAACCACGTGGATTTTCTCAAGTTTCGGTGGGATTCTCGAGTTACGGTGTCGAATTCAGGCTTCCAATTGTATTGGCCCAGGGAAGTCCAATCTTCCATTCGATTTGCGAGGGAGAGCTGGCGATTGCTCTCTGGTAACTGCAGTGCAAAATAGAGCTCATCTAGGCTTGTGTCCAGGACCGAATTTTCCTCTCCAGGTGCGACAGGAACTCGGGGTTGCATTCCAGACTCACACGGGGAGTCAGGCCTCGTCTCGAGGGGAAGCAAAGGACTCCGCTCTCCCTTCAAGTCCTGACAGGTATCTCTTGGAGCCAACTGAGAGGCCTAAAGAGAGTCAAGCCTCCTGTGGAGTCTGGAGAGAGGACTCGGTTTTGCTCTCCATGCCAGGCAGGAAAGAAGTCTCTCATCTCGTGATGACGGGGGCGTATCGTGGGTTTTCTCGAGCTGCGGTGCCTGAATGGGGTTTCCGAAGAGGTACGACGGGGAGCTCAGGGAGACTCTCTTCAGGCGTCAGGGAAGTCAGGTCTCCATGCGCATGGCGATGGGAAGCGGGTCTTTGCTCTCGAGTCATGGTAGGGGAATCGGGCCTCAAGACGCCCCGAAGGACTCTCAAGGTCTTTCTCCGGCCGCAGCAGGAAACCCTGTGTTCCCTCGACTTGTGCCGGTGACCTCAGGTAGATTCTCAAGGTGCCTCTGAGAATTCAGGGATACTGTGGAGTTGGGAGGGGCCTCTCGCGACTCGTCTGGGTTTGGTGCAATGGAAGAGGGCCTCATCTCCAGTTGAGGCAGGAACCTCAGGTTTCCTCTCCATTTCTGACTCGGATGGCAGGGTCCCTGAAGAGTTGGGACAGGAGAGTCAGGCCTCGTCTTGTGTGGAGGAAACGAACTCTGCTTGCCTATCAAGTTGTTCATGGGGTGACATTCCACTTGTCGAGCTGTGTGTAGAACCTGCGTGTTTTTCTGTAAGATGCACGGGAGTTTTAGTAACCCTTCTGTTGTGCCTTCATCCACAGGGTTGCCTTCGAAGTGGTGTCCAGGCATCGGGTTCTTATCCAGAGTGGACCGAACAATCGGGGTCTTTTGGCATGTGGCACCACCCACGAGGCTACATCTCGAATTTCCTCCTGAGAAAGGCCTCATCCTTAGGTGCGCCGGGATGGGCGGGAACTCCTTCCAGGCAAAGCAGGGGAATTTACCCTCCTGTCGTGATCAGGAGGGGAGAAAGTGATCAGATGAAGTGGTGCCGGGAACTTCGGTGTTCCCCTCGGTGAGAACGGTGTGTCGGGGAACTTTTGGGGTTACATCAAGGGTGAAAAGTAGCATTTCGCACTTCAAGACGGAACGTGGGACTTCACTTGAGACGCTGTAGCGGGCCAGGGCCTCATCTTGGGATGACGAGTGAACCACGTGGTTTTTCTCGCATTGCGGCGGGAGTCTCGAGTTTCGATGGGGGATTCAGATTTCCTCCTGTGTTGGCCCATGGAAGTCCAATCTTTCATTCGAGTTTCGAGGGTGAGCTGGGATCCCACTCGAGTCACTGCGGGGCAAAATAGACCATATCTAGGCTTGTGTCCTGGACCGAATATTCCTCTCCAGGGGTGACAGGGATCTCGGGGTGGCATTCCAGACTCACCCGGGAAGTCCGGCCTTGTTTCTAGGGGAAGCAAAGTACTCCGCTTTCCTCTCGAGTCGCGACGGGTACCTATTGAGCACACTGAGTAGCCTTAGTGAGTCAAGCCTCCCGTGGAGTTTGGAGAGACGACTCGGGATTGCCCTCCAGGCCATGCAGTGAATGATGGCCCTCATCTCACTATAACGGGGGCATCTCGTGGGTTTTCTCGAGCTGCGGCGCCAGTGTGGGGTTTCTCACGAGGTACGACGGGGACCTCAGGGAGCCTCTCGTGAGGTGCCAGGGCAGTTAAGTCTCCATGCGCATGGGTACTGGGAGCGCTTCATTGCTCTTGAGACATGGTAGGGGAATCGGGCCTCAAGATGCATCAAAGAAGGACTATCCAATCTTTCTCGGGTTGCGGCAGGAAACCCTGGGTTCCATCAACTTGTGCCGGAGATCTCAGGGAGCTTGTCAGGGTGCCTCTGAGAAGTCAGGGACACTGTGGGTTGGAGGGATCTCTCGGGACTCCAGTGGTTTTGGTGCTATGGAAGAGGGCCTCATCTTGAGTTGAGGCAGGAACCTCAGGGTTCCTCTCCATTTCTGATTCGGATTGAAGGGTCCCAGCAGATTTGGGACAGGAGAGTCAGGCCTCGTCCTGTGTGGAGAATGGAACTCAGCTTGCCTCTCGAGTTGTGCACGGGGTGACAGACCACGTGTCAAGCTGTGTGTGGAACCTGTAGGTTTTTCCGGACGGTGCACGGGTGTGTCTGTGCCCCTTCGTGTTGTGCCTTCATCCACAGGGTTGCCTTCTAAGGGGTGTCCAGGCATCGGGTTCTTATCAACAGCGGGCCGGGCAATCGGAGTCTTTCGGCATGTGGCACCACCCACGAGGCTACGTCTCGAACTTCCTCGTGAGACTGGCATCATCCTGAGGTGCGCCGTTAAGGTCGGGAAACCCTTGCAGACAAAGCAGGGGAATCGACCCTCCTGTCGTGATCAGGAGGGGAGAAGGCGTTCAAAAGAAATGGTGACGGGAACTTCGGTGTTGCCCTCAAGTGAGACCGGTATGTTGGGGAACTTTTGGGGTCGCATCAAGGGTGCCAAGTACTGTTTCGCACTTCAAGATGGAACGTGGGACTACTCTTGAGACGCTGTAGCGGGAAAGTGCCTCATATTGCGATGATGGGCCAACCACTTGGTTTTTCTCGAGTTACGGCGGGATTCTCGAGTTACGACGGGGATTTCAGGCTTCCTCTTGTGTTGTCCCAGGGAAGTCCAATCTTCAATTCGAGTTGCGAGGGAGAGCTGGGGATTGCGCACGAGTCACTGTAGGGAAAAAGAGACCTCATCTTGGCTTGTGTCCAGGATCTAATGTTCCTCTCCAGGGGCGACAGGGATCTCGGGGTTGCATTCCAGACTCACCCGGGGAGTCAGGCCTCGTCTCGAGGGGAAGCAAATGACTCCACTCTCCTCTCGAGTCACGACGGATATCTCTTGGAGCCCACTGAGTGGCCTACATGGAGCCAAGCTTCCTGTGGATTTTGGAGAGAGGACTCGGTATTGCTCTCCAGGCCATGCAGAAAAAGAAGGCCCTCATCTCGCGATGACAGGGGCATCTCGTGGGTTTTCTCGAGCTGAGGCACAAGTGTGGTGTTTCCCACGTGGTAAGGCTGGGAGCTCAGGGAGCATCTTGTGCGGCGCCAGGGAAGTCAGGTCTCCATGCGCGTGGCGAGGGGGAGTGCGTCATTGCTCTCTTGTCATGATAGGGGATTTGGACCTCAAGACGCATTGGAGAAGGACTCTCAAGGTCTTTCTCAGGTTGTGGCAGGAAACCATGGGTTCCCTCGACTCATGCATGTTACGTCAGGGAGCTTCTCAGGTGCCTCTGTGAAATCAGGGATACTGTGGAGTTGGGAGTGACCTCTCGGAACTCCACTGGGTTTGGTGAAATGGAAAAAGGCATCATCTTTAGATAAAGCAGGAACATCAGGTTTCCTCTTCATTTCTGCCTCGGATCGCATGTTCCTGCAGAGTTGGGAGAGGAGAGTCAGGACTCATCTTGTGTGGAGGAATGGAAATCCGCTTGCATCTCGAGTTGTTCACGGGGTGACAGGCCTCTTGTAGAGCTGTATGTGGAACCTGTGGGTTTTTCTGGACGATGCACAGGGGTGTCAGTGCCCCTTTTGTTGTACCTTCATCCACAGGGTTGTCTTCAAAAGGTGTCTGGTCATCGGGTTCTTCTCAAGAGTGTACTGGGAAATCGGGGTCTTTCGGCATGTGGCACCCCCCACGAGGCCACGTCTCGAAATTTCCCATGAGTCCGGCTTCATCCTGAGGTGCGCCGTGAATGTCGGGAACCCCTTTAAGTCAAAGCAGGGGAATCGACCCTCTTGTCGCTATCAGGAGGGGAGAAGGGGCTCAAAAGAAGTGGTGCCGGGAACCTCGGTGTTCCCCTCAAATGAAACCGGTGCGTCGGGGAAATTTGGGGTCGCATTAAGGGTGCCAAGTAACGTTTCGCACTTCAACACAGAACGTGGGACTTCTCTTGAGATGCTGTAGTGAGCACGGGCCCCATCTTGTGATGACGGGGGAACCACGTGGTTTTTCTCGAGTTGCGGCAGGGAATTCAGGCTTCCTCTTGTGTTGGCCCAGGGAAGTCCAAATTTCCATACGAGTTGAGAGCTAGAGCTGGGGGTTGGTTCGAGTTATTGCAGGGCAAAAGAGACCTCATCTAGGCTTGTGTCTAGGACCTAATGTTGCTTTCAAGGGGCAACAGGGATCTCGGAGTTGCATTCCAGATCCTCCCGAGGAGTCAGGCCTCTTCAAGAGGGTAATGAATGGACTCCCCTCTCCTCTTGAGTCGCGACTGGTATCTCTTAGAGCCCATTGTGTGGCCTAAAGGGAGTCAAGCCTCCTGTGGAGATTGGAGAGAGGACTCGGGATTGCTCTCCAGGCCATGCAGGAAAAGAAGGCCCTCATATCGTGATGACAGGGGCGTCTTGTGCATTTTCTCGAGGTGCGGTGCCAGGATGGGGTTTCTCACAAGATACGATGGGGAGCTCAGGGAGTCTCTCGTGTGGTGACAGGAAAGTCAGGTCTCCATGCACGTGTGGAGGGGGAGCGCGTCATTGCTCTCGAGTCATGGTAGGGGCATCGGGCCTCAAGAGGCGTTGAAGAACGACTCTCAAGGTCTTTCTCCTGTTGCGGCAGGAAACCCTGGTTTTTCTCGACTTGTGCCGGTGACCTCAGGGAGCTTAACATGGTGCCTCTGAGAAGTCAGGGATTCTGTGGAGTTGGGAGGGGCCACTCGGGACACCACTGGGTGTGGTATAATGCAAGAGGGCCTCATCTCGTGTTGAGGAAGGAACCTCAGGGTTCCTCTCCATTTCAGACTCCGATCTCAGGATTCCTGCAGAGTTGGGACAGGAGAGTCAGGCCTCGTATTCTGTGGAGAAATGAAACTTAGCTTGCCTCTCGAGTTGTTCACGAGGTAACAGATCACTTGTCGAGCTGTATGTGGAACCTGCAGAATTTTCCAAAAGATGCATGGGTGTGCAGGGCCCCTCCTTATTGTGCCTTCATCCAACGGGATGCATTCGAAGAAGTGTACGAGCATTGGGTTCTTATTAATAGCGGACCAGGAAATGGGGTCTTTCCGCATGTGGCACCACCCACGAGGCTACATCTCCAATTTCCTCGTGAGACCGGCCTCATTCTGAGGTGCGCTGGGAAGATCGGTAACACCTTCCAGACAAAGCAGGAGAATCGACACTCCTGTTGCAATCAGGAGGGGAGAAGGGGCTCAAATGATGTGGTGTGGGGAACATGGGTGTTCCCCTCGAGTGAGGCATGTATGTTGGGGAACTTTGCGGGTGCCATCATGGGTGCAGAGTACCATTTTGCACTTCAGTAGGTACGTGGAACTTCTTTTGAGACGCTGTGGCGGGCAAGGGGCTCATGCTGCGAAGACGATGGAACCACGTGGTTTTTCTCGAGTTGCGGCGGGATTCTCGAGTTAGGACGGGGATTTCAGGCTTCCTCTTGTGTTGGACCTGGGAAGCCCAAACTTCCCTTCGAGTTGCGAGCGAAAGCTGGGGGTTGTGCTCGAGTCACTGCAGGGCCAAAGAGACCTCATCTAGGCGTGTGTCCAGGACCTAATAGTCCTCTCATGGGAAGACAAGGATCTCGGGGTCGCACTCCAGACTCCACCGGGGAGTCAGGCTTCGCCTCGAGGGGAAGCAAAGGACTGCGCTCTCCTCTCGAGCCATGACGCGGATCTCTTGGAGCCCACTGAGTGGCCTCAAGGGAATCAAGCCTCCTCTTCAGTTTGGAGAGAGGACCCGGGATTGCTCTCCAGGACATGCAGGAAAAGAAGGACCTCAGCTCGTGAGGAAGGGGGCGTCTCAGGTGATCCTCGAGCTGCGGCGCCCATGGGGGTTTTCTCCAGAGGCACGACGAGGATCTCAGGGAGCCTCTCGTGCGGCGCCAGGGAAGTCAGGTCTCCATGCACGTGGCGAGGGGGAGCGTGTCCTGGCTCTCGAGTCAAGGGAGGGGACTAGGTCCACGAGACGCGTTGAAGATGGACTCCAGAGGTCTTTGTCGGGGGGCGGCGGGAAACCCTCGTTTCCCTCGCCTTCTGCCGGGGACCTTAGGGAACTTCCCAGGGTGCCTCTGAGAGGCGAGGGATCCTGTGGAGGTGGCGGGGCCCCTCGGGACTCCGCTGGGTCTGGCGCAAAGGAAGAGGACCTCACCTCGAGGGGAGGCAGGAACCTCAGGATTCCTCTCCATTTCGGAGGCCGACTGCAGGGTCCCTGCAGAGTTGGGACAGGAGAGTCAGGCCTCGTCTTGTCTGAGGAAGGGAACCCCGCTGGCCTCTCGAGTTGCTCAGGGGGTCTCAGGCCCCTCGTCGAGCTGTGTGTGGAACCCGCGGGTCTTTGCGGACGATGCACGGGGGTGGCAGTGCCCCTTCGTGTTGTGCCTTCACCCACAGGGTTGCCTTCGAAGAGGGGTCCGGACCTCGGGTCCTTCTCAAGAGCGGACCGGGGAATCGGGGGCGTTCGGCATGTGGCCCCACCCACGTGGCTCGACTCAAATTTCCTCGTGAGACCGGCCTCATCCTGAGGTGCGCCGGGAAGGCCGGGAACCCCTTCCAGACCATGCAGGGGAATCGCCTCTCCTGTCGCGATGAGGAGGGGAGAAGGGGCTCAGAGGAAGCGGTGCCGGGACCCTCGGTGTTCCCCTCGGGGGAACCCGGCGTGTCGGGGGACTCTTGGGGGTCGCAGGAAGGCTGTCAGGGACAGTTTCGCCCTTCAGGGCGGAACAGGGGACTTCCCTTGAGACGCCGTCGCGGGCAAGGGCCTCGTCTTGCCAAGAGGTGGGAACCACGTGGTTTTTCTCGAGTTGCGGCGGCATTCTCGAGTTACGACGGGGATCTCAGCCTTCCCCTTGAGTTGGCCCTGGGAAGCCCAATCTTCCCCTCGGGTTGCGAGGGAAAGCTGGGGGTTGCGCTCGAGTCACTGCAGGGCCGAAGAGACCTCACCTAGGCGTGTGTCCGGGACCTAATATTCCTCTCCAGGGAAGGCAGGGATCTCGGGGTTGCATTCCAGGCTCCCCCGGGGAGTCAGGCCTCGTCTCGAGGGGAAGCCAAGGACTCCGCTCTCCTCTCGAGTCGCGACGCGGGTCTCTTGGAGCCCCCTGAGCGGCCTCAAGGGAGTCCAGCCTCCTCTTCCGTTTGGAGAGAGGACCCGGGATTGCTCTCCAGGCCATGCAGGAAAAGAAGGCCCTCAGCTCGCGAGGACGGGGGCATCTCAGGGGTTTCCTCGAGCTGCGGCGCCCGTGGGGGTTTTCTCCCGAGGCACGACGAGGATCTCAGGGAGCCTCTCGTGCGGGGCCAGGGAAGTCAAGTCTCCATGCGCGAGGCGAGGGGGAGCGCGTCCTGGCTCTCGAGTCACGGGAGGGGACTAGGGCCTCGAGACGCGTTGAAGAAGGACTCTCGAGGTCTTTCTCGGGGGGCGGAGGGAAACCCTCGTTTCCCTCGCCTTCTGCCGGGGACCTTAGGGAGCTTCCCAGGGTGCCTCTGAGAGGCGAGGGATCCTGTGGAGGTGGCGGGGCCCCTCGGGACTCCGCTGGGTCTGCCGCAACGGAAGAGGGCCTCACCTCGAGGGGAGGCAGGAACATCAGGCTTCCTCTCCGTTTCGGACTCCGACCGCAGGGTCCCTGCAGAGTTGGGACAGGAGAGTCAGGCCTCGTCTTGTCTGAGGAAGGGAACCCCGCTGGCCTCTCGAGTTGCTCAGGGGGTCTCAGGCCCCTCGTCGAGCTGTGTGTGGAACCCGCGGGTCTTTGTGGACGATGCACGGGGGTGGCAGTGCCCCTTCGTGTTGTGCCTTCACCCACAGGGTTGCCTTCGAAGAGGGGTCCGGGCCTCGGGTCCTTCTCAAGAGCGGACCGGGGAATCGGGGGCGTTCGGCATGTGGCCCCACCCACGTGGCTCGTCTCGAATTTCCTCGTGAGACCGGCCTCATCCTGAGGTGCGCCGGGAGGCCGGGAACCCCTTCCAGACTACGCAGGGGAATCGCCTCTCCTGTCGCGATCAGGAGGGGAGAAGGGGCTCAGAGGAAGCGGTGCCGGGACCCTCTGTGTTCCCCTGGGGGGAACCCGTCGTGTCAGGGGACTTTTGGGGGTGGCAGGAAGGCTGTCAGCGACCGTTTCGCCCTTCAGGGCGGAACAGGGGACTTCCCTTGAGACGCCATGGCGGGCAAGGGCCTCATCTTGCCAAGAGGTGGGAACCACGTGGTTTTTCTCGAGTTGCGGCGGGATTCTCGAGTTACGACGGGGATCTCAGCCTTCCCCTTGGGTTGGCCCTGGGAAGCCCAATCTTCCCCTCGGGTTGCGAGGGAAAGCTGGGGGTGGCGCTTGAGTTACTGCAGGGCCGAAGAGACCTCACCTAGGCGTGTGTCCGGGACCTAATTTTCCTCTCCAGGGAAGTCAGGGATCTCGGGGTTGCATTCCAGGCTCCCCCGGGGAGTCAGGCCTCGTCTCGAGGGGAAGCCAAGGACTCCGCTCTCCTCTCGAGTCGCGACGCGGGTCTCTTGGAGCCCCCTGAGCGGCCTCAAGGGAGTCCAGCCTCCTCTTACGTTTGGACAGAGGACCCGGGATTGCTCTCCAGGCCATGCAGGAAAAGAAGGCCCTCAGCTCGCGAGGACGGGGGCGTCTCAGGGGTTTCCTCGAGCTGCGGCGCCTGTGGGGGTTTTCTCCCGAGGCACGACGAGGATCTCAGGGAGCCTCTCGTGCGGCGCCAGGGAAGTCAGGTCTCCATGCGCGTGGCGAGGGGGAGCGCGTCCTGGCTCTCGAGTCACGGGAAGGGACTAGGGCCTCGAGACGCGTTGAAGAAGGACTCTCGAGGTCTTTCTCGGGGGGCGGCGGGAAACCCTCGTTTCCCTCGCCTTCTGCCGGGGACCTTAGGGAACTTCCCAGGGTGCCTCTGAGAGGCGAGGGATCCTGTGGAGGTGGCGGGGCCCCTCGGGACTCCGCTGGGTCTGGCGCAACGGAAGAGGGCCTCACCTCGAGGGGAGGCAGGAACCTCAGGCTTCCTCTCCGTTTCGGACTCCGCCCGCAGGGTCCCTGCAGAGTTGGGACAGGAGAGTCAGGCCTCGTCTCGTCTGAGGAAGGGAACCCCGCTGGCCTCCCGAGTTGCTCAGGGGGTCTCAGGCCCCTCGTCGAGCTGTGTGTGGAACCCGCGGGTCTTTGCGGACGATGCACGGGGGTGGCAGTGCCCCTTCGTGTTGTGCCTTCACCCACAGGGTTGCCTTCGAAGAGGGGTCCGGGCCTCGGGTCCTTCTCAAGGGCGGACCGGGGAATCGGGGGCGTTCGGCATGTGGCCCCACCCACGTGGCTCGTCTCGAATTTCCTCGTGAGACCGGCCTCATCCTGAGGTGCGCCGGGAGGCCGGGAACCCCTTCCAGACTACGCAGGGGAATCGCCTCTCCTGTCGCGATCAGGAGGGGAGAAGGGGCTCAGAGGAAGCGGTGCCGGGACCCTCTGTGTTCCCCTGGGGGGAACCCGTCGTGTCAGGGGACTTTTGGGGGTGGCAGGAAGGCTGTCAGCGACCGTTTCGCCCTTCAGGGCGGAACAGGGGACTTCCCTTGAGACGCCATGGCGGGCAAGGGCCTCATCTTGCCAAGAGGTGGGAACCACGTGGTTTTTCTCGAGTTGCGGCGGGATTCTCGAGTTACGACGGGGATCTCAGCCTTCCCCTTGGGTTGGCCCTGGGAAGCCCAATCTTCCCCTCGGGTTGCGAGGGAAAGCTGGGGGTGGCGCTTGAGTTACTGCAGGGCCGAAGAGACCTCACCTAGGCGTGTGTCCGGGACCTAATTTTCCTCTCCAGGGAAGTCAGGGATCTCGGGGTTGCATTCCAGGCTCCCCCGGGGAGTCAGGCCTCGTCTCGAGGGGAAGCCAAGGACTCCGCTCTCCTCTCGAGTCGCGACGCGGGTCTCTTGGAGCCCCCTGAGCGGCCTCAAGGGAGTCCAGCCTCCTCTTACGTTTGGACAGAGGACCCGGGATTGCTCTCCAGGCCATGCAGGAAAAGAAGGCCCTCAGCTCGCGAGGACGGGGGCGTCTCAGGGGTTTCCTCGAGCTGCGGCGCCCGTGGGGGTTTTCTCCCGAGGCACGACGAGGATCTCAGGGAGCCTCTCGTGCGGCGCCAGGGAAGTCAGGTCTCCATGCGCGTGGCGAGGGGGAGCGCGTCCTGGCTCTCGAGTCACGGGAAGGGACTAGGGCCTCGAGACGCGTTGAAGAAGGACTCTCGAGGTCTTTCTCGGGGGGCGGCGGGAAACCCTCGTTTCCCTCGCCTTCTGCCGGGGACCTTAGGGAACTTCCCAGGGTGCCTCTGAGAGGCGAGGGATCCTGTGGAGGTGGCGGGGCCCCTCGGGACTCCGCTGGGTCTGGCGCAACGGAAGAGGGCCTCACCTCGAGGGGAGGCAGGAACCTCAGGCTTCCTCTCCGTTTCGGACTCCGCCCGCAGGGTCCCTGCAGAGTTGGGACAGGAGAGTCAGGCCTCGTCTTGTCTGAGGAAGGGAACCCCGCTGGCCTCTCGAGTTGCTCAGGGGGTCTCAGGCCCCTCGTCGAGCTGTGTGTCAAACCCGCGGGTCTTTGCGGACGATGCACGGGGGTGGCAGTGCCCCTTCGTGTTGTGCCTTCACCCACAGGGTTGCCTTCGAAGAGGGGTCCGGGCCTCGGGTCCTTCTCAAGAGCGGACCGGGGAATCGGGGGCGTTCGGCATGTGGCCCCACCCACGTGGCTCGTCTCGAACTTCCTCGTGAGGACGGCCTCATCCTGAGGTGCGCCGGGAAGGCCGGGAACCCCTTCCAGACCACGCAGGGGAATCGCCTCTCCTGTCGCGATGAGGAGGGGAGAAGGGGCTCAGAGGAAGCGGTGCCGGGACCCTCGGTGTTCCCCTCGGGGGAACCCGGCGTGTCGTGGAACTTTTGGGGGTCGCAGGAAGGCTGTCAGGGACCGTTTCGCCCTTCAGGGTGGAACAGGGGACTTCCCTTGATACGCCGTCTCGGGCAAGGGCCTCATCTTGCCAAGAGGTGGGAACCACGTGGTTTTTCTCGAGTTGCGGCGGGATTCCTGAGTTCCGACGGGGATCTCAGCCTTCCCCTTGGGTTGGCCCTGGGAAGCCCAATCTTCCCCTCGAGTTTCGAGGGAAAGCTGGGGGTTGCGCTCGAGTCACTGCAGGGCCGAAGAGACCTCACCTAGGAGTGTGTCCGGGACCTAATTTTCCTCTCCAGGGAAGGCGGTGATCTCGGGGTTCCATTCCAGGCTCCCCCGGGGAGTCAGGCCTCGTCTCGAGGGGAAGCCAAGGACTCCGCTCTCCTCTTGAGTCGCGACAGGTATCTCTTGGAGCCCACTGAGTGGTCTTTGCTCTGTAGGAGAGCTCTAGTGTTCATAAGCCTGTACATAAGTGAACCCAGACATTCTGTGTGCATGTTGCTGCATACCCAAAATAGGGCCACAAGGAGCCTCATGCTCTCCATGCGGCAAGGAAGCTGTGCAGCCACGCAGCAGCTGAAAAATCCAACCAATTGCTCTTTTCTTACCTCTGACAGAGCTCGCATTCCCGTAGCCCTTGGCAGTTTGAAAACACTGGGCCCTAACCCCTCTCAAAGTAGGCCTGGGTTCTAGTTCGAATAGAAAGTCAATAGCAGAGCTGAGGACAGGAACGCGGCAGTCATTTATCACACGCTCCTGCAGCCTGCTACTACAGGGACACTAACGCTAGAAGCTAGGAATGTCTTTGCAAGGTGCGTAAAGGACAGGGGGAACCTCGACCCTGACTCTAGTATTTCAGTCCCCTGAGCATATCTGAGGTTCTCCCGCTGTAGAAGCTAACCCATTCCTTTCAAATACAGGCTTCCTAACACAGGGCCAGTTGGCTGCTTGCTCTTCCACGAAGCAGGCTTCCTTAACTTGCAAACTGCGAATTCCGCTTAACAGCCTGGAGGAAAATCGCTTCTTGGAAGATTTTTTTCAGAGGCTGTATCCCCGGAGCTGGGGCCAAGCTAGGGGACCCATACTGACAAGGGAAGGCAAAACCACATCCAATGTCTTTGCTCTGGAGGACAGCTTTGGTGAGCCTAAGTCTTTCAGGAATATTTCTGGCTCCAACAGAGTCAAATTCTGTGTGTGAAGCTGCACAGCCAAAATAGGGGAACAGAGAGCCTGATTCTCTCTGTGTAGCTTTGAAGCTGTCATTCAAACAACAGCTTGAGAATCCATACAATGCTCTCCCTTACTGCTAAGAGAATTCTCATTGCTGTCGTCCTTGACAGTTTGTAGAAATCCGCACCCTAACCCTTCTCCAAGTAGGCCTGGGTCCTAGCTCGGAACAACAGGCAACGGCGGAGCTGAGGCCAGTAAGGCACAAGTGAGGTCTCACACACTCTTGCAGCCTGATCGTCCAGGAGCAGTAAGGCCTCTTTTTCCCTGCAGGAGGCTCGCTTGCCTTGCCTCCTGTGAACTGCATTTCCCAGCCTGGGCGCAAAGCTGTTCCTGGAGATTTTTTCTCAGGGGCTGTTTCCCTGGAGCTGGGTCGGACCTCGGGGGCCCAACTCACAGGGGAAGACAAAACCACATGGACAGGTCTATGCTCTGTAGGAGAGCTCTAGTGAACCTCATCTCTCAGGAACATTCTTGGCTTCTACAGAGACACCTCTGTGCATGAAGCTACACACCCAACATAGTGGCAAAGGGAGTCTGATTCTCTCCGTGGGTGCTGATGCTTTGTGGCAAAGCACCTGCTAAGAATCCATCCGCATAGGCTTCCCTCACCTTGACAGAGGTCTCATTGCTGTAGTCCTTGGCAGTTTGGAAAGAAGCAGACCCTTACCCTTCACCAAGTAGGCCCTTGTCCTTGTTTGAATGGAAAGGCAGTAGCTGAGCTGAGGCCAGTAAGGCGCCAGTCAAGTCTGACATATTCCCGATGCCTGCTCCTTCATGGAAAATAACGTTAGAATCTGGGAATGTCTTTGCAAGGCTGGCACAGGGCAGTCAGGAACCTCGACCCTGCCTCTGGCATTTCTATCTTCTCAGCACATCTGGCGGTCTCGGTCAGGAGAAACTAACCCATTCCTTGCAAATATAGGCTTCCAAACACAGGCCGGTTGGCTGTCTCTTCTTGCCGAAGGAAGCTTGCTTATCCCACCTCCTGTGAACTCCACTTCCCAGCCTGGGTGATAAGAGGTTCTTGGAGATCTTTTCTCAGAGGCTGTTTCCAAGGAGCAGGGGCTGATCCCAGAGACCCACACACACAGGGGAAGGGAAAACCGCATGGATAAGTCTTTGCTCTCTAGGAGTGCTCTAGTGAACCTCAGTCTATGGGGAATGTTCTTGGCTCCAACGGGGACATCTCTGTGTGGGAAGCTGCATTGCCAACATAGAGACACAGAGACCTGATTCTCTCTGTGCAGCTTTGACGCTGTCGTTCAAACAACAAATTGAGAATCCACACAATGCTCTCCCTTACCACTGAGAGAGTTATCATTGCTGTAGCCCTTCGCAGTTTCTGGAAATCGGCACACAAACACTTCTCCAAGTAGGCCTGGGTTCAAGTTCAGATGAACATGCAATAGCGGAGCTGAGGCCAGTAAGGCACCAGTCAGGTGTCACACACTCTGGCAGCCTGCTCCTCCAGGGACAGTAAGGCCTCTATTTCCCTTCAGGAGGCTCGCTTGCCTTACTTCCTGTGAACAGCGTTTCCCAGCCTGGGCGGAAAGCAGTTCCTGGAGATCTTTTCTCAGGGGCTGTTTCCCCGGAGTTGGGACGGACCTCGGGGACCCAACTCACAGGGGAAGGCAAAACCAAATGGACAGGTCTATGCTCTGTAGGAGATCTCTAGTGAACTGCCGGGGTCCAGCCCCAGCTGATCCAGGGTATTTGAAGCAGAGACGGCGTAGGCGAGGGTCAGGGAACAACTGCTTAATTCAACGTTAATTAAGGATATAAAGAGTAATAAAATGAGGATAGCTCAGTAGGAAAATTCAGTGGAGAAAAGAGGCTGAGTAGCTTGGTTTACGCGGGGGACCAATAAAACTTCAAGACAAGAAGCTTGCACCACTTACGTAGGCCGCAGGCGTCCTTCCGTTCTCCCGAAGGAGAGGAGACACTGAGGCCTCCCCGGTCGGATCTTAGAAGCCCAGGCAAAATTAGTAAGCTTGGTGGGTTCCGCGCTCCAGATGGAGACTCAACCAGAGTGAGAGAGAGAGAGAGACATGGGGAGACCAGTATTTCGAGAAACTGATCCCAATTCTTTATTTTCCATGGTCTACTTTTATACACTGAGATGTTATGCCAAAGTCACGTGGGGTCAGCAGTCCTGACTTTTATCAAAGTCAGGTGCTTCATACCAAAGTATACAGAGGTCTTAGGGGTGTTACATCATCTTCTGGCCGGGGGGCCTGCTGACAATTTACGACCCTCTCCTTGTGACAGCGGTCAGTCAACCAGGACACTTATTTCTCCAGGGGTGATTATTCTTAAAACAGACGCCACCCAAATAAAGTTACATTCCTATAGGGTGAGGGTGTAGTGGGTTTTAGTTAAGGAAAGAATTTACTTAGCCTAAGGTCTAACGTGATTTATATCAAAGGTTAATACTTATTTCTTCTATATATTCATTAATGTGTATAAGGGCAGGGGATGTGGAGACTTAGCAGTAAACATCAGCTCAACAAATGAAAAACCCTTCACCAATATGATTTCTAATCAGCCCATTATACTTATACTAATAATTTTCTAACTTTTCTAAGGAACCTGTTTTTAGAAGGTTTAAAGCATCTCGTGCCTCTCATGGTTGGGAGGCTGTGAGCAATCACATGTGGCCGGACAAGCCTGTCAGGCAGGCTAGAGAACCTTCAGAGGAGTTTGTAGGTTAAAACACTCTTGTCACACCCAGGGGTTTTTATCAACTGGAGCTCTAGGTTAACTCCTTCTCCGAAAGAGGTGGTGGGGGACAGCCCCCCGTAAAGTCAGAGGTGTAGGTAAGAGCACAAAGTAGTAAGGTAGGCAGGCTTTGGTTATGGGGGTAGATGCTCGAGGATTTCCAGGGGGACTCCTGAGGCTCGATCCCACCTTTGCGTATGTCGAGCCTCCTTCCTCATGACCTTTGCCATGGGCGGAGTGCCTCACTCTGGCCCCCAACAGTGAACCTCCTCTCTCAGGAACATTCTTGGCTCCTATCGAGACACCTCTGTGCGTGTAGCTAAACACGCAACGTAGGGGCAAAGGGAGCCAGATTCTTTCCGTGGGGTGCTGATGCTTTGTGGCAAAGCACCTGCTTGAGAATCCATCAGCTTACGCTTCCCTCGCCTTGACAGAGGTCTCATTGCTGTAGCCCTTGGCAGTTTGGAAAGAAGAGGACCCTTACCTTTCATAAAGTGGGCCCTTGTCCTAGTTTGAAAGGAAAGGCAAGAGCTGAGCTGAGGCCAATAAGGCGCCAGTCAATTCTGACATATTCCCGAAGCCTGCTCCTTCATGGAAAATAACGCTGGAATCTAGGAATGTCTCTGCAAGGCTGGCAAAGGGCAGTCAGGAGCCTGCACCCTGCCTCTGGAATTACCGACTTCTGAACAGATCTGGAGGTCTCCCTTAGGGGAAGCTAACCCATTCTTCCAAATAGAGGCTTCGAAACGCAGGCCGCTTGGCTGCCTCTTGCTCTCTGAAGGAGGCCTGCTTTTCCCGCCTCCTATGAACCCCACATCCCAGCCTCTGGAAAAGCGGATCTTGAAGTTCTTTTCTCAGGGGTTGTTTCCACGGAGCTGGGGCCGAGCCTGGAGCCCCAAACGCACAGGGGAAGAAAAACCACATGGACAAGTCTTTGTTCTCTAGGAGAGCTCTAGTGAACCTCACTCTGTCAGGAACGTTCTTGTTTGCTATGGAGACACCCCTGTCTGTGAAGCTGTGTACCGAAAATGGAGACACAGAGTCTGATTCTCTCTGTGCAGCTTTGAAGCTGTCGTTCAAACAACAGCTTGAAAATCCATACAATGCTCTTCCTTACCCGTGACACAGTTCTCATTGCTATACCCCTTGGCAGTATTTAGAAATCCATACCCAAACCCTTCTCCTAGTAGGCCTGGGTCCTAGTTCGGAGGAACACGCAATGGCGGAGCTGAGGCCAGTAAGGCACCAGTCAGGTCTCACACACTCTGGCAGCCTGATCGTCCAGGGAGACTAAGGCCTGTTGTGCCTTGCAGGAGTCTCGCTTGTGTTACCTCCTGTGAACTGCGTTTGCCAGCCTGGGGGAATAGCGGTCCCTGGAGATCTTTTCTCAGGGGCTCCTTCCCCTGAGCTGGGGCGGACCTCAGGGACCCAACTCACAGGGCAAGGCAAAACCATATGGACAGGTCTATGCTCTGTAGCAGACTTCTAGTGAACCTCATCTCTCAGAAACATTCTTGGCTCCTATAGAGACACTTATGTGTGTGAAGCTGCGTACCTAACATAGGGGCACAGAGAGCCTGATTCTCTCAGTTCATTTTGACCCTGTCGTTCAGAAAACAGCTTGAGAATCCATAAAATGCTCTCCCTTACCGCTGAGAGAATTCTCACTGCTGTAGCCCTTGGCACTTTGTAGAAATCCGCACCCAAACGCTTCTCCAAATAGGCCTGGGTCCTAGTTCGGAGGAACAGGCAATGGTGGAACTGAGGCCAGCAAGGCAACAGTCAGGTTTCACACACTCTGGCAGCCTGCTCCTCCAGGGACAGTAAGGCCTCTTTTTCTCTGCAGGAGATTCGCTTGCCTTACTTCCTGTGAACAGCGTTTCCCAGCCTCGGCGAAGCGGTTCCTGGAGATCTTTTCTCAGGGACAGTTTCCCCGGAGGTGTGGCGGACCTCGGGGACCCAACTCACAGGGGAAGGAAAAACCACATGGACAGGTCTATGCTCTGTAGGAGAGGTTTAGTGAACCTAATCTCTCAGGAACATTCTTGGCTCCTATAGAGACAACTCTGTGTGTGAAGCTACACTCCCAACATTGGGGAACAGGGATCTTGGTTCTCTCCGTGGGGTGCTGATGCTTTGTAGTAAAGCACCTGCTTGAGAATCCATCCTCTTAGGCTTCCCTCGCCTTGACAGAGGTCTCATTGCTGTAGCCCTTGGCAGTTTCAAAGAAGAAGACCCTTACCCTTCATAAAGTAGGCCCTTGTCCTAGTTTGAATGGAAAGGCAATAGCTGAGCTGAGGTCAATAAGGAGCCAGTCCCCTCTGACACATTCCCGAAGCCTGCTCCTTCATGGAATATAACTCTAGAATGTTGGAATGTCTTTGCAAGGCTGGCAAAGGGCAGTCAGGAACCAGCACCCTGCCTCTGGAATTACCGACTTCTGAGCAGATCTGGAGGTCTCCTTTAGGAGAAGCTAACCCATTCCTTCCAAATAGAGGCTTCAAAACACAGGCAGGTTGGCTGCCTTTCGTGCCCGAAGGAGGCTTGCTTTTCTCTCCTCCTATGAACCCCAGTTCCCAGCCTCTGGGAAAAGCGTATCTTGAAGATATTTTCTCAGGGGTTGTTTCCACGGAGCTGGGGCCGAGCCCGGGGCCCAAAGGCACAGGGGAAGGCAAGACCACATGGACAGGTCTATGCTCTGTAGCAGACCTCTAGTGAACCTCATCTCTCAGGAGCATTCTTGGCTCCTACAGAGACACCTCTGTGTGTGAAGCTGCGTACCTAACATAGGGGCAGAGAGAGCCTGATTCTCTCTGTTCATTTTGACGCTGTCATTCAGAAAACAGCTTGAGAATCCATAAAATGCTCTCCCTTACCACCGAGAGAATTCTCACTGCTGTAGCCCTTGGCACTTGGTAGAAATCTGCACCCAAACGCTTTTCCAAGTAGGCCTGGGTGCTAGCTCGGATGAACAGGCAATGGTGGAGCTGAGGCCAGTAAGGCAACAGTCAGGTTTCACACAGTCTGGCAGCCTGCTCCTCCAGGGACTGTAAGGCCTCTTTTACTCTGCAGGAGATTCGCTTGCCTTATTTCATGTGAACAGCATTTCCCAGCCTCGGCGAAG
This sequence comes from Bubalus kerabau, assembly GCF_029407905.1. NCBI lineage: Eukaryota > Metazoa > Chordata > Mammalia > Artiodactyla > Bovidae > Bubalus > Bubalus kerabau. The sequence goes on along the minus strand of NW_026577880.1, from coordinate 10,114,529 downwards.
CGGTTCCTGGAGATCTTTTCTCAGGGACAGTTTCCCCGGAGGTGTGGTGGACCTCGAGGACCCAACTCACAGGGGAAGGCAAAACCACATGGACAGGTCTATGCTCTGTAGGAGAGGTTTAGTGAACCTAATCTCTCAGGAACATTCTTGGCTCCTATAGAGACAACTCTGTGTGTGAAGCTACACTCCCAACATTGGTGCACAGGGAGCTTGATTCTCTCCGTGGGGTGCTGATGCTTTGTGGCAAAGCACCTGCTTGAGAATCCATCCTCTTAGGCTTCCCTCACCTCGACAGAGGTCTCATTGCTGTAGCCCTTGGCAGTTTGCAAAGAAGAAGACCCTTACCCTTCATAAAGTAGGGCCTTGTCCTAGTTTGAATGGAAAGGCAATAGCTGAGCTGAGGTAAATAAGGAGCCAGTCCCGTCTGACACATTCCCGAAGCCTGCTCCTTCATGGAAAATAACTCTAGAATCTAGAAATATCTTTGCAAGGCTAGCAAAGGGCAATCAGGAACCAGTACCCTGCCTCTGGAATTACCGACTTCTGAGCAGATCTGGAGGTCTCCTTTAGGAGAAGCTAACCCATTCCTTCCAAATAGAGGCTTCAAAACACAGGCAGGTGGGCTGCCTTTTCGTTCCCTATGGAGGCGTGCTTTTCTCTCCTCCTACGAACCCCGGTTCCCAGACACTGGGAAAAGTGGATCTTGAAGATATTTTCTCAGGGGTTGTTTTCTTGGAGCTGGGGCCGAGCCTGGAGACCCAAAGGCACAGGGGAAGGCAAGACCACATGGACAAGCCGTTGCTCTTTAGTATAGCTCTAATGAACCTCACTCTGTCAGGATCTTTCTTGATTCCTACGGAGACACACCTGTGTGTGAAGCTGCGGGCACAGAGAGCCTGATTACCCCTGTGCGGCGCTGAGTCTGGGCGGCTAAACAACAGCTTGGGAATGCAGCCTGGGGCGCTTCCCTTCCCTCGGACAGAGCTCTCCTTGCGGTAGGCCTTGGTAGTTTGCATACAATGGGGCCCTAAGCCCTCTGCAAGTTGGCCTGGCTCCTAGGTCCAAAGGGCAGGCCAGAGCGGAGCTGAGGCTGTCAGGCTCCAGACACATCTCCCATACTCCTACATCCTGCTCCTACCCGGGCGTGAACGCTAGAAGCTGGGAAGGTACCTGGACCGTGCAGGGGCGGGGCGAACGCGGGCGGCGTGGGGCGGGGGTCGGCTTCTGGCGGGGGTGGGGGCGGGCTTCCCAGTTGTGCTCTCGGAGGTGGACACTGAGGCTGAAAACGCGCCGGGAGCGCACCCGGGACTGGGTAAACCCGGGCTGCGTGGGTCGAGATTCCGATGGCTTTGGGTGGGGGTCGGTCCCAGTTGTGCTCCCGGGGGTCGCCACTGCGGCTGGGAACGCGCCGGGAGCGCGGCAGGGGCGGGGCTAACCCTGGGGGCGCGGGACGGGGGTCGGCTCAAGGGGGGGATGGGGAGGGGTTCCCAGTTGCGCTCTCGGGGGTTGCAACTGCGGCTGGGAACGCCCATTTCGTCCGCTCCTGGGTCCCCAAGGATCGCCATCCCGTGGGTGCAGTGGAGGGCTGCGGACCATAGGTAAGGGAACTGGGACTGCGTGGAGCAGGGAACCAATTATTCCGCCGTCTGTTGGCACATTCTCGGAGCTCCCCAACCTGGTGGTCGCAGAAAGGCCTTGCCTTTGGGGTCAAGGCCTTTACTGCTCCACCCCTCTGCTGAAAAATCTCAGAGTCTGCGCGGTTCTTCCAAGCAGCCTAGTGTCCGCTGGAAGTCCAAGGGACAGAACACTGAACTCTGGCCGGCTGGCCCAGCCCTGCTTCTGGCACTTTGTAAGCCAGCGGGCCCTTGAGCACCTGCTGGGATGGGAAAGGGAAGGGTCCACGGATTGCACCCTAGAAACTTAGTAGGGTGCATGGATTTCAAACCCTGGTGGCCGCCCAGGCAGCAAAGAAGGGGGGAGGGCACCTTGCTGCCCTTTCATGGCAGAATCTGTGGTTGTCCAGCTGCGTGGGCCTTTTCATGAGGACCCTGTGCAATAAAAGTTTGGTGTTTTGGAACTGAATAATTAGAACGTGTAAAAGCTTTAAATTATGTGGTGGTGTAATTAAAAAACAAAACAAAACAAAACCAAGCTCCAAGTGTTTTGCAAATGGAGGTTTAAATATTGAAGGACTGTATTCCTTGCACTGTGGCATTCTATCAAGAAGTGTGCAGGATTTTTTTTTTTTTTTTAAGAAAAGTGTTCGAAGTGAGGAAAACAGGAAACCCAGAGGTGCCCCTGTATTTTGGGGAAGGCCTTAGGAGGTCACTTGGAAATGCTGCTGGCTGTGCGGGAGGGCGGCAGATGGGCTGTGCAGGCTTGTCCTTTGCATGGATGTTCTTGTGTGTGGAAACCCAGCTCGGAGCCATCTCCTGATGTGTAAGAATTTCGCAGACAAACCTTGAGCTAAGCAATGCATTTTTTCCTAAGAAAATGTTTGTCTTAAGCGATGTAAATATCCTATGTATTTCCGCTAGACTCTGGCTTCAGGTCGGTTCCCCCAAAAGGCTCAGAAGCGATTTGAACAAAACAGCATGTTTTCCTCCTAGCTTGTTCTCCTTATCTATGTTAAGGAAATGATATATTTGCCTGCAATACTGCCTTTCTTCAAGATTCATGTCAATCAAGTTTTGGCCCGGGATGACTCACCTGCTGCCAATATTATCTCAATGCATGTCGTGGGGGAAGGGCCTGGTGCCATTCCCTGAAACAGTTCCTTTCTTTCCTTAGCTGACTGCTAGTGCCTGTAGAATATCTGGCTAAAGACCAGCAGGGGGTACTCTTACTACCCCCCCCCACCCCGCCTCAAGTCTAAGTCAGCAGCTTTCTCTATCTCTTTAATACTTTAAAAACACTTGATGACACAAAAGCTCTGAGCGATCAAATCATATCAAATCTTCATTTCAGATTGAAGATGCATTCCATGATATTGCCATCTTAAGTCTTTCCATCGTTATGGAATATCTGTCCATGTATTCAGGATAGTTTTCAGCCAGGGTGTATAATTTCCAGTGTGCCAGTCTTGTCATCCTCGTTACATCCATGGCAAAGTGTTTTATTCATGTTGATATTATTGAAAGGGAATTTTTTAAAATTCCTTTTCAGATTATTATCTGCTAATGTATACAGATAAAACTGTGTAATCATTCATTTTTATCAGTTTGGACAGCTTGATGGTTGTCTTTAATTTCTTTACTTTCTGACACTTTAAGATTATCCTGGGACACATATGTAATGCCTCACCCCTAAATTCAGACATGTGTTCAAAGAACTTCTGTCCTTTTATTTATTTATTTATTTATTCTTTAACATTGAAATCGTTTTGACTATGCTGGGTGTTTGTTGCTAGATGGAAGTAGCTAGGACCTCTGGACTGCAGTCTCTCATCTCTTGCTGACCTCTTGATGACCTCTGCAGATTCCTGGTAGGTGGGAGCTTGTTAGTTCCTTGTTCCTTATCAGAACCTCCTGTGGTAAGTGTTTTTCTCTTCTCTGTTGCCTGGTAAGGGTGGGTAGTCATGGGCATCCCAAAGTTGGCTAGAAGTCAATTATTTAGGCAGGCTTGTGCATAGATATGGGAGAAAGCAATGGCACCCCACTCCTGAAAAATCCCAAGGACGGAGGAGCCTGGTAGGCTGCAGTCCATGGGGTGGCTAAGAGTCGGACACCACTGAGCGACTTCATTTTCACTTTTCACTTTCATGCATAGGAGGAGGAAATGGCAACCCACTCCAGTGTTCTTGCCTAGAGAACCCCAGGGACTGCGGGGCCTGGTGGGCTGCCATCTATGGCGTGGCACAGGGTCGGCCTCAACTGAACCACTTAGCAGCTGCAGCAGCAGCAGCAGCAGTGCATAGATATCAAAGGGGATGAGAACAGTCAGGTAGGATCACATATGTCACCGTGAAACCATACTTCTCCTCTTAGCCAAAGCTAACAAAAGATTTCTGTTCTTGGTCAACCTAGAAGAGATCACTTAAGAGGTAAAGAAACTTAAACTCCATTAGCAAAGGCAGTTCAACATCTCAAGAAAACTTGTGCTAGGCACAAAACTCTTTTCTGGGGGCCTACTTTCCCTACAACCTCCTTATCCCATTCTGTACCCATTCCTTTGCTTCTCCCGTCCTGAAAATGCCACCTGTAAGACAGAACTACTTCGTTTTCCTTCTTAAAGTGTGATTGCATTCCATACATTCTTGTAATAACAAGTCATACATTTCCCTTCAGCAACCAAGAACTGACTCTTATATTTTCATTTGATAGATTGGTGAGCATACCTATCAGTGATAATAGCACCCACCCCGCTTCCTGCAAGAACAGAACAAAACAAAACAAAACAAAAAAATTGCTTTCTTACATTTAATATGTTCGGATGGTGCCAGTCACTATTCATGCAGAGTCAAAAATCTCTTTTGTTTCTGTGTAAAAGGGAGGTCCTTTCAAGTCGTGAATGTTTCAGAACTTTCATTTATTTGGAAGTGACCTAGCTATTCAATACACTGTCGTCACTTAGTTTAGCACCAGGATAGAAACTCAGGTAACCAAAACACCTGGAGGAACGATTGTAAGTTCAGTTCAGTTCAGTTGCTCAGTCGAGTCTGACTCTTTGGGACCCCGTGGCCTGCAGGACGCCAGGCTTCCGTGTCCATCACCAACTCCAGGGGCTTGCTCAAACTCATGTCCATCGAGTCAGTGATGCCATCCAACCATCTTATCCTCTGTCATCCCCTTCTCCTCTGCCTTCAATCAAGACTATGAGAGGCAGATATTTTAGAGTATAATTATTGTTAAGAGTTTATCTAAAAGCTCATATCACATTTACATTTTTTACATTGGTTGTTGCTGTTTCCAGGTACTTTCTTGCTGACAAGCTTGTGACACATATAACAATAGAGCAATTTTTACCTCAAAAGAAACCTAGGCACTATGAACATGTTGTGCTTAATGTTGTTGACTCTTAGACATGTCTATAGTGGAGGAGCAAAACCAAAAATACTAGATATTTAATATTGACTAGTTCCCAGTTCACGGGACTCTGACATTCATTTAGGTCAATGTTTTCTTGTATTTCCAGCAGTTTGATTTGGAAGGGCTGCCTTGTCTTGAGACCATTGAAATCAGAACTCAGAACTTGAGCAATATTATAAAAAAAAACAAGGCTCACACTGACACATACCTTAATCCAGACAGACAGACAAGACATCTTCCACTTTTCCACCTGAGATTTAAAATATTTCTTTGAGCCGTTTTCCTGGGAAGTGGGGGGGGGGATTGGGGGTGGCAGCGAGGCAGGCTTGGGTAACAAGCTAATTGTTGGTCATTGCATATGCAAAGAACCATCTTTCCGGGTTCCAAGGAAAAAAGTTTCCTTGGTACCCAATTTTATTTGGATCTATAGACTCTCATGGCCCTCCTAGGTCAGGACATCTTTCCTTTCTGTAGTCCTCGTTTTATCCCTAAATCATAGACAGCTTGGATTGTCTCTGTGGGGTGGATGTATTGTCCTCGTGTTTGACCTGGCGGCAGTAGTGAGGTCTGTGAGCCTCTCCTGGAACCGGGCGTGGGGACGGGGCTCACCGGGAGCCCCTGGTGGAAGTGGGCAATGCGCCGGGAGCGCGCCAGGGGTGGGGCGATCCCGGGCGGCGCGGGTCGAGGTTCTGGTCGGGAGGGGGTGGGGGGCGGTAACAGTTGTGCTCTCGGGGGTCACCACTGCAGCTGGAAACACGCTGGGAGTGCGGCAGGGGCGGGGTGAACCCGGGTGGCGCGGGGCGGGGTTCGGCTCCTGGTGGGGGTGGGGGAGGGCTTCCCAGTTGTGCTCTCGGTGGTGGCCACTGCGGCTGGAAACGCGCCGGGAGCGCACCCGGGGCGGGGTAAACCTGGGCTGCGCGGGTCGAGATTTAGATGGCTGTGGGTGGGGGTTCGGTCCCAGTTGTGCTCTCGGGGGTCGCCACTGTGGCTAGGAACGCCCATTTCCTACGCTCCTGTGTCCCCAAGGATCCACATCTAGTGGGTGCAGCGGAGGGCTGCGGGCCACAGGTCAGGGAACTGGGACTGCTTGGAGCAGGGAACCAAGTATTCCGCCCTCTGTTGGCACATTCTCGGAGCTCCCCAACCTGGCGGTTGCAGAAAGGCCTCGCCCTTGGTGTCAAGGCCTTTACCGCTCCACCCCTCTGCTGAAAAATCTCAGAGTCTGCGCGGTTCTTCCAAGCAGCCTAGTATCCGCTGGAAGTCCAAGGGACAGAACACTGAACTCTGGCCGGCTGGCCCAGCCCTGCTTCTGGCACTTTGTAAGCCAGCGGGCCCTTGAGCACCTGCTGGGATGGGAAAGGGAAGGGTCCACGGATTGCACCCTAGAAACTTAGTAGGGTGCATGGATTTCAAACCCTGGTGGCCGCCCAGGCAGCAAAGAAGGGGGGAGGGCACCTTGCTGCCCTTTCATGGCAGAATCTGTGGCTGTCCTGATGCGTGGGCCTTTTCATGGGGACCTTGTGCAATAAAAGTTTGGTGTTTTGGTACTGAATAATTAGAAATTGTAAAAAGTTTAAATTATGTGGTGGTGTAATTAAAAAACAAAACAAAACAAAACCAAGCCCCAAGTGTTTGGCACAGGGAGGTTTAAGTATTGAAGGCCTGTTTTCCCTGCACTGTGGCATTCTATCAAGAAGTGTGCAGGATTTTTTTTTTTTTAAGAAAAGTGTTCGAAGTGAGGGAAACAGGAAACCCAGAGGTGCCCCTGTATTTTGGGGAAGGCCTTAGGAGGTCACTTGGAAATGCTGCTGGCTGTGGGGGAGGGGGGCAGATGGGCTGTGCAGGCTTGTCCTTTGCATTCATGTTCTTGTGTGTAGAGACCCAGCTCAGAGCCATCTCCTGATGTGTAAGAATTTCGCAGACAAACCTTGAGCTAAGCAATGCATTTGTTCCTGAGGAAATGTTTGTCTTAAGCGATGTAAATATCCTATGTATATCTGCTGGACTCTGACTTCAGGTCGGTTCCCCCAAAAGGCTCAGAAGCGACTTGAACAAAACAGTATGTTTTCCTCGTACCTTGTTCTCCTAATATATGTTAAGGAAATGATATATTTGCCTGGAATACTGCCTTTCTTCAAGATTCATGTCAATCAGTTTTTGGCCCAGGATGACTCACCTGCTGCCAATGTGACCTCAAGGCCGGTGGTGGGGGAGGGGCCTGGTGCCATTCCCTGAGACAGTGCCTTTCTTTCCTTAGCTGACTGCTAGTGCCTGTAGAATATCTGGCTAGAGACCAGCAGGGCGTACACCCCGCCTCAAGTCTAAGTCAGCAGCTTTCTCTATCTCATTTATACTTTAATAACAATTGATGACACAAAAGCTCTGAGCGATCAAATCATATCAAATCTTCATTTCAGATTGAAGATGCATTCCATGGTATTGCCATCTTAAGTCTTTCCATTGTTATGGAATACCTGTCCATGTATTTAGGATAGTTTTCAGCCAGGGTGTATAAGTTCCAGTGTGCCAGTCTTGTCATCCTCGTTACATCCATGGCAAAGTGTTGTATTCATGTTGACATTATTGAAAGGGAATTTTTTTTAATTCCTTTTCAGATTATTATCTGGTAATATATACAGAAAAAACTGTGTAATCTTTCGTTTTTATCAGTTTGGACAGCTTGATAGTTGTCTTTAATTTCTTTCCTTTCTCATACTTTAAGATTTTCCGGGCACCGTGCATGTACTGCCTCACCCCTAATCTCAGTCATGTGTTCAAAGAACTTCTGTCCTTTATTTGTTTACTTATTTTTTGCAACATTGAATTCGTTTTGACTATGCTGGGTCTCTGCTGCAAGATGGAAGTTGCTAGGACCTCTGGACTGCAGTCTTCCATCTCTTACTGACCTCTTGTTGACCTCTGCAGAATCCTGGTTGGCGGGAGCTTGTTAGTTCCTCGTTCCTTACCAGGACCTCCTGTGGTAAGTGTTTTTCTCTTCTCTGTTGCCTTGTAAGGGTGGATGGTCATTGGCATCCCAAAGCTAGCTAGAAGTCAATGATTTAGGCAGGCTTGTGCATAGATATGGGAGAAGGCAATGGCACCCAACTCCAGTACTCTTGTGTGGAAAATCCCATGGATGGAGGAGCCTGGTAGGCTGCAGTCCATGGGGTCGCTAAGAGTCGGACACCACTGAGCGACTTCACGTTCACTTTTCACTTTCATGCATGGGAGGAGGAAATGGCAACCCACTCCAGTGTTCTTGCCTAGAGAACCCCAGGGACTGCGGGGCCTCGTGGGCTGCCGTCTATGGGGTCGCACAGAGTCGGACACGACTGAAACGACTTAGCAGCAGCAGCGGCGGCAGCAGCAGCAGAAGCAGTGCATCGATATCAAAAGGGCTGCAAACAGTCAGGAAGGATCACATATGTCACCGTGAAACACTACTTCTCCACTTAGCCAAAGCTAACAAAAGATTTCTGTTCTAGGTCAACCTAGAAGAGATCACTTAAGAGGTAAAGAAACTTAAACTCCATTAGCAAAGGCAGTTCGACATCTCAAGAAAACTTGTGGTAGGCACAGAACTCTTTTCTGGGGGTCCACTTTCCCTACAACCTCCTTATCCCATTCTGTACCCATTCCTTTGCTTCTCCCATCCTGAAACGGCCACCTGTAAGACAGAACTACTTTGTTTTCCTTCCTCAAGTGCCATTGCATTCCACATACTTTCTTGTAATAACAAGTCATACATTTCCCTTCAGCAACCAAGAACTGACTTTTATATTGGCATTGGCTATAGCCCGGCCCCCTCCCCCCACCCCCAAGAACAGAACAAAACAAAACAAAACAATTGCTTTCTTACATTTAACATGTCAGGATGGTGCCAGACACTATTCATGGAGAGTCAAAAATCTCTTTTGTTTCTGTGTAAAAGGGAGGTCCTTTCAAGTCGTGAATGTTTCAGAACTTTCATTTATTTGGAAATGACCTAGCTATTCAATACACTGTCGTCACAAGGATAGAAACTCGGGTAACCAAAACACCTGGAGAAACGTTTGTTAGTTCAGTTCAGTTCAGTTGCTCAGTCGTGTCTGACTCTTTGGGACCCCGTGGCCTGAAGGACGCCAGGCTTCCGTGTCCATCACCAGCTCCAGGGGCTTGCTCAAACTCATGTCCATCGAGTCAGTGATGCCATCCAACCATCTTATCCTCTGTCATCCCCTTCTCCTCTGCCTTCAATCAAGACTATGAGAGGCAGATATTTTAGAGTATAATTATTGTAAAGAGTTTGTCTAAAAGCTCATATCACATTTACATTTTTTACTTTTGTTGTTGTCGTTTCCAGGTAGTTTCTTGCTGACAAGCTTGTGACAGATATAACAATAGAGCAATTTTTACCTTACAATAAACCTAGGCACTATGAACATGTTGTGCTTAATGTTGTTGACTCTTAGACATGTCTATAATGGAGGGGCAAAACCAAAAATACTAGATATTTAATATTGACTAGTTCCCAGTTCACGGGACTCTGACATTCATTTAGGTCAATGTTTTCTTGTATTTCCAGCAGTTTGATTTGGAAGGGCTGCCTTGTCTTGAGACCATTGATATCAGAACACAGAACTTGAGCAATATTATCAAAAAACACAGGGCTCACACTGACACATACCTTAATCCAAACAGACAGACAAGACATCTTCCACTTTTCCACCTGAGATTTAAAATATTTCTTTGAGCCAGTCTTCTGGGGAGTGGGGGGATGGGGGTGGCAGTAAGGCAGGCTTGGGTAACAAGCTAATTGTTGGTCATTGCATATGCAAAGAACCAGCTTTCCGGGTTCCAAGGAAAAATGTTTCCTTGGTAACCAACTTTGTCTGGTTCTATAGAATATCATGGCCCTCCTAGGTCAGGTCATCTTGCCTTTCTGTAGTCCTCGTTTTATCCCTAAATCATAGACAGCTTGGATTGTCTCTGTGGGGTGTATGTATTGTCCTCATGTTTGACCTGGCGGCAGCAGCGAGGTCCGAGAGCCTCTCCTGGAACCGGGCGTGGGGACGGGGCTCACCGAGAGCCACTGGTGAAGGTGGGCAGCGGCCCTGGAGCGCGGCAGGGGCGGGGCGAACCCGGGCGGCGCAGGGCGGGTGTCGGCTCCTGGCGGGGGTAGGGGAGGGCTTCCCAGTTGTGCTCTCGGAGATGGCCACTGCAGCTGGAAACGCGCCGGGAGCGCAGCCAGGGTGGGGTAAACCTGGGCTGCACAGGTCGAGATTCCGCTCGCTGTGGGTGGGTGGTCGGTCCCTGTTGTGCTCCCGGGGGTCGGCAATATGGCTGGGAATCCGCCTGGAGCCCGGCAGGGCCGGGGCGAAACCTGGCGGCGCGGGGCGGGGTGGGGTTCCGTTCGCAGCGGGGGTCGGCTCCTGGCGGGGGTGGGGGAGGGCTTTCCAGATGTGCTGTTGGGGGTCGCCATTGCGGCTGGGAATGCCCATTTCGTGAACTCCTGGATCCCCAAGGATCGGCATCCATTGGCCACAGCGGAGGGGTGCGGAACACAGGTAAGGGAACGGGGACTGCCTGGAGCAGGGAACCATGTATTCCGCCCTGTGTTGGCACAGTCTCAGAGCTCCCCAACCTGGCGGTCGCAGAAAGGCCTCGTCTTTGGGGTCAAGGCCTTTACCGCTCCACCCCTCTGCTGAAAAACCTCAGAGTCTGCGCGGTTTTCCCAAGCAGCCTAGTGTCCGCTGGAAGTCCAAGGGACAGAACCCTGAATTCTGGCCGGCTGGCCCAGCCCTGCTTCTGGCACTTTGTAGGCCAGCGGGCCCTGGAGCACCTGCTAGGATGGGAAAGGGAAGGGTACGCGAATTGCACCCTGGTGGCCGCCGAGGCAGCAAAGAAGTGGGGAGGGCACCTTACTGCCCTTTAATGGCAGACAGAATCTGTGGCTGTCCTGCTGCGTGGGCCTTTTCATGGGGACCTTGTGCAATAAAAGTTTACCGGTGACCTTAGGGAACTTCCCAGTGTGCTTCTGACAGATGAGGGATGCTGTGGAGTTGGCGGGGCCTCTCAGGACTCCGCTGGGTTTGGCGCAATGGAAGAGGGCCTCATCTCCAGGGAAGGCAGGAACCTCAGGCTTCCTCTCCGTTTAGGACTCCGACCGCAGGGTCCCTGCAGAGTTGGGACAAGAGAGTCAGGAATCGTCTTGTCTGAGGAAGGGAACTCCGCTTGCCTCTCGAGGTGCTCAGGGGGTCTCAGGCCCCTTGTTGAGCTGTGTGTGGAACCTGCGGGTGTTTCCGGAAATGCACGACGGTGACAGTGCCCCTTCGTGTTGTGCCTTCACCCACTGGGTTGCCTTCGAAGAGGTGTCCGGGCCTCGGGTTCTTTTCAAGAGCGGACAGGGAAATCGGGGTCTTTCGGCATGTGGGACCACCCACGGGGCTAGTCTCAAATTTCCTAGTGAGGCCGGCTTCATCCTGAGGTGTGCTGGGAAGGCCGGGGACGCTTCCAGACAACTCAGGGGGATCGACTCTCCTGTCGCCATCAGGAGGGGAGAAGGGGCTCAGATGAAGTGGGGACGGAACCCTCGGTGTTACCCTCGAGGGAAACCGGCGTGTGGGGGACTTTTGGGGGTTGCATGAAAGGAGTCAGGTACCGTTTCGCACTTCAGGACAGAACCTGGGACTTCCCTTGAGACGCCGTAGCGGGCAAGGGCCTCATCTTGCGAAGACGTTGGGACCATGTGGATTTTCTCGAGTTGCGGCGGGATTCTAGAATTACGACGGGGATTTCAGGCTTCCTCTTGTGTTGGCCCTGGGAAGCCTAATCTTCCATTCGAGTTGCGAGGGAAAGCTGAGGGTTGCACTCGAGTCACTGCAGGGCCAAAGAGACTTCATCTAGGCCTGTGTCCGGGACTTAACGTTCTTCTCAAGGGAAGACAGGGATCTCAGGGTGGCGTTCCAGACTCCCCCGGGGAGTCAGGCCTCGCCTCGAGGGCAAGCCAAGGTCTCCGCTCTCCTCTCAAGTCGCGACGCAGATCTCTTGGAGCCCACTGAGTGGCCTCAAGGGAGTCAGGCCTTCTCTTCAGTTTGGAGAGAGGACTCGGGATTGTGCTCTGGGTCAGGCAGGAAAAGAAGGCCCTAACCTCGCGAGGATGGGGGCTTCTCAGGGGTTTCCTCGAGCTGCGGCGCCCGTGGGGGTTTTCTCACGAGGCAAGACGAGGATCTCAGGGAGCCTCTCGTGCGGTGCCAGGGAAGTCAGGTCTCTGTGCGCGTGGCGAGGGGGAGCGCGTCATGGCTCTCCAGTCATGGGAGAGGACTAGGGCCTCCAGACGCGTTGAAGAAGGACACTTGAGGTCTTTCTGGGGTTGCGGCGGGAAAGCCTCGTTTCCCTCGACTTCTGCCGGGGACCTGAGGGAACTTCCCATGGTGCCTCTGATAGGTGAGGGATGCTGTGGAGTTGGCGGGGCCTCTCGGGACTCCGCTGGGCTTGGCGCAATTGAAAAGGGCCTCATCTCGAGGGGAGACAGGAAACTTAGGCTTCCTCTCCTTTTCGGACTCCAACCACAGGGTCCCTGCAGAGTTGGGACAGGAGAGTCAGGCCTCGTCTTGTCTGAGGAAGGGAACTCCGCTGGCCTCTCGAATTGCTCAGGGTGTCTCACGCACCTCGTCGAGCTGAGTGTGGAAACCGCGGGTTTTTCCGGACGACGCACGGGGGTGTCAGTGCCCCTTCGAAAGGTAACTTCACCCACAGGGTTGCCTTCGAAGAGGTGTCCGGGCATCGGGTTCTTATCCAGAGCGGAGTGGGAAATCGGGGTCGTTCGGCATGTGGCACAACCCACGGGGCTCCTCTCGAATTTCCTCGGGAGGCCGACCTCATCCTGAGGTGTGCCGGGAAAGCCGGGAACCCCTTCCAGAATACGCAGGGGAATCGACTCTCCTGTCGTGATGAGGAGGGGAGAAGGGGCTCAGATGAAGGGGTGCCAGGACCCTCGGTGTTCCCCTCGAGGGAACCCGGCGTGTCTGGGAAATTTTGGAGGTCGCATGAAGGGTGTCAGGTACCGTTTCGCAACTCAGGACAGAACGTGAGACTTCCCTTGAGACGCCGTAGAGGGCAAGGGCCCCATCTTGCGAAGACGTTGGGACCACGTGGTTTTTCTCGAGTTGCGGCGGGATTCTCGAGTTACAACGGGGATTTCAGGCTTCCTCTTGGGTTGGCCCTGGGAAGCCCCATCTTCCATTCGAGTTGCGAGGGAAAGCTGGGGGTTGCGCTCGAGTCACTGCAGGGCCCAAGAGACCTCATCTAGGCGTGTGTCCAGGACCTAGTAATACTCTCAAGGGAAGACAGGGATCCCGGGGTTGCACTCCAGAGTCCCCCGTGGAGTCAGGCCTCGTCTCGAGGGGAAGCAAAGAACTCCGCTCTTCTCTTGAGCCACGACGCGGATCTCTTGGAGCCCTCTGAGTGGCCTCAAGGGAGTCAAGCCTAATCTTCAGTTTGGAGAGAGGACTCAGGATTGCTCTCCAGGAAGTGCAGGAAAAGAAGCCCTCACCTCGCGAGGACGGGGGCTTCTCAGGGGTTTCCTCGAGCTGCGGCGTCCGTGGGGCTTTTCTCACGAGGCACGACGAGGTTCTCAGGGAGCCTCTCGTGCGGCGCCAGGGAAGTCAGGTCTCCATGAGCGTGGCGAGGGGGAGCGCGTCATTGTTCTCGAGTCCTGGGAGGGGACTAGGGCATCAAGGCGTGTAGAAGAAGGACTCTCGAGGTCTTTCTCGGCTTGCGGCGGGAAACCCTCGTTTCCCTCGACTTCTCCCGGTTACCTGAGGGAACTTCCCAGGGTTCCTCTTAGAGGTGAGGGATGCTGTGGAGTTGGTGGGCCATCTCGGGACTCCTCTGGGTTTGGCGCAATCGAAGAGGGCCTCATCTCGAGGGGAGACAGGACCTCAGGCTTCCTCTCCGTTTCGTACTCAGACAGCAGTGTCCCTGCAGCGTTGGGGCAGGAGAGTCAGGCCTCGTCTTGTCTGAGGAAGGGAACTCCGCTTGCCTCTCGATTTGCTCAGAGAGTATCAGTCCCCTCGTGGAGCTGTGTGTGGAACCCGCGGGTGTTTCCGGACGATGCACGGGAGTGTCAGTTTCCCTTCGTGTTGTTCCTTCACTCACAGGGTGGCCTTCGAAGTGGTGTCCGGGCATCGGGTTCTCCTCAACTGCGGACCGGGAAATCAGGGTCGTTCAACATGGGGCACAAGCCACGGGGCTTGTCTCGAATTTCCTCGCGAGGCCGGCCTCATCCTGAGGGGCGCCGTGCATGCCGGGAACCCCTTCCAGACCACGCAGGGGAATCTACTCTCCTGTCGTGAACAGGAGAGGAGTAGGAGCTCAGAGGAAGTGGTGCCGGGACTCTCGGTGTTCCCCTCAAGAGAACCCAGCATGTCGGGGAACTTTTGGATGTCGCATGAAGGTTGTCAGGTACCGTGTCTCACTTCACGACGGAACATGGGACTTCCCTTGAGACGCCTTACCGGGCAAGGGCCTCATCTTGCGAAGACGTTGAAACCACGTGGTTTTTCTCGAGTTGCGGCAGGATTCTCGAGTTTCGACGAGGATTTCAGGCTTCCTCTTGGGTTGGCCTTGGGAAGCCCCATCTCCCATTCAAGTAGCGAGGGAAATCTGGGGGTAGCGCTCGAGTCACTGCAGGGCCAAAGAGACCTCATCAAGGCGTGTGTCCTGGAACTAATATTCCTCTCCAGGGAAGGCAGGGATCTCGGGGTTGCATTGCAGGCTCCCCCGGGGAGTCAGGCCTTGTCTCGAGGAGAAGCAAAGGTCTCCGCTCTCCTCTCGAGTCGCGACGCGGGTCTCTTGGACCCCCTGAGCGGCCTCAAGGGAGTCCAGCCTCCTCTTCCGTTTGGAGAGAGGACCCGGGATTGCTCTCCAGGCCCTGCAGGAAAAGAAGGCCCTCAGCTCGCGAGGACGAGGGCGTCTCAGGGGTTTCCTCGAGCTGCGGCGCCCGTGGGGGTTTTCTCCCGAGGCACGACGAGGATCTCAGGGAGCCTCTCGTGCGGTGCCAGGGAAGTCAGGTCTCCATGCGCGTGGCGAGGGGGAGCGCGTCCTGGCTCTCGAGTCACGGGAGGGGACTAGGGCCTCGAGACGCGTTGAAGAAGGACTCTCGAGGTCTTTCTCGGGGGGCGGCGGGAAACCCTCGTGTCCCTCGCCTTCTGCCGGGGACCTTAGGGAACTTCCCCGGGTGCCTCTGAGAGGCGAGGGATCCTGTGGAGGTGGCGGGGCCCCTCGGGACTCCGCTGGGTCTGGCGCAACGGAAGAGGGCCTCACCTCGAGGGGAGGCAGGAACCTCAGGCTTCCTCTCCGTTTCGGACTCCGACCGCAGGGTCCCTGCAGAGTTGGGACAGGAGAGTCAGGCCTCGTCTTGTCTGAGGAAGGGAACCCCGCTGGCCTCTCGAGTTGCTCAGGGGGTCTCAGGCCCCTCGTCGAGCTGTGTGTGGAACCCGCGGGTCTTTGCGGACGATGCACGGGGGTGGCAGTGCCCCTTCGTGTTGTGCCTTCACCCACAGGGTTGCCTTCGAAGAGGGGTCCGGGCCTCGGGTCCTTCTCAAGAGCGGACCGGGGAATCGGGGGCGTTCGGCCTGTGGCCCCACCCACGTGGCTCGTCTCGAATTTCCTCGTGAGACCGGCCTCATCCTGAGGTGCGCCGGGAAGGCCGGGAACCCCTTCCAGACCACGAATGGGAATCGCCTCTCCTGTCGCGATCAGGAGGGGAGAAGGGGCTCAGAGGAAGCGGTGCCGGGACCCTCGGTGTTCCCCTCGGGGGAACCCGGCGTGTCGGGGGACTTTTGGGGGTTGCAGGAAGGCTGTCAGGGACCGTCTCGCCCTTCAGGGCGGAACAGGGGACTTCCCTTGAGACGCCGTCGCGGGCAAGGGCCTCATCTTGCCAAGCGGTGGGAACCACGTGGTTTTTCTCGAGTTGCGGCGGCATTCTCGAGTTACGACGGGGATCTCAGCCTTCCCCTTGGGTTGGCCCTGAGAAGCCCAATCTTCCCCTTGGGTTGCGAGGGAAAGCTGGGGGTGGCGCTCGAGTCTCCGCAGGGCCGAAGAGACCTCACCTAGGCGTGTGTCCGGAACCTAATTTTCCTCTCCAGGGAAGGCAGGGATCTCGGGGTTGCATTCCAGGCTCCCCCGGGGAGTCAGGCCTCGTCTCGAGGGGAAGCCAAGGACTCCGCTCTCCTCTTGAGTCGCGTCGCGGGTCTCTTGGAGCCCCCTGAGCGGCCTCAAGGGAGTCCAGCCTCCTCTTCCGTTTGGAGAGAGGACCCGGGATTGCTCTCCAGGCCATGCAGGAAAAGAAGGCCCTCAGCTTGCGAGGACGGGGGCGTCTCAGGGGTTTCCTCGAGCTTCGGGGCCCGTAGAGGTTTTCTCCCGAGGCACGACGAGGATCTCAGGGAGCCTCTCGTGCGGCGCCAGGGAAGTCAGGTCTCCATGCGCGTGGCAAGGGGGAGCGCGTCATGGCTGTCGAGTCACGGGAGGGGACTAAGGCCTGGAGACGCGTTGAAGAAGGACTCTCGAGGTCTTTGTCGGGGGGCGGCGGGAAACCCTCGTTTCCCTCGCCTTCTGCCGGGGACCTTAGGGAACCTCCCAGGGTGCCTTTGAGGGGCGAGGGATCCTGTGGAGGTGGCGGGGCCCCTCGGGACTCCGCTGGGTCTGGCGCAACGGAAGAGGGCCTCACCTCGAGGGGAGGCAGGAACCTCAGGCTTCCTCTCCGTTTCGGACTCCAACCGCAGGGTCCCTGCAGAGTTGGGACAGGAGAGTCAGGCCTCGTCTTGTCTGAGGAAGGGAACCCCGCTGGCCTCTCGAGTTGCTCAGGGGGACTCAGGCCCCTCGTCGAGCTGTGTGTGGAACTCGCGGGTCTTTGCGGACGATGCCCGGGGGTGGCAGTGCCCCTTCGTGTTGTGCCTTCACCCACAGGGTTGCCTTCGAAGAGGGGTCCGGGCCTCGGGTCCTTCTCAAGAGCGGACCGGGGAATCGGGGGAGTTCGGCATGTGGCCCCACCCACGTGGCTCGTCTCGAATTTCCTCATGAGACCGGCCTCATCCTGAGGTGCGCCGGGAAGGCCGGGAACCCCTTCCAGACCACGCAGGGGAATCGCCTCTCCTGTCGCGATCAGGAGGGGAGAAGGGGCTCAGAGGAAGCGGTGCCGGGACCCTCGGTGTTCCCCTCGGGGGAACCCGGCGTGTCGAGGGACTTTTGGGGGTCGCAGGAAGGCTGTCAGGGAACGTTTCGCCCTTCAGGGCGGAACAGGGGACTTCCCTTGAGACGCCGTGGCGGGCAAGGGCCTCATCTTGCCAAGAGGTGGGAACCACGTGGTTTTTCTCGAGTTGCGGCGGCATTCTCGAGTTAAGACGGGGATCTCAGCCTTCCCCTTGGGTTGGCCCTGGGAAGCCCAATCTTCCCCTCGGGTTGGGAGGGAAAGCTGGGAGTTGCGCTCGAGTGACTGCAGGGCCGAAGAGACCTCACCTAGGCGTGTGTCCGGGACCTAATATGCCTCTCCAAGGAAGGCAGGGATCTCGGGGTTGCATTCCAGGCTCCCCCGGGGAGTCAGGCCTCGTCTCGAGGGGAAGCCAAGGACTCTGCTCTCTTCTCGAGTCGCGACGCGAGTCTCTGGTAGCCCCCTGAGCGGCCTCAAGGGAGTCCAGCCTCCTCTTCACTTTTGAGAGAGGATTCGTGATTGCTCTCCAGGCCAGGCACTAAAAGAAGGCCCTCACCTCGCGAGGACGGGGGCATCTCAGGGGTTTCCTCGAGCTGCGGCACCCGTGGGGGTTTTCTCCCGAGGCACGACGAGGATCTCAGGGAGCCTCTCATGCGGCTCCAGGGAAGTCATGTCTCCATGCACGTGGCGAGAAGGAGCGCATCATTGTTCTCGAGTCATGGGAGGGGACTAGGGCCTCAAGACGCATTGAAGAAGGAATCTCGATGTCTTTCTCGGGTTGCAGCGGGAAACCCTCGTTTCCCCCGACTTCTGCCGGGGACCTGAGGGAACTTCCCAGGGTGCCTCAGAGAAGTGAGAATAGCTGTGGAGTTGGTGGGACCTCTCGGGACTCCACTGGATTTGTCGCAATGGAAGAGGGCCTCATCTCGAGTGGAGGCAGGAACCTCAGGCTTCGTCTCCAAATCTGACTCTGATCGTAGTGTCCCTGCAGAGTTGGGACAGGAGAGTCAGGCTATGTCTTTTCTGAGGAATGGAACTCCGCTTGCCTCTCGAGTTGTTCATGGGGTTTCAGGCCCCTTGTCAAACTGTGTGTGGAATCTTCAGGTTTTTCCAGACGATGCACGGGGCTGTCAGTGACCCTTCGTTTTGTGTCTTCATCCACAGGATTGCCTTCGAAGAGGTGTCCGGGCATCGTGTTCTTATGAAGTGCGGACAGGGAAATCGGGGTCGTTCAGCATTTGGCACCACCCACGTGGCTAGTCTCGAATTTCCTCATGAAACCGGCCTCATCCTGAGGTGTGCCGCGAAGGTCATGAAACCCTTCCAGACAAAGCAGAGGATTCGACCCTCCTGTGGCGATCAGGAGGGGAGAAGTGGCTCAGATGAAGTGCTGCTGGGAACCTCGGTGTTTCCCTCAAGTGAGACATGCATGTCGGGTAACTTTTGGGGTCACATAACGCGTTCCAAGTACCGTTTCGCTCTTCAAATTGGAACGTGGGACTTCTCTTGGGGTGCTCCAGCGGGCAAGGGCCTCATCTTGGAATGACTGGGGAACCACTTGGCTTTTCTCTAGTTGCGGTGGGATATTTGAGTTACCACAGCGAATTCATGCTTCCTCTTGTGTTGGCCCACAAAAGTCTTATCTTCCATTCGAGATTCGAGGAAGAGCTGGAGGTGCGCTCTAGTCACTGAAGGCAAAAGAGACCCCACCAAGACTTGTGTGCAGGACCTAATGTTCATGTCAAGGGGCGACAGAAATCTCGGGGTTGCATTCCAGACTCACCCTGGAGTCAGGCCTCGTCTCGAGGGGAAGCAAAGGACTCAGCTCTCCTCTCGAGTCGGACGGGAATGTCTTGGAGCCCACTTAGTGGCTTAAAGGGAGTCAAACCTCCTCTGGTGTTTGGAGGGAGGACACGAGATTGCTCTCCAGGCAATGCAGGAAATGAAGGCCCTCATCTCCCGATGACTGGGGCGTCTCGTAGGTTTTCTCGAGCTGTGGCGCTAGTGTGGGGTTTCTCACGAAGTAAGACTGGGAGCTCAGTGAGCCTCTCATGTGGTGCCAGGGCAGTCAGGTCTCTATGCACGTGGTGAGAGGGAGCCCGTCATTGTTCTCGAGTCATGGTAGGGGAATTGGGCCTGAAAACGTGTTAAAGAAGGACTCTCGAGGTCTTTCTTGGGTTGCAGCAGGAAACCCTGGGTTCCATCGACTTGTGCCAGTGACCTCAGGAAGCTTCTCAGCGTGCCTCTGAGAAGTCAGGGTCACTGTGGAGTTGGGAGGGGCCTCTCGGAACTCCACTGGGTTTGGTGCAATGGAAGAGGGCCTCATGACAAGTTGAGGCAGGAACCACAGGGTTCCTCTCCTGGCTTCGAATGCGCCAGATCTGACTCGGATCGCAGAGTCCCTGCAGAGTTGGGACAGGAGTGTCAGGCCTCGTCTTGTGTGGAGGAATGGAACTCCGCTTGACTCTCGCGTTGTTCATGGGGTGACAGGCCACTTGTCGATTTGTATGTGGAACTTGTGGGTTTTTCTGGACGATGCACCGGGGTGTCACTGCCCCTTCGTGTTGTGCCTTGATCCACAGGATTGCCTTCGAGTTGGGTTCTGCCATCGGGTTCTTATCAAGAGCGGACCAGGGAATCGGGGTCTTTTGGCATGCCGCACCACCCACGAGGCTATGTCTCGAATTTCCTCGTGAGACTGGCCTCATCTTGATGTGCGCCAGGAAGGTCGGGAACGCCTTCCAGACAAAGCAGGGGAATCGAACCTCCTGTCGCGATCAAGAGGGGAGAAGAGTCTCAGATGAAGTGGTGCCGGGAACCTCGGTGTTCTCCTCAAGTGAGACTGGTATGTCGGGGAACTTTTGGGGTCGCATCAAGGGTTCCAAGTAACTTTTCACTCTTCAATACGGAACGTGGGACTTCTCTTGAGACGCTGTAGCGGGCAAGGGCCTCATCTTTCGATGACGGGGGAACCACGTGGTTTTTCTTGAGTTGGGGCGGGATTCTCGAGTTACAACCGGGAATTCAGGCTTCCTCTTCAACTGGCCCAGGGAAGTCCAGTTTTCATTCGAATTGTGAGTTAGAACTGGGGATTGCTCTCGAGACACTGCAGGGCCAAATAGACCTCATCTAGGCTTGTGTCCAGGACCTAATGTTCCTCTGCTGGGGCGAAAGCGATCTCAGCATTGCATTCTCGACTCACCCGGGGAGTCAGGCCTCGTCTCGAGGGGAAGCCAAGGACACCGCTCTCCTTTCGAGTCGCGACGGGCACCTCTTGGAGCCCACTTTGTGGCCTAAAATGAGTCAAGCCTCCTGTGAAGTTTGGAGAGAGGACTTGGGACTGCTCTCCAGGCCATGCAGGAAAAGATGGCCCTCATCTCGCGATGACGGAGGGATCTTGTGGGTTTTCTCGAGCTGTGGCACCAGTGTGGGGTTTCACACGAGGTACGACAGGGAGCTCAGGGAGCCTCTCGTGTGGCGCCAGGGAAGTCAGGTCTCCATGTGGGTGGCGAGGGGGAGCGCATTATTGCTCTCGAGCTATGGTAGGGGAATCTGACCTCAAGACACATTGAAGAAGGACTCTCGAGGTCTTTCTTTGGTTGTGGCAGGAAACCCTTATTTCCCTTGACTTTTGCCGATGGCCTCAAGGAGCTTCTCAGAATGCCTATGAGAAGTCAGGGATACTGTGGAGATGGGAGGGGCCTCTCGGGACTCCACTGGGTTTGTTTTAATGGAAGAGGGCCTCATCTCGGGTTGAGGCAGGAACCTCAGGTTTCCTCTCCATTTCTGACTCAGATCGAAGCGTGCCTGCAGAGTTGGGATTGGATACTCAGGCCTCGTCTTGTCTGAGGAAGGGAACTCCACTTACCTCTCTCATTGTTTAAGGGGTGACAGGCCAGTTGTGGAGCTGTTTGTGGATCCTGCAGGGTTTTCCGGACGATGAACAGGGTTGCCAGTGCCCCCTCGTGTAGTGCCTTCATCCACAGGGTTGCCTTAGAAGAGGTGTCCGGGCATCGGGTTCTTATCAAGAGCAAGACCGAGAAATCGGGGTCTTTTGGCACGTGGCACCAACACGAGGCTACGTCTCGAATTTCTTCGTGAGACTGGCCTCATCCTGAGGTGCGCCATGAAGGTCGGGAACGCCTTCTAGACAAAGCAGGGGGATCGACCTTCCTGCCGTGATCAGGAGCGGAGAAGGGGTTCAAATGAAGTGGTGCCAGGAACTTCGGTGTTCCCTTGGAGTGAGACCGGTATATTGGGGAACTTTTGGGGTCGCATCAAGGGTGCCAAGTAGCATTTCGAACTTTATGACGAAACATGGGACTTCTCTTGAGACTCTGTAGCAGGCAAAGGCCTCATATTGCGATGAATGGGGAACCACGTGGTTTTTAAGAGTTGCGGTGGGATTCTCGAGTTACAACGGGAAATTCAGACTTCCTCTTGTGTTGGCCCAGTGAAGACCAATCTTCCATTCGAATTGCAAGGGAGAGATGGGTGTTGCTCTCGAGTCACTGTAGGGCAAAATAGACCTCATCTAGGCTTTTGTCCAGGACATAATGTTCCTCTCCAGGGGCAACAGGGATCTCGGGGTTGCATTCCAGACTCACCCGAGGTAAGGCCTCATCTCGAGGGGAAACAAAGTACTCTGCTCTCCTCTCAAGTCGCGACAGGTATCTCTTGGAGCCCATTGAGTGGCCTAAAGGGAGTAAAGCCTCCTGTGAAGTTTGGAGAAAAGACCAGGGATTGCTCTCCAGGTCAGGCAGGAAAAGAAGTCCCCAATCTCGCGATGACGGTGGGTTTTCCCGAGCTGCGGCGCCAGTGTGGGGTTTCTCACGAGGTATGACGGGGAGCTCAGGGAGCCTCTCATGTGGCGCCAGGGAAGCCAGGTGTCCATGCACATGGCGAGGGGGAGCGTGTCATTGCTCTTGAGTCATGGTAGGGGAATCCGTCCTCAAGACGCGTTGAAGACGGACTCTTGAGGTCTTTCTCGGGTTGCGGCAGGATACCCTGTGTTCCCTCGACTTGTGCCGGTGACCTCAGGGAGTTGCTCATGGTGCCTCTGAGAAGACACTGATACTGTGGAGTTGGGAGGGGCCTCTCGGGACTCCACTGGGTGTGGTATAATACAAGAGGGCCTCATCTCGTGTTGAGGAAGGAACCTCAGGGTTCCTCTCCATTTCAGACTCCGATCTCAGGATTCCTGCAGAGTTGGGACAGGAGAGTCAGGCCTCGTATTCTGTGGAGAAATGAAACTTAGCTTGCCTCTCGAGTTGTTCACGAGGTAACAGGTCACTTGTCGAGCTGTATGTGGAACCTGCAGTATTTTCCAAAAGATGCACGGGTGTTCAGGGTCCCTCCTTGTTGTGCCTTCATCCTACGGGATGCATTCCAAGACGTGTACGGGCATCGGGTTCTTATTAATAGCTGACCGGGAAATGGGGTCTTTCCGCATGTGGCACCACCCACGAGGCTACATCTCCAATTTCCTCGTGAGACAGGCCTCATCCTGATGTGCGCTGGGAAGATCGGTAACCCCTTCCACACAAAGCAGGAGAAAAGACACTCCTGTTGCAATCAGGAGGGGAGAAGGGGCTCAAATGATGTGGTGCGGGGAACATGGGTGTTACCCTCGAGTGAGGCCTGTATGTTGGGGAACTTTGGGGGTGCCATCATGGGTGCCAAGTACCGTTTTGCACTTCAGTAGGAACGTGGGACTTCTTTTGAGACGCTGTGGCGGGCAAGGGCCTCATGCTGCGAAGACGATGGAACCACGTGGTTTTTATCGAGTTGCGGCGGGATTCTCGAGTTATGACGTGGATCTCAGGCTTCCTCTTGTGTTAGCCCTGGGAAGCCCAAACTTCCCTTCGAGTTGCGAGGGAAAGCTGGATGTTGTGCTCGAATCACTGCAAGGCCAAAGAGACCTCATCTAGGCGTGTGTCCAGGACCTAATAGTCCTCTCAAGGGAAGACAAGGATCTCGGGATTGCACTCCAGACTCCCCCGGGGAGTCAGGCCTCGCCTCGAGGGGAAGCAAAGGACTGCGCTCTCCTCTCGAGCCGCGACGCAGATCTCTTGGAGCCCACTGAGTCGCCTCAAGGGAATCCATCCTACTCTTCAGTTTGGAGACAGGACTCGGGATTGCTCTCCAGGCCAGGCAGGAAAAGAAGTCCCTCAGCTCGCGAGGACGGGGGCGTCTCAGGGGTTTCCTCGAGCTGCGGCGCCTGTGGGGGTTTTCTCCCGAGGCACGACGAGGACCTCAGGGAGCCTCTCGTGCGGCGCCAGGGAAGCCAGGTCTGCATGCGTGAGGTGAGGGGGAGCGCATCATTGCTCTCTAGTCCAGAGAGGGGACAAGGGCCTCAAGACACTTTGAAGAAGGACTCTCGAGGTCTTTCTCGAGTGGTGGCAGGAAACCCTCATTTCCCTCGACTTCTGCAGGGGACCTGAGGGAACTTCCCAGGGTGCCCCTGAGAGGTGAGGGATGCTGTGGAGTTAGCGGGGCCACTGGTGGACCCAATGTAGTGACCTGTGAATAATGTATGCTCTCATCTTGTTTAAACCCTCAATATAATGTTTGCTCCTTTGTAAGTGTTACAACGTCCACCTTATCTTATAACGTAACCACTTATTGATATAACTATAGTCTTGCCGTGTTACAACAACTTCAGGATTTAATGCGATTGCGACGATTTGTGGGCTTACTTATTTTAGGAATATCAGCTTTAATAACCGCAATTACTTCTGTTACTGTGGCAGCAATATCATTGACTCAACAAGTGCATACTGCCCAATATGTTGATACCATGTCTAAAAATGTTTCACTAACTCTAACAACACAGGAAGCTATAGATAAGAAATTAGAGATGAGAGTAGACGCCTTAGAAGAGGCAATAATGCATATTGGGACTGATTTACAGGCTTTAAAACTGAAAATGGCTTTGTCTTGCCACGCTGATTACCGGTGGATATGCGTGACATCTTTAAAGGTAAATGAGACAGATTATGAATGGGAAAAAATCAAAAATCATATCTCAGGTGTTTGGAACAGCTCTGACATTGGCCTGGACTTAGGGAAACTTCATAATCAAATCCAGACCCTGAAACACTCTCGACTGGATTTTACCGCCGCTGGAGCAGCTAATGACTTTTTTCACACCTTCTCTAACTTTTATTTCTGGAAAAAACATTCTGTCTAATCTTCTCATAATCATTCTTCCTTGTGTTGTCAGGATTCTTCGGCAGAACATTCAGAAGCTCGCGACTGAGCTGCATCTGGCTGTTTTAAGAAATAAAAAAGGGGGAGATGCTGGGAGCCGGCATATTGCATATTGAGTGAGGATCTGGAATAGCTCAACTGGAATTCTATCACTGCCGGGAGCCAGCGTGAGGCACTCCGCCCATGACAAAGGTCATGAGGAAGGAGGCTCGGCATATGCAAAGGCGGGGTCGAGCCTCAGGAGTCCCCCTGGAAATTCTCGAGCATCTACCCCCAAACCAGAGTCTGCCTACTTTCTGCTTTGTGCTTTCACCTACACCTCTGACTTTACGGGGGGCTGTCTCCCACTACCTCTCTCTGGAAAAAGAGTTAGCTTACAGCTCCAGTTAATAATTCCTGGGTGTGACAGTGTTTAACCTACAAACTCCTTTGGAAATCCTCTAGCCTGCCTGAATGGGTTTTTCCGGCCACATGTGATTGTTCAGAGCCTCCCAACTGTGAGAGGCAGGAGATGTTCTAAACTGCCTAAACACAGATTCCTTTGAGTAGTTAAAAGATTAATTAGAAATTGTATTGGTGAAGGGTTTTTTCACTTGTTGAGCCAGTTTGCTGCTAAGTCTTCATACTCCTTACCTACTGTGTCCTTGGCAGTGTATTGATTGATATAATGGGTGTATAGAAATGTAAAATGCAGCTTTGTCCAGTGCTTTTTGGAAGGCTGGCGCCTGACTTTGGAATAATCACCTTTAGAGAAAGATAAGTTTCTTAAAATGTTAACAGGCCTCCGGGCCAGAAGATGATGTCAATCACCTGAACTTTTGCATATGATAAGTTTGCAGGAAGAAAGCCTGGCTTGCTGCATGACTCTACCCCTTCCCCCATTATCCTCTATGCATACCTTAAGGTATAAAAACTACTTTGGAAAATAAAGTGCGGGCCTTGTTCATGAAACTTGGTCTCCCCATGTCACTCTCTCTCCCAAATTCCAGCTGAGCGTCCATCTGGAGCGCAGATGTCCTCTGCGACCATTTATTTGCCTGGGCTTCTAAGACCCACTCGAGAAGGTGTCTAAGGTGGGGCACCTTCCGCTATTCGAGAGGGCGCCTGCGGCCTCCGTGGTCAGAGCTAACCTGGTGTCACGGGTTATATTGATTTTCCGCGTAAACCAAGCCACTCAGCTTCTTTTCTCCACTGAATTTTCCTACTGAGCTATCCTTATTTCAGCCGCTTTTCTCCACTGAATTTCCTCACTGAGCTATCCTTATTCTATTACTCTTTGTATCCTTAATTAAGTGTAATTAAGCAGTTATTCCCTGACCCTCGCCTAGCCGTCTCTCCTTCGAATACCCTGGATCAGCAGGGGCCTCTCGGGACTCCGCTGTGGTTGGCGCAATGGAAGAGGGCCTCATCTCGAGGGGAGGCAGGAACCTCAGGCTTCCTCTCTGTTTCTGACTCCGACCCTCCGACCTCAGGGTCCCTGCAGAGATGGGAGCGGAGAGTTAGGCCTCGTCTTGTCTGAGGAAGGGAACTCCGCTTGCCTCTCGAGTTGCTCAGGGGGTCTCAGGCCCCTCGTCGAGCTGTGTGTGGAACCCGTGGGTCTTTGCGGACGATGCACGGGGGTGGCAGTGCCCCTTCGTGTTGTGCCTTCACCCACAGGGTTGCCTTCGAAGAGGGGTCCGTGCAACGGGTTCTTCTCAAGAGTGGACCGGGAAATCGAGGTCGATAGGCATGTGGCACCACCCCCGTGGCTCATCTCGAATTTCCTCGTGCGGACGGCCTCATCCTGAGATGCGCCGGGAAGGCCGGGAATCCCTTCCAGACCACGCAGGGGAATCGACACTCCTGTCGCCATCAGGAGGGGAGAAGGGGCTCAGATGAAGCGGTGTCGGGACCCTCAGTGTTTCCCTCGAGGGAACCCGGTGTGTCGGGGAACTTCTGGGGGTCGCATGAAAGGTGTCAGGTACTGTTTTGCACTTCAGGACTGAAACTGGGACTTCCCTTGAGACGCCATAGCGGGCAAGAGGCTCATCTTGGAAAGACGTTGGAACCACGTGGTTTTCCTCGAGTTGCGGCGGGATTCTCGAGTTACGACGGGGATCTCAGGCTTCCTCTTGGGTTGGCCCTGGGAAGCTCAATCTTCTCCTCGAGTGAGAGGGAAAGCTGGGGGTTGCGCTCGAGACACTGCAGGGCCGAAAAGACCTCACTTAGGTGTGTGTCCGGAACCTAATATTCCTCTCCAGGGAAGGCAGGGATCTCGGGGTGGCATTCCAGGCTCCCCTGGGGAGTCAGGCCTCGTCTCGAGGGGAAGCCAAGGACTCCGCCCTCCTCTCGAGTCGCGACGCGGGTCTCTGGGAGCCCCCTGAGCGCCCTCAAGGGAGTCCAGCCTGCTCTTCAGTTTGGAGACAGGACCCGGGATTGCTCTGCAGGCCATGCAGGAAAAGAAGGCCCTCAGCTCGCGAGGACGGGGGCGTCTCAGGGGTTTCCTCGAGCTGCGGTGCCCGTGGGAGGTTTCTCCCGAGGCACGACGAGGATCTCAGGGAGCCTCTCGTGCGGCGCCAGGGAAGTCAGGTCTCCATGTGGTGGCGATGGGGATCGAGTCATGGCTCTCGAGTCACGGGAGGGGAATAGGGCCTCGAGACGCGTTGAAGAAGGACTCTCGAGGTCTTTCTCGGGGGGCGGCGGGAAACCCTCGTGTCCCTCGCCTTCTGCCGGGGACCTTAGGGAACTTCCCAGGGTGCCTCTGAGAGGCGAGGGATCCTGTGGAGGTGGCGGGGCCCCTCGGGACTCCGCTGAGTCTGGCGCAACGGAAGAGGGCCTCACCTCGAGGGGAGGCAGGAACCTCAGGCTTCCTCTCCGTTTCAGACTCCAACCGCAGGGTCCCTGCAGAGTTGGGACAGGAGAGTCAGGCCTCGTCTTGTCTGAGGAAGGGAACCCCGCTGGCCTCTCGAGTTGCTCAGGGGGTCTCAGGCCCCTCGTCGAGCTGTGTGTGGAACCCGCGGGTCTTTGCGGACGATGCACGGGGGTGGCAGTGCCCCTTCGTGTTGTGCCTTCACCCACAGGGTTGCCTTCGAAGAGGGGTCCGGGCCTCCGGTCCTTCTCAAGGGCGGACCGGGGAATCGGGGGCGTTCGGCATGTGGCACCACACACGTGGCTCGTCTCGAATTTCCTCGTGAGACCTGCCTCTTCCTGAGGTGCGCCGGGAAGGCCGGGAACCCCTTCCAGACCACGCAGGGGAATCGCCTCTCCTGTCGCGATCAGGAGGGGAGAAGGGGCTCAGAGGAAGCGGTGCCGGGACCCTCGGTGTTCCCCTCGGGGGAACCCGGCGTGTCGGGGGACTTTTGAGGGTCGCAGGAAGGCTGTCTGGGACGGTTTCGCCCTTCAGTGCGCAACAGGGGACTTTCATTGAGACGCCATCGCGGGCAAGGGCCTCATCTTGCCAAGAGGTGGGAACCACGTGGTTTTTCTCGAGTTGCGGCGCGATTCTCGAGTTACGACGGGGATCTCAGCCTTCCCCTTGGGTTGGCCCTGGGAAGCCCAATCTTCCCCTCGGGTTGCGAGGGAAAGCTGGGGGTTGCGCTCGAGTCACTGCAGGGCCGAAGAGACCTCACCTAGGCGTGTGTTCGGGACCTAATATTCCTCTCCAGGGAAGGCAGGGATCTCGGAGTTGCATTCCAGGCTCCCCCGGGGAGTCAGGCCTCGTCTCGAGGGGAAGCCAAGGACTCCGCTCTCCTCTCGAGTCGCGACGCGGGTCTCTTGGAGCCCCCTGAGCGGCCTCAAGGGAGTCCAGCCTCCTCTTCCGTTTGGAGAGAGGACCCGGGATTGCTCTCCAGGCCATGCAGGAAAAGAAGGCCCTCAGCTCGCGAGGGCGGGGGCGTCTCAGGGGTTTCCTCGAGATTCGGCGCCCGTGGGGGTTTTATCCCGAGGCACGACGAGGATCTCAGGGAGCCTCTCTTGCGGCACCAGGGAAGTCAGGTCTCCATGCGCGTGGCGAGGGGGAGCGCGTCCTGGCTCTCGAGTCACGGGAGGGGACTAGGGCCTCGAGACGCGTTGAAGAAGGACTCTCGAGGTCTTTCTCGGGGGGCGGCAGGAAACCCTCGTTTCCCTCGCCTTCTGCCGGGGACCTTAGGGAACTTGCCAGGGTGCCTCTGAGAGGCGAGGGATCCTGTGGAGGTGGCGGGGCCCCTCGGAACTCCGCTGGGTCTGGCGCAACGGAAGAGGGCCTCACCTCGAGGGGAGGCAGGAACCTCAGGCTTCCTCTCCATTTCGGACTCCGACCGCAGCGTCCCTGCAGAGTTGGGACAGGAGAGTCAGGCCTCGTCTTGTCTGAGGAAGGGAACCCCGCTGGCCTCTCGAGTTGCTCAGGGGGTCTCAGGCCCCTCGTCGAGCTGTGTGTGGAACCCGCGGGTCTTTGCGGACGATGCACGGGGGTGGCAGTGCCCCTTCGTGTTGTGCCTTCACCCACAGGGTTGCCTTCGAAGAGGGGTCCGGGCCTCCGGTCCTTCTCAAGGGCGGACCGGGGAATCGGGGGCGTTCGGCATGTGGCCCCACCCACGTGGCTCGTCTCGAATTTCCTCGTGAGACCGGCCTCCTCCTGAGGTGTGCCGGGAAGGCCGGGAACCCCTTCCAGACCACGCAGGGGAATCGCCTCTCCTGTCGCGATCAGGAGGGGAGAAGGGGCTCAGAGGAAGCGGTGCCGGGACCCTCGGTGTTCCCCTCGGGGGAACCCGGCGTGTCGGGGGACTTTTGAGGGTCGCAGGAAGGCTGTCTGGGACGGTTTCGCCCTTCAGTGCGCAACAGGGGACTTTCATTGAGACGCCATCGCGGGCAAGGGCCTCATCTTGCCAAGAGGTGGGAACCACGTGGTTTTTCTCGAGTTGCGGCGCGATTCTCGAGTTACAACGGGGATCTCAGCCTTCCCCTTGGGTTGGCCCTGGGAAGCCCAATCTTCCCCTCGGGTTGCGAGGGAAAGCTGGGGGTTGCGCTCGAGTCACTGCAGGGCCGAAGAGACCTTACCTAGGCGTGTGTTCGGGACCTAATATTCCTCTCCAGGGAAGGCAGGGATCTCGGGGTTGCATTCCAGGCTCCCCCGGGGAGTCAGGCCTCGTCTCGAGGGGAAGCCAAGGACTCCGCTCTCCTCTCGAGTCGCGACGCGGGTCTCTTGGAGCCCCCTGAGCGGCCTCAAGGGAGTCCAGCCTCCTCTTCCGTTTGGAGAGAGGACCCGGGATTGCTCTCCAGGCCATGCAGGAAAAGAAGGCCCTCAGCTCGCGAGGGCGGGGGCGTCTCAGGGGTTTCCTCGAGATTCGGCGCCCGTGGGGGTTTTAACCCGAGGCACGACGAGGATCTCAGGGAGCCTCTCTTGCGGCACCAGGGAAGTCAGGTCTCCATGCGCGTGGCGAGGGGGAGCGCGTCCTGGCTCTCGAGTCACGGGAGGGGACTAGGGCCTCGAGACGCGTTGAAGAAGGACTCTCGAGGTCTTTCTCGGGGGGCGGCAGGAAACCCTCGTTTCCCTCGCCTTCTGCCGGGGACCTTAGGGAACTTGCCAGGGTGCCTCTGAGAGGCGAGGGATCCTGTGGAGGTGGCGGGGCCCCTCGGAACTCCGCTGGGTCTGGCGCAACGGAAGAGGGCCTCACCTCGAGGGGAGGCAAGAACCTCAGGCTTCCTCTCCATTTCGGACTCCGACCGCAGCGTCCCTGCAGAGTTGGGACAGGAGAGTCAGGCCTCGTCTTGTCTGAGGAAGGGAACCCCGCTGGCCTCTCGAGTTGCTCAGGGGGTCTCAGGCCCCTCGTTGAGCTGTGTGTGGAACCCGCGGGTCTTTGCGGACGATGCACGGGGGTGGCAGTGCCCCTTCGTGTTGTGCCTTCACCCACAGGGTTGCCTTCGAAGAGGGGTCCGGGCCTCGGGTCCTTCTCAAGGGCGGACCGGGGAATCGGGGGCGTTCGGCATGTGGCCCCACCCACGTGGCTCGTCTCGAATTTCCTCGTGAGACCGGCCTCCTCCTGAGGTGCGCCGGGAAGGCCGGGAACCCCTTCCAGACCACGCAGGGGAATCGCCTCTCCTGTCGCGATCAGGAGGGGAGAAGGGGCTCAGAGGAAGCGGTGCCGGGACCCTCGGTGTTCCCCTCGGGGGAACCCGGCGTGTCGGGGGACTTTTGAGGGTCGCAGGAAGGCTGTCTGGGACGGTTTCGCCCTTCAGTGCGCAACAGGGGACTTTCATTGAGACGCCATCGCGGGCAAGGGCCTCATCTTGCCAAGAGGTGGGAACCACGTGGTTTTTCTCGAGTTGCGGCGCGATTCTCGAGTTACGACGGGGATCTCAGCCTTCCCCTTGGGTTGGCCCTGGGAAGCCCAATCTTCCCCTCGGGTTGCGAGGGAAAGCTGGGGGTTGCGCTCGAGTCACTGCAGGGCCGAAGAGACCTCACCTAGGCGTGTGTTCGGGACCTAATATTCCTCTCCAGGGAAGGCAGGGATCTCGGGGTTGCATTCCAGGCTCCCCCGGGGAGTCAGGCCTCGTCTCGAGGGGAAGCCAAGGACTCCGCTCTCCTCTCGAGTCGCGACGCGGGTCTCTTGGAGCCCCCTGAGCGGCCTCAAGGGAGTCCAGCCTCCTCTTCCGTTTGGAGAGAGGACCCGGGATTGCTCTCCAGGCCATGCAGGAAAAGAAGGCCCTCAGCTCGCGAGGGCGGGGGCGTCTCAGGGGTTTCCTCGAGATTCGGCGCCCGTGGGGGTTTTATCCCGAGGCACGACGAGGATCTCAGGGAGCCTCTCTTGCGGCACCAGGGAAGTCAGGTCTCCATGCGCGTGGCGAGGGGGAGCGCGTCCTGGCTCTCGAGTCACGGGAGGGGACTAGGGCCTCGAGACGCGTTGAAGAAGGACTCTCGAGGTCTTTCTCGGGGGGCGGCGGGAAACCCTCGTTTCCCTCGCCTTCTGCCGGGGACCTTAGGGAACTTGCCAGGGTGCCTCTGAGAGGCGAGGGATCCTGTGGAGGTGGCGGGGCCCCTCGGAACTCCGCTGGGTCTGGCGCAACGGAAGAGGGCCTCACCTCGAGGGGAGGCAAGAACCTCAGGCTTCCTCTCCATTTCGGACTCCGACCGCAGCGTCCCTGCAGAGTTGGGACAGGAGAGTCAGGCCTCGTCTTGTCTGAGGAAGGGAACCCCGCTGGCCTCTCGAGTTGCTCAGGGGGTCTCAGGCCCCTCGTTGAGCTGTGTGTGGAACCCGCGGGTCTTTGCGGATGATGCACGGGGGTGGCAGTGCCCCTTCGTTTTGTGCCTTCACCCACAGGGTTGCCTTCGAAGAGGGGTCTGGGCCTCGGGTCCTTCTCAAGAGCGGACTGGGGAATCGGGGGCGTTCGGCATGTGGCCCCACCCACGTGGCTGGTCTCGAATTTCCTCGTGAGACCGGCCTCATCCTGAGGTGTGCCGGGAAGGCCGGGAACCCCTTCCAGACCACGCAGGGGAATCGACTCTCCTGTCGCGTTCCGGAGGGGAGAAGGGTCTCAGATGAAGCAGTGCCGGGACACTCGGTGTTCCCCTCGAGGGAACACGGCGTGTCGAGGAACTTTTGGGTGTCGCAGGTAGGCTGTCAAGGACCGTTTCACCCTTCAGGGCGGAAGAGGGGACTTCCCTTGAGACGCCGTCCCGGGCAAGGGCCTCATCTTGCCAAGAGGTGGGAACCACGTGGTTTTTCTCGAGTTGCGGCGGGATTCTCGAGTTACGATGGGCATCTCAGCCTTCCTCTTGGGTTGGCCCTGGGAAGCCCAATCTTCCCCTCGAGTTGCGAGGGAAAGCTGGGGGTTGCGCTCGAGTCATTGCAGGGGCCAAGAGACCTCACCTAGGCGTGTGTCCGGGACCTAATATTCCTCTCCAGGATAGGCGGGGATCTCGGGGTTGCATTCCAGGCTCCCCCGGGGAGTCAGTCCTCGTCTCGAGGGGAAGCCAAGGACTCCGCTCTCCTCTCGAGTTGCGACGCGGATCTCTTGGAGCCCCCTGAGCGGCTTCAAGAGAGTCCAGCCTCCTCTTCAGTTTGGAGAGAGGACTCGTGATTGGTCTCCATGCCATGCAGGATAATAAGGCCCTCATTTCGCGACGACCGGGGTGTCTCATGTGTTTCCTCGAGCTGCCGCGCCAGTGTGGGTTTCCTCACGACGTACGATGAGGAACTCATGGAGCCTCTCGTGCAGTGCCAGGTTAGTCAGGTCTCCATGCGCGTGGCGAGGGGAAGCGTGTCATGGCTCTCGAGTCATGGTAGGGGAATCGCGACTCAACACATTTTGAAGCACTCTCGAGATCTTTCTCGAGTCACGGCAGAAAACCCAGGGGTCCCTCGACTTGTGCCTGTGACCTCAGGGAGCTTCTTTTTGTGCCTCTGAGAACTCAGGGATACTGTGGAGTTGGTAGGGGCCTGTCGGGACTCCACTGGTTGTGGTGCAATGGAAGAGGGCTTCGTCTCGAGTGGACGCAGGAACCTCAGGCTTGCTCTCCGTTTCTGACTCGGATCCCATGGTCCCTGCAGAATAGGGACAAGAGAGTCACACCTAGTCTTCTGTTGAGGAATGGACCTTCGTTTGCCTTTCGAGTTGTTTACAGGGTGACAGGCCACTTGTCGAAATGTCTGTGGGACCTGCGGGTTTTTCTGGACGATGCACGCGGGTGTCAGTGCCCCTTCGTGTTGTGCCTTCATCCACAGGTTTTCCTTCAAAGAGGTGTGCTGGCATCGGGTTCTTTTCAAGAGTGGACCGTGAAATTGGGGTCTTTCGACATGTGGCACCACCCACGAGGCTATGTCTCGAACTTCCTCATGAGACCGGCCTCATCCTGAGGTGCGCCCGGAAGGTCGGGAACCCCTTGCAGACAGAGAAGGGGAGTCGACCCTGCTGTCGCAATCAGGAGAGGAGAAGGGGCTCAGATGAAGTGGTGCCGGGAACCTCAGTGTTCCCCTTGAGTGAGTCTGGTATGTCGCGGAACTTTTGGGGTCGCATCAAGGGTGCCAAGTACCGTTTCGCACTTCAGGATGGAACGTGGGACTTCTCTTGAGATGCTGTAGCGGACAAAGGGCCTCATCTTGCGATGACGAGGGAAGCACGTGGTTTTTCTCGAGTTGCGGTGGGATTCTCGAGTTACGACGGGGAATTCAGGCTTCCTCTTGTGTTGGCCCAGGAAGTCTAATCTTCCATTCGAGTTGCCAGGGAGAGCTGGGGATTGGGCTCCATTCACTGAAGGGCAAACTAGACCTCATCTAGGCTTGTATCCAGGACTTAATGTTCCTCTCCATAGGCGACAGGGATTTGGGGTTGCATTCCATACTCACCCGGGGAGTCAGGCCTCATCTCGAGGGGAAGCAAAGGACTCCACTCTCTTCTCGAGTCGCGACAGGTATCTCTTGGAGCCCACTGAGTGGTCTTTGCTCTGTAGGAGAGCTCTAGTGTTCATAAGCCTGTACATAAGTGAACACAGACATTCTGTGTGCATGTTGCTGCATACCCAAAATAGGGCCACAAGGAGCCTCATGCTCTCCATGCGGCGCGGAAGCTGTGCAGCCACGCAGCAGCTGAAGAATCCAACCAATTGCTCTTTTCTTACCTCTGACAGAGCTCGCATTGCCGTAGCCCTTGGCAGTTTGAAAACACTGGACCCTAACCCCTCTCAAAGTAGGCCTGGGTTCTAGTTCGAATCGAAAGTCAA
This sequence comes from Bubalus kerabau, assembly GCF_029407905.1. NCBI lineage: Eukaryota > Metazoa > Chordata > Mammalia > Artiodactyla > Bovidae > Bubalus > Bubalus kerabau. The sequence continues at coordinate 10,080,427 of NW_026577880.1, read as the reverse complement.
TAGCGGAGCTGAGGACAGGAACGCGGCAGTCATTTATCACACGCTCCTGCAGCCTGCTACTACAGGCACACTAACGCTAGAAGCTAGGAATGTCTTTGCAAGGTGCGCAAAGGACAAGGGAGAACCTCGACCCTGACTCTAGTATTTCAGTCCCCTGAGCAGATCTGAGGTTCTCCCGCTGTAGAAGCTAACCCATTCCTTTCAAATACAGGCTTCCTAACACAGGGCCAGTTGGCTGCTTGCTCTTCCACGAAGCAGGCTTCCTTAACTTGCAAACTGCGAATTCCGCTTAACAGCCTGGAGGAAAATCGCTTCTTGGAAGATTTTTTTCAGAGGCTGTATCCCCGGAGCTGGGGCCAAGCTAGGGGACCCATACTGACAAGGGAAGGCAAAACCACATCCAATGTCTTTGCTCTGGAGGACAGCTTTGGTGAGCCTAAGTCTTTCAGGAATATTTCGGGCTCCAACAGAGTCAAATTCTGTGTGTGAAGCTGCACAGCCAAAATAGGGGAACAGAGAGCCTGATTCTCTCTGTGTAGCTTTGAAGCTGTCATTCAAACAACAGCTTGAGAATCCATACAATGCTCTCCCTTACTGCTAAGAGAATTCTCATTGCTGTCGTCCTTGACAGTTTGTAGAAATCCGCACCCTAACCCTTCTCCAAGTAGGCCTGGGTCCTAGCTCGGAACAACAGGCAACGGTGGACCTGAGGCCAGTAAGGCACAAGTGAGGTCTCACACACTCTTGCAGCCTGATCGTCCAGGAGCAGTAAGGCCTCTTTTTCCCTGTAGGAGGCTCGCTTGCCTTGCCTCCTGTGAACTGCATTTCCCAGCCTGGGCGCAAAGCTGTTCCTGGAGATTTTTTCTCAGGGGCTGTTTCCCTGGAGCTGGGTCGGACCTCGGGGGCCCAACTCACAGGGGAAGACAAAACCACATGGACAGGTCTATGCTCTGTAGGAGAGCTCTAGTGAACCTCATCTCTCAGGAACATTCTTGGCTTCTACAGAGACACCTCTGTGCATGAAGCTACACACCCAACATAGTGGCAAAGGGAGTCTGATTCTCTCCGTGGGTGCTGATGCTTTGTGGCAAAGCACCTGCTAAGAATCCATCCGCATAGGCTTCCCTCACCTTGACAGAGGTCTCATTGCTGTAGTCCTTGGCAGTTTGGAAAGAAGCAGACCCTTACCCTTCACCAAGTAGGCCCTTGTCCTTGTTTGAATGGAAAGGCAGTAGCTGAGCTGAGGCCAGTAAGGCGCCAGTCAAGTCTGACATATTCCCGATGCCTGCTCCTTCATGGAAAATAACGTTAGAATCTGGGAATGTCTTTGCAAGGCTGGCACAGGGCAGTCAGGAACCTCGACCCTGCCTCTGGCATTTCTATCTTCTCAGCACATCTGGCGGTCTCGGTCAGGAGAAACTAACCCATTCCTTGCAAATATAGGCTTCCAAACACAGGCCGGTTGGCTGTCTCTTCTTGCCGAAGGAAGCTTGCTTATCCCACCTCCTGTGAACTCCACTTCCCAGCCTGGGTGATAAGAGGTTCTTGGAGATCTTTTCTCAGAGGCTGTTTCCAAGGAGCAGGGGCTGATCACAGAGACCCACACGCACAGGGGAAGGGAAAACCGCATGGATAAGTCTTTGCTCTCTAGGAGTGCTCTAGTGAACCTCAGTCAATGGGGAATGTTCTTGGCTCCAACGGGGACATCTCTGTGTGGGAAGCTGCATTGCCAACATAGAGACACAGAGACCTGATTCTCTCTGTGCAGCTTTGACGCTGTCGTTCAAACAACAAATTGAGAATCCACACAATGCTCTCCCTTACCACTGAGAGAGTTATCATTGCTGTAGCCCTTCGCAGTTTCTGGAAATCGGCACACAAACACTTCTGCAAGTAGGCCTGGGTTCAAGTTCAGATGAACATGCAATAGCGGAGCTGAGGCCAGTAAGGCACCAGTCAGGTGTCACACACTCTGGCAGCCTGCTCCTCCAGGGACAGTAAGGCCTCTATTTCCCTTCAGGAGGCTCGCTTGCCTTACTTCCTGTGAACAGCGTTTCCCAGCCTGGGCGGAAAGCAGTTCCTGGAGATCTTTTCTCAGGGGCTGTTTCCCCGGAGTTGGGGCGGACCTCGGGGACCCAACTCACAGGGGAAGGCAAAACCAAATGGACAGGTCTATGCTCTGTAGGAGATCTCTAGTGAACTGCCGGGGTCCAGCCCCAGCTGATCCAGGGTATTTGAAGCAGAGACGGCGTAGGCGAGGGTCAGGGAACAACTGCTTAATTAAACGTTAATTAAGGATATAAAGAGTAATAAAATGAGGATAGCTCAGTAGGAAAATTCAGTGGAGAAAAGAGGCTGAGTAGCTTGGTTTACGCGGGGGACCAATAAAACTTCAAGACAAGAAGCTTGCACCACTTACGTAGGCCGCAGGCGTCCTTCCATTCTCCCGAAGGAGAGGAGACACTGAGGCCTCCCCGGTCGGATCTTAGAAGCCCAGGCAAAATTAGTAAGCTTGGTGGGTTCCGCGCTCCAGCTGGAGACTCAACCAGAGTGAGAGAGAGAGAGAGACATGGGGAGACCAGTATTTCGAGAAACTGATCCCAATTCTTTATTTTCCATGGTCTACTTTTATACACTGAGATGTTATGCCAAAGTCACGTGGGGTCAGCAGTCCTGACTTTTATCAAAGTCAGGTGCTTCATACCAAAGTATACAGAGGTCTTAGGGGTGTTACATCATCTTCTGGCCGGGGGGCCTGCTGACAATTTACGACCCTCTCCTTGTGACAGCGGTCAGTCAACCAGGACACTTATTTCTCCAGGGGTGATTATTCTTAAAACAGACGCCACCCAAATAAAGTTACATTCCTATAGGGTGAGGGTGTAGTGGGTTTTAGTTAAGGAAAGAATTTACTTAGCCTAAGGTCTAACGTGATTTATATCAAAGGTTAATACTTATTTCTTCTATATATTCATTAATGTGTATAAGGGCAGGGGATGTGGAGACTTAGCAGTAAACATCAGCTCAACAAATGAAAAACCCTTCACCAATATGATTTCTAATCAGCCCATTATACTTATACTAATAATTTTCTAACTTTTCTAAGGAACCTGTTTTTAGAAGGTTTAAAGCATCTCGTGCCTCTCATGGTTGGGAGGCTGTGAGCAATCACATGTGGCCGGACAAGCCTGTCAGGCAGGCTAGAGAACCTTCAGAGGAGTTTGTAGGTTAAAACACTCTTGTCACACCCAGGGGTTTTTATCAACTGGAGCTCTAGGTTAACTCCTTCTCCGAAAGAGGTGGTGGGGGACAGCCCCCCGTAAAGTCAGAGGTGTAGGTGAGAGCACAAAGTAGTAAGGTAGGCAGGCTCTGGTGATGGGGGTAGATGCTCGAGGATTTCCAGGGGGACTCCTGAGGCTCGATCCCGCCTTTGCGTATGTCGAGCCTCCTTCCTCATGACCTTTGCCATGGGCGGAGTGCCTCACTCTGGCCCCCAACAGTGAACCTCCTCTCTCAGGAACATTCTTGGCTCCTATCGAGACACCTCTGTGCGTGTAGCTACACACGCAACGTAGGGGCAAAGGGAGCCAGATTCTTTCCGTGGGGTGCTGATGCTTTGTGGCAAAGCACCTGCTTGAGAATCCATCAGCTTACGCTTCCCTCGCCTTGACAGAGGTCTCATTGCTGTAGCCCTTGGCAGTTTGGAAAGAAGAGGACCCTTACCTTTCATAAAGTGGGCCCTTGTCCTAGTTTGAAAGGAAAGGCAAGAGCTGAGCTGAGGCCAATAAGGCGCCAGTCAAGTCTGACATATTCCCGAAGCCTGCTCCTTCATGGAAAATAACGCTGGAATCTAGGAATGTCTCTGCAAGGCTGGCAAAGGGCAGTCAGGAGCCTGCACCCTGCCTCTGGAATTACCGACTTCTGAACAGATCTGGAGGTCTCCCTTAGGGGAAGCTAACCCATTCTTCCAAATAGAGGCTTCCAAACGCAGGCCGCTTGGCTGCCTCTTGCTCTCTGAAGGAGGCCTGCTTTTCCCGCCTCCTATGAACCCCACATCCCAGCCTCTGGGAAAAGCGGATCTTGAAGATCTTTTCTCAGGGGTTGTTTCCACGGAGCTGGGGCCGAGCCTGGAGCCCCAAACGCACAGGGGAAGAAAAACCACATGGTCAAGTCTTTGCTCTCTACGAGAGCTCTAGTGAACTTCACTCTGTCAGGAACGTTCTTGTTTCCTATGGAGACACCCCTGTCTGTGAAGCTGTGTACCGAACATGGAGACACAGAGTCTGATTCTCTCTGTGCAGCTTTGAAGCTGTCGTTCAAACAACAGCTTGAAAATCCATACAATGCTCTTCCTTACCCGTGACACAGTTCTCATTGCTATACCCCTTGGCAGTATTTAGAAATCCATACCCAAACCCTTCTCCTAGTAGGCCTGGGTCCTAGTTCGGAGAAACACGAAATGGCGGAGCTGAGGCCAGTAAGGCACCAGTCAGGTCTCACACACTCTGGCAGCCTGATCGTCCAGGGACACTAAGGCCTGTTGTGCCTTGCAGGAGGCTTGCTTGTGTTACCTCCTGTGAACTGCGTTTGCCAGCCTGGGGGAATAGCGGTCCCTGGAGATCTTTTCTCAGGGGCTCCTTCCCCTGAGCTGGGGCGGACCTCGGGGACCCAACTCACAGGGCAAGGCAAAACCATATGGACAGGTCTATGCTCTGTAGCAGACTTCTAGTGAACCTCATCTCTCAGGAACATTCTTGGCTCCTATAGAGACACTTCTGTGTGTGAAGCTGCGTACCTAACATAGGGGCACAGAGAGCCTGATTCTCTCAGTTCATTTTGACCCTGTCGTTCAGAAAACAGCTTGAGAATCCATAAAATGCTCTCCCTTACCGCTGAGAGAATTCTCACTGCTGTAGCCCTTGGCACTTTGTAGAAATCCGCACCCAAACGCTTCTCCAAATAGGCCTGGTTCCTAGTTCGGAGGAACAGGCAATGGTGGAACTGAGGCCAGTAAGGCAACAGTCAGGTTTCACACACTCTGGCAGCCTGCTCCTCCAGGGACAGTAAGGCCTCTTTTTCTCTGCAGGAGATTCGCTTGCCTTACTTCCTGTGAACAGCGTTTCCCAGCCTCAGCGAAGCGGTTCCTGGAGATCTTTTCTCAGGGACAGTTTCCCCGGAGGTGTGGCGGACCTCGGGGACCCAACTCACAGGGGAAGGAAAAACCACATGGACAGGTCTATGCTCTGTAGGAGAGGTTTAGTGAACCTAATCTCTCAGGAACATTCTTGGCTCCTATAGATACAACTCTGTGTGTGAAGCTACACTCCCAACATTGGGGAACAGGGATCTTGGTTCTCTCCGTGGGGTGCTGATGCTTTGTAGTAAAGCACCTGCTTGAGAATCCATCCTCTTAGGCTTCCCTCGCTTTGACAGAGGTCTCATTGCTGTAGCCCTTGGCAGTTTCAAAGAAGAAGACCCTTACCCTTCATAAAGTAGGCCCTTGTCCTAGTTTGAATGGAAAGGCAATAGCTGAGCTGAGGCCAATAAGGAGCCAGTCCCCTCTGACACATTCCCGAAGCCTGCTCCTTCATGGAATATAACTCTAGAATGTTGGAATGTCTTTGCAAGGCTGGCAAAGGGCAGTCAGGAACCAGCACCCTGCCTCTGGAATTACCGACTTCTGAGCAGATCTGGAGGTCTCCTTTAGGAGAAGCTAACCCATTCCTTCCAAATAGAGGCTTCAAAACACAGGCAGGTTGGCTGCCTTTCGTGCCCGAAGGAGGCTTGCTTTTCTCTCCTCCTATGAACCCCAGTTCCCAGCCTCTGGGAAAAGCGTATCTTGAAGATATTTTCTCAGGGGTTGTTTCCACGGAGCTGGGGCCGAGCCCGGGGCCCAAAGGCACAGGGGAAGGCAAGACCACATGGACAGGTCTATGCTCTGTAGCAGACCTCTAGTGAACCTCATCTCTCAGGAGTATTCTTGGCTCCTACAGAGACACCTCTGTGTGTGAAGCTGCATACCTAACATAGGGGCAGAGAGAGCCTGATTCTCTCTGTTCATTTTGATGCTGTCATTCAGAAAACAGCTTGAGAATCCATAAAATGCTCTCCGTTACCACTGAGAGAATTCTCACTGCTGTAGCCCTTGGCACTTTGTAGAAATCTGCACCCAAACGCCTTTCCAAGTAGGCCTGGGTGCTAGCTCGGATGAACAGGCAATGGTGGAGCTGAGGCCAGTAAGGCAACAGTCAGGTTTCACACATTCTGGCAGCCTGCTCCTCCAGGGACTGTAAGGCCTCTTTTACTCTGCAGGAGATTCGCTTGCCTTACTTCATGTGAACAGCATTTCCCAGCCTCGGCGAAGCGGTTCCTGGAGATCTTTTCTCAGGGACAGTTTCCCCGGAGGTGTGGCAGACCTCGAGGACCCAACTCACAGGGGAAGGCAAAACCACACGGACAGGTCTATGCTCTGTAAGAGAGGTTTAGTGAACCTAATCTCTCAGGAGCATTCTTGGCTCCTATAGAGACAACTCTGTGTGTGAAGCTACACTCCCAACATTGGTGCACAGGGAGCTTGATTCTCTCCGTGGGGTGCTGATGCTTTGTGGCAAAGCACCTGCTTGAGAATCCATCCTCTTAGGCTTCCCTCACCTTGACAGAGGTCTCATTGCTGTAGCCCTTGGCAGTTTGCAAAGAAGAAGACCCTTACCCTTCATAAAGTAGGGCCTTGTTCTAGTTTGAATGGAAAGGCAATAGCTGAGCTGAGGTCAATAAGGAGCCAGTCCCGTCTGACACATTCCCGAAGCCTGCTCCTTCATGGAAAATAACTCTAGAATCTAGGAATATCTTTGCAAGGCTAGCAAAGGGCAGTCAGGAACCAGTACCCTGCCTCTGGAATTACCGACTTCTGAGCAGATCTGGAGGTCTCCTTTAGGAGAAGCTAACCCATTCCTTCCAAATAGAGGCTTCAAAACACAGGCAGGTGGGCTGCCTTTTCGTTCCCTATGGAGGCGTGCTTTTCTCTCCTCCTATGAACCCCGGTTCCCAGACACTGGGAAAAGTGGATCTTGAAGATATTTTCTCAGGGTATGTTTCCACGGAGCTGGGGCCGAGCCTGGAGACCCAAAGGCACAGGGGAAGGCAAGACCACATGGACAAGCCTTTGCTCTTTAGTATAGCTCTAATGAACCTCACTCTGTCAGGATCTTTCTTGATTCCTACGGAGACACACCTGTGTGTGAAGCTGCGGGCACAGAGAGCCTGATTACCCCTGTGCAGCGCCGAGTCTGGGCGGCTAAACAACAGCTTGGGAATGCAGCCTGGGGCGCTTCCCTTCCCTCGGACAGAGCTCTCCTTGCGGTAGGCCTTGGTAGTTTGCATACAATGGGGCCCTAAGCCCTCTGCAAGTTGGCCTGGCTCCTAGGTCCAAAGGGCAGGCCAGAGCGGAGCTGAGGCTGTCAGGCTCCAGACACATCTCCCATACTCCTACATCCTGCTCCTACCTGGGCGTGAACGCTAAAAGCTGGGAAGGTACCTGGACTGTGCAGGGGCGGGGCGAACGCGGGCGGCGTGGGGCGGGGGTCGGCTTCTGGCGGGGGTGGGGGCGGGCTTCCCAGTTGTGCTCTCAGAGGTGGACACTGAGGCTGCAAACGCGCCGGGAGTGCACCCGGGACTGGGTAAACCCGGGCTGAGCGGGTCGAGATTCCGATGGCTTTGGGTGGGGGTCGGTCCCAGTTGTGCTCCCGGGGGTCGCCACTGAGGCTGGGAACGCGCCGGGAGCGCGGCAGGGGCGGGGCTAACCCTGAGGGCGTGGGGCGGGGGTCGGCTCATGGGGGGGGATGGGGAGGGGTTCCCAGTTGCGCTCTCGGGGGTTGCAACTGCGGCTGGGAACGCCCATTTCGTCCGCTCCTGGGTCCCCAAGGATCGCCATCCCGTGGGTGCAGTGTAGGGCTGCGGACCACAGGTAAGGGCACTGGGACTGCGTGGAGCAGGGAACCAAGTATTCCGCCATCTGTTGGCACATTCTCGGAGCTCCCCAACCTGGCGGTCGCAGAAAGGCCTTGCCTTTGGGGTCAAGGCCTTTACCGCTCCACCCCTCTGCTGAAAAATCTCCGAGTCTGCGCGGTTCTTCCAAGCAGCCTAGTGTCCCCTGGAAGTCCAAGGGACAGAACACTGAACTCTGGCCGGCTGGCGCAGCCCTGCTTCTGGCACTTTGTAAGCCAGCGGGCCCTTGAGCACCTGCTGGGATGGGAAAGGGAAGGGTCCACGGATTGCACCCTAGAAACTTAGTAGGGTGCATGGATTTCAAACCCTGGTGGCCGCCGAGGCAGCAAAGAAGGGGGGAGGGCACCTTGCTGCCCTTTCATGGCAGAATCTGTGGCTGTCCAGCTGCGTGGGCCTTTTCATGAGGACCCTGTGCAATAAAAGTTTGGTGTTTTGGAACTGAATAATTAGAACGTGTAAAAGCTTTAAATTATGTGGTGGTGTAATTAAAAAACAAAACAAAACAAAACCAAGCTCCAAGTGTTTTGCAAATGGAGGTTTAAATATTGAAGGACTGTATTCCTTGCACTGTGGCATTCTATCAAGAAGTGTGCAGGATTTTTTTTTTTTTTAAGAAAAGTGTTCGAAGTGAGGGAAACAGGAAACCCAGAGGTGCCCCTGTATTTTGGGGAAGGCCTTAGGAGGTCACTTGGAAATGCTGCTGGATGTGCGGGAGGGCGGCAGATGGGCTGTGCAGGCTTGTCCTTTGCATGGATGTTCCTGTGTGTGGAGACCCAGCTCAGAGCCATCTCCTGATGTGTAAGAATTTCGCAGACAAACCTTGAGCTAAGCAATGCATTTTTTCCTAAGAAAATGTTTGTCTTAAGCGATGTAAATATCCTATGTATTTCCGCTAGACTCTGGCTTCAGGTCGGTTCCCCCAAAAGGCTCAGAAGCGATTTGAACAAAACAGCATGTTTTCCTCCTAGCTTGTTCTCCTTATCTATGTTAAGGAAATGATATATTTGCCTGCAATACTGCCTTTCTTCAAGATTCATGTCAATCAAGTTTTGGCCCGGGATGACTCACCTGCTGCCAATATTATCTCAATGCATGTCGTGGGGGAAGGGCCTGGTGCCATTCCCTGAAACAGTTCCTTTCTTTCCTTAGCTGACTGCTAGTGCCTGTAGAATATCTGGCTAAAGACCAGCAGGGGGTACTCTTACTACCCCCCCCCACCCCGCCTCAAGTCTAAGTCAGCAGCTTTCTCTATCTCTTTAATACTTTAATAACACTTGATGACACAAAAGCTCTGAGCGATCAAATCATATCAAATCTTCATTTCAGATTGAAGATGCATTCCATGGTATTGCCATCTTAAGTCTTTCCATTGTTATGGAATATCTGTCCATGTATTCAGGATAGTTTTCAGCCAGGGTGTATAATTTCCAGTGTGCCAGTCTTGTCATCCTCGTTACATCCATGGCAAAGTGTTTTATTCATGTTGATATTATTGAAAGGGAATTTTTTAAAATTCCTTTTCAGATTATTATCTGCTAATGTATACAGATAAAACTGTGTAATCATTCATTTTTATCAGTTTGGACAGCTTGATAGTTGTCTTTAATTTCTTTACTTTCTGACACTTTAAGATTATCCTGGGACACATATGTAATGCCTCACCCCTAAATTCAGACATGTGTTCAAAGAACTTCTGTCCTTTTATTTATTTATTTATTTATTCTTTAACATTGAAATCGTTTTGACTATGCTGGGTGTTTGTTGCTAAATGGAAGTAGCTAGGACCTCTGGACTGCAGTCTCTCATCTCTTGCTGTCCTCTTGTTGACCTCTGCAGATTCCTGGTAGGTGGGAGCTTGTTAGTTCCTTGTTCCTTATCAGAACCTCCTGTGGTAAGTGTTTTTCTCTTCTCTGTTGCCTGGTAAGGGTGGGTGGTCATGGGCATCCCAAAGTTGGCTAGAAGTCAATTATTTAGGCAGGCTTGTGCATAGATATGGGAGAAGGCAATGGCACCCCACTCCTGGAAAATCCCAAGGACGGAGGAGCCTGGTAGGCTGCAGTCCATGGGGTGGCTAAGAGTCGGACACCACTGAGCGACTTCATTTTCACTTTTCACTTTCATGCATAGGAGGAGGAAATGGCAACCCACTCCAGTGTTCTTGCCTAGAGAACCCCAGGGACTGCGGGGCCTGGTGGGCTGCCATCTATGGCGTGGCACAGGGTCGGCCTCAACTGAACCACTTAGCAGCTGCAGCAGCAGCAGCAGCAGTGCATAGATATCAAAGGGGATGAGAACAGTCAGGTAGGATCACATATGTCACCGTGAAACAATACTTCTCCTCTTAGCCAAAGCTAACAAAAGATTTCTGTTCTAGGTCAACCTAGAAGACATCACTTAAGAGGTAAAGAAACTTAAACTCCATTAGCAAAGGCAGTTCAACATCTCAAGAAAACTTGTGCTAGGCACAAAACTCTTTTCTGGGGGCCTACTTTCCCTACAACCTCCTTATCCCATTCTGTACCCATTCTTTTGCTTCTCCCGTCCTGAAAATGCCACCTGTAAGACAGAACTACTTCGTTTTCCTTCTTAAAGTGTGATTGCATTCCATACATTCTTGTAATAACAAGTCATACATTTCCCTTCAGCAACCAAGAACTCACTCTTATATTGGCATTTGATAGATTGGTGAGCATACCTATCAGTGATAATAGCACCCACCCCGCTTCCTGCAAGAACAGAACAAAACAAAACAAAACAAAAAAATTGCTTTCTTACACTTAATATGTTCGGATGGTGCCAGTCACTATTCATGCAGAGTCAAAAATCTCTTTTGTTTCTGTGTAAAAGGGAGGTCCTTTCAAGTCGTGAATGTTTAAGAAGTTTCATTTATTTGGAAGTGACCTAGCTATTCAATACACTGTCGTCACTTAGTTTAGCACCAGGATAGAAACTCAGGTAACCAAAACACCTGGAGGAACGATTGTAAGTTCAGTTCAGTTCAGTTGCTCAGTCGAGTCTGACTCTTTGGGACCCCGTGGCCTGCAGGACGCCAGGCTTCCGTGTCCATCACCAACTCCAGGGGCTTGCTCAAACTCATGTCCATCGAGTCAGTGATGCCATCCAACCATCTTATCCTCTGTCATCCCCTTCTCCTCTGCCTTCAATCAAGACTATGAGAGGCAGATATTTTAGAGTATAATTATTGTTAAGAGTTTATCTAAAAGCTCATATCACATTTACATTTTTTACATTGGTTGTTGCTGTTTCCAGGTACTTTCTTGCTGACAAGCTTGTGACACATATAACAATAGAGCAATTTTTACCTCAAAAGAAACCTAGGCACTATGAACATGTTGTGCTTAATGTTGTTGACTCTTAGACATGTCTATAGTGGAGGAGCAAAACCAAAAATACTAGATATTTAATATTGACTAGTTCCCAGTTCACGGGACTCTGACATTCATTTAGGTCAATGTTTTCTTGTATTTCCAGCAGTTTGATTTGGAAGGGCTGCCTTGTCTTGAGACCATTGAAATCAGAACTCAGAACTTGAGCAATATTATCAAAAAACACAAGGCTCACACTGACACATACCTTAATCCAGACAGACAGACAAGACATCTTCCAGTTTTCCGCCTGAGATTTAAAATATCTCTTTGAGCCGTTTTCCTGGGAAGTGGGGGGGGGAGTGGGGGTGGCAGCGAGGCAGGCTTGGGTAACAAGCTAATTGTTGGTCATTGCATATGCAAAGAACCAGCTTTCCGGGTTCCAAGGAAAAAAGTTTCCTTGGTACCCAATTTTGTTTGGATCTATAGACTCTCATGGCCCTCCTAGGTCAGGACATCTTTCATTTCTGTAGTCCTCATTTTATCCCTAAATCATAGACAGCTTGGATTGTCTCTGTGGGGTGGATGTATTGTCCTCGTGTTTGACCTGGCGGCAGTAGCGAGGTCCGAGATCCTCTCCTGGAACCGGGCGTGGGGACGGGGCTCACCAGGAGCCCCTGGTGGAAGTGGGCAAAGCCCCGGGAGCGCGCCAGGGGCGGGGCGATCCCGGGCGGCGCGGGTCGGGGTTCTGGTCGGGAGGGGGTGGGGGGCGGTAACAGTTGTGCTCTCGGGGGTCACCACTGCAGCTGGAAACGCGCTGGGAGTGCGGCAGGGGCGGGGTGAACCCGGGTGGCGCGGGGCGGGGTTTGGCTCCTGGCGGGGGTGGGGGAGGGCTTCCCAGTTGTGCTCTCGGTGGTGGCCACTGCGGCTGGAAACGCGCCGGGAGCGCACCCGGGGCGGGGTAAACCTGGGCTGCGCGGGTCGAGATTTAGATGGCTGTGGGTGGGGGTTCGGTCCCAGTTGTGCTCTCGGGGGTCGCCACTGCGGCTAGGAACGCCCATTTCCTATGCTCCTGTGTCCCCAAGGATCCACATCTAGTGGGTGCAGCGGAGGGCTGCGGGCCACAGGTCAGGGAACTGGGACTGCTTGGAGCAGGGAACCAAGTATTCCGCCCTCTGTTGGCACATTCTCGGAGCTCCCCAACCTGGCGGTCGCAGAAAGGCCTCGCCCTTGGTGTCAAGGCCTTTACCGCTCCACCCCTTTGCTGAAAAATCTCAGTCTGCACGGTTTTCCCAAGCAGCCTAGTGTCCCCTGGAAGTCCAAGGGACAGAACACTGAACTCTGGCCGGCTGGCCCAGCCCTGCTTCTGGCACTTTGTAAGCCAGCGGGCCCTTGAGCACCTGCTGGGATGGGAAAGGGAAGGGTCCACGGATTGCACCCTAGAAACTTAGTAGGGTGCATGGATTTCAAACCCTGGTGGCCGCCCAGGCAGCAAAGAAGGGGGGAGGGCACCTTGCTGCCCTTTCATGGCAGAATCTGTGGCTGTCCTGATGCGTGGGCCTTTTCATGGGGACCTTGTGCAATAAAAGTTTGGTGTTTTGGTACTGAATAATTAGAAATTGTAAAAAGTTTAAATTATGTGGTGGTGTAATTAAAAAACAAAACAAAACAGAACCAAGCCCCAAGTGTTTGGCACAGGGAGGTTTAAGTATCGAAGGCCTGTTTTCCTTGCACTGTGGCATTCTATCAAGAAGTGTGCAGGATTTTTTTTTTTTTTTAAGAAAAGTGTTCGAAGTGAGGGAAACAGGAAACCCAGAGGTGCCCCTGTATTTTGGGGAAGGCCTTAGGAGGTCACTTGGAAATGCTGCTGGATGTGGGGGAGGGGGGCAGATGGGCTGTGCAGGCTTGTCCTTTGCATTCATGTTCTTGTGTGTAGAAACCCAGCTCGGAGCCATCTCCTGATGTGTAAGAATTTCGCAGACAAACCTTGAGCTAAGCAATGCATTTGTTCCTGAGGAAATGTTTGTCTTAAGCGATGTAAATATCCTAGGTATATCTGCTGGACTCTGGCTTCAGGTCGGTTCCCCCAATAGGCTCAGAAGCGACTTGAACAAAACAGTATGCTTTCCTCGTACCTTGTTCTCCTAATCTATGTTAAGGAAATGATATATTTGCCTGGAATACTGCCTTTCTTCAAGATTCATGTCAATCAGTTTTTGGCCCAGGATGACTCACCTGCTGCCAATGTGACCTCAAGGCATGTCGTGGGGGAGGGGCCTGGTGCCATTCCCTGAGACAGTGCCTTTCTTTCCTTAGCTGACTGCTAGTGCCTGTAGAATATCTGGCTAGAGACCAGCAGGGCGTACACCCCGCCTCAAGTCTAAGTCAGCAGCTTTCTCTATCTCATTTATACTTTAATAACAATTGATGACACAAAAGCTCTGAGCGATCAAATCATATCAAATCTTCATTTCAGATTGAAGATGCATTCCATGGTATTGCCATCTTAAGTCTTTCCATTGTTATGGAATACCTGTCCATGTATTCAGGATAGTTTTCAGCCAGGGTGTATAAGTTCCAGTGTGCCAGTCTTGTCATCCTCGTTACATCCATGGCAAAGTGTTGTATTCATGTTGACATTATTGAAAGGGAATTTTTTTAATTCCTTTTCAGATTATTATCTGGTAATATATACAGAAAAAACTGTGTAATCTTTCGTTTTTATCAGTTTGGACAGCTTGATAGTTGTCTTTAATTTCTTTCCTTTCTCATACTTTAAGATTTTCCGGGCACCGTACATGTACTGCCTCACCCCTAATCTCAGTCATGTGTTCAAAGAACTTCTGTCCTTTATTTGTTTACTTATTTTTTGCAACATTGAATTCGTTTTGACTATGCTGGGTCTCTGCTGCAAGATGGAAGTTGCTAGGACCTCTGGACTGCAGTCTTCCATCTCTTACTGACCTCTTGTTGACCTCTGCAGAATCCTGGTTGGCGGGAGCTTGTTAGTTCCTCGTTCCTTACCAGGACCTCCTGTGGTAAGTGTTTTTCTCTTCTCTGTTGCCTTGTAAGGGTGGATGGTCATTGGCATCCCAAAGCTAGCTAGAAGTCAATGATTTAGGCAGGCTTGTGCATAGATATGGGAGAAGGCAATGGCACCCCACTCCAGTACTCTTGCGTGGAAAATCCCATGGATGGAGGAGCCTGGTAGGCTGCAGTCCATGGGGTCGCTAAGAGTCGGACACCACTGAGCGACTTCACGTTCACTTTTCACTTTCATGCATGGGAGGAGGAAATGGCAACCCACTCCAGTGTTCTTGCCTAGAGAACCCCAGGGACCGCGGGGCCTCGTGGGCTGCCGTCTATGGGGTCGCACAGAGTCGGACACGACTGAAACGACTTAGCAGCAGCAGCGGCGGCGGCAGCAGCAGAAGCAGTGCATCGATATCAAAAGGGCTGCAAACAGTCAGGAAGGATCACATATGTCACCGTGAAACACTACTTCTCCACTTAGCCAAAGCTAACAAAAGATTTCTCTTCTAGGTCAACCTAGAAGAGATCACTTAAGAGGTAAAGAAACTTAAACTCCATTAGCAAAGGCATTTCGACATCTCAAGAAACTTGTGCTAGGCACAGAACTCTTTTCTGGGGGTCCACTGTACCTACAACCTCTTTATCCCATTCTGTACCCATTCCTTTGCTTCTCCAATCCTGAAACGGCCACCTGTAAGACAGAACTATTTTGTTTTCCTTCCTCAAGTGCCATTGCATTCCACATACTTTCTTGTAATAACAAGTCATACATTTCCCTTCAGCAACCAAGAACTGACTTTTATATTGGCATTCGCTATAGCCCGCCCCCCTCCCCCCGCCCCCAGGAATAGAACAAAACAAAACAAAACAATTGCTTTCTTACATTTAACATGTCAGGATGGTGCCAGACACTATTCATGGAGAGTCAAAAATCTCTTTTGTTTCTGTGTAAAAGGGAGGTCCTTTCAAGTCGTGAATGTTTCAGAACTTTCATTTATTTGGAAATGACCTAGCTATTCAATACACTGTCGTCACAAGGATAGAAACTCGGGTAACCAAAACACCTGGAGAAACGTTTGTTAGTTCAGTTCAGTTCAGTTGCTCAGTCGTGTCTGACTCTTTGGGACCCCGTGGCCTGAAGGACGCCAGGCTTCCGTGTCCGTCACCAGCTCCAGGGGCTTGCTCAAACTCATGTCCATCGAGTCAGTGATGCCATCCAACCATCTTATCCTCTGTCATCCCCTTCTCCTCTGCCTTCAATCAAGACTATGAGAGGCAGATATTTTAGAGTATAATTATTGTAAAGAGTTTGTCTAAAAGCTCATATCACATT
The DNA here is from genome assembly GCF_029407905.1 of Bubalus kerabau. Classification (NCBI taxonomy): domain Eukaryota; kingdom Metazoa; phylum Chordata; class Mammalia; order Artiodactyla; family Bovidae; genus Bubalus; species Bubalus kerabau. Next base: position 10,064,731 of record NW_026577880.1, on the reverse strand, counting down.
TACATTTTTTACTTTTGTTGTTGTCGTTTCCAGGTAGTTTCTTGCTGACAAGCTTGTGACAGATATAACAATAGAGCAATTTTTACCTCAAAAGAAACCTAGGCACTATGAACATGTTGTGCTTAATGTTGTTGACTCTTAGACATGTCTATAATGGAGGAGCAAAACCAAAAATACTAGATATTTAATATTGACTAGTTCCCAGTTCACGGGACTCTGACATTCATTTAGGTCAATGTTTTCTTGTATTTCCAGCAGTTTGATTTGGAAGGGCTGCCTTGTCTTGAGACCATTGAAATCAGAACTCAGAACTTGAGCAATATTATCAAAAAACACAGGGCTCACACTGACACATACCTTAATCCAAACAGACAGACAAGACATCTTCCAGGTTTCCGCCTGAGATTTAAAATATTTCTTTGAGCCAGTCTTCTGGGGAGTGGGGGGATGGGGGTGGCAGTAAGGCAGGCTTGGGTAACAAGCTAATTGTTGGTCATTGCATATGCAAAGAACCAGCTTTCCGGGTTCCAAGGAAAAAAGTTTCCTTGGTAACCAACTTTGTCTGGTTCTATAGAATATCATGGCCCTCCTAGGTCAGGTCATCTTGCCTTTCTGTAGTCCTCGTTTTATCCCTAAATCATAGACAGCTTGGATTGTCTCTGTGGGGTGTATGTATTGTCCTCATGTTTGACCTGGCGGCAGCAGCGAGGTCCGAGAGCCTCTCCTGGAACCGGGCGTGGGGACGGGGCTCACCGAGAGCCACTGGTGAAGGTGGGCAGCGCCCCTGGAGCGCGGCAGGGGCGGGGCGAACCCGGGCGGCGCAGGGCGGGTGTCGGCTCCTGGCGGGGGTAGGGGAGGGCTTCCCAGTTGTGCTCTCGGAGATGGCCACTGCAGCTGGAAACGCGCCGGGAGCGCAGCCAGGGTGGGGTAAACCTGGGCTGCACAGGTCGAGATTCCGCTCACTGTGGGTGGGGGGTCGGTCCCTGTTGTGCTCCCGGGGGTCGCCAATATTGCTGGGAACCCACCGGGAGCCCGGCAGGGCCGGGGCGAAACCTGGCGGTGCGGGGCGGGGTGGGGTTCCGTTCGCAGTGGGGGTCGGCTCCTGGCGGGGGTGGGGGAGGGCTTTCCAGATGTGCTGTTGGGGGTCGCCATTGCGGCTGGGAATGCCCATTTCGTGAACTCCTGGATCCCCAAGGATCGGCATCCATTGGCCACAGCGGAGGGGTGCGGAACACAGGTAAGGGAACGGGGACTGCGTGGAGCAGGGAACCATGTATTCCGCCCTGTGTTGGCACAGTCTCAGAGCTCCCCAACCTGGCGGTCGCAGAAAGGCCTCGTCTTTGGGGTCAAGGCCTTTACCGCTCCACCCCTCTGCTGAAAAACCTCAGAGTCTGCGCGGTTTTCCCAAGCAGCCTAGGGTCCGCTGGAAGTCCAAGGGACATAACCCTGAATTCTGGCCGGCTGGCCCAGCCCTGCTTCTGGCACTTTGTAGGCCAGCGGGCCCTGGAGCACCTGCTAGGATGGGAAAGGGAAGGGTACGCGAATTGCACCCTGGTGGCCGCCGAGGCAGCAAAGAAGGGGGGAGGGCACCTTACTGCCCTTTAATGGCAGACAGAATCTGTGGCTGTCCTGCTGCGTGGGCCTTTTCATGGGGATCTTGTGCAATAAAAGTTTACCGGTGACCTTAGGGAACTTCCCAGTGTGCTTCTGACAGATGAGGGATGTTGTGGAGTTGGCGGGGCCTCTCAGGACTCCGCTGGGTTTGGCGCAATGGAAGAGGGCCTCATCTCCAGGGAAGGCAGGAACCTCAGGCTTCCTCTCCGTTTCAGACTCCGACCGCAGGGTCCCTGCAGAGTTGGGACAGGAGAGTCAGGAATCGTCTTGTCTGAGTAAGGGAACTCCGCTTGCCTCTCGAGGTGCTCAGGGGGTCTCAGGCCCCTTGTTGAGCTGTGTGTGGAACCTGCGGGTGTTTCCGGAAATGCACGACGGTGACAGTGCCCCTTCGTGTTGTGCCTTCACCCACTGGGTTGCCTTCGAAGAGGTGTCCGGGCCTCGGGTTCTTTTCAAGAGCGGACAGGGAAATCGGGGTCTTTCGGCATGAGGGACCACCCACGGGTCTAGTCTCAAATTTCCTAGTGAGGCCGGCTTCATCCTGAGTTGTGCTGGGAAGGCCGGGGACACTTCCAGACAATGCAGGGGGATCGACTCTCCTGTCGCCATCAGGAGGGGAGAAGGGGCTCAGATGAAGTGGGGATGGAACCCTCGGTGTTACCCTCGAGGGAAACCGGCGTGTGGGGGACTTTTGGGGGTTGCATGAAAGGAGTCAGGTACCGTTTCGCACTTCAGGACAGAACCTGGGACTTCCCTTGAGACGCCGTAGCGGGCAAGGGCCTCATCTTGCAAAGACGTTGGGACCATGTGGATTTTCTCGAGTTGCGGCGGGATTCTAGAGTTACGAAGTGGATTTCAGGCTTCCTCTTGTGTTGGCCCCGGGAAGCCTAAACTTCCATTCGAGTTGCGAGGGAAAGCTGAGGGTTGCACTCGAGTCACTGCAGGGCCAAAGAGACCTCATCTAGGCCTGTGTCCGGGACTTAACGTTCCTCTCAAGGGAAGACAGGGATCTCAGGGTGGCGTTCCAGACTCCCCCGGGGAGTCAGGCCTCGCCTCGAGGGCAAGCCAAGGATGCCGCTCTCCTCTCAAGTCGCGACGCAGATCTCTTGGAGCCCACTGAGTGGCCTCAAGGGAGTCAGGCCTTCTCTTCAGTTTGGAGAGAGGACTCGGGATTGTGCTCTGGGTCAGGCAGGAAAAGAAGGCCCTCACCTCGCGAGGATGGGGGCTTCTCAGGGGTTTCCTCGAGCTGCGGCGCCCGTGGGGGTTTTCTCACGAGGCAAGACGAGGATCTCAGGGAGCCTCTCGTGCGGTGCCAGGGAAGTCAGGTCTCTGTGCACGTGGCGAGGGGGAGCGCGTCATGGCTCTCCAGTCATGGGAGAGGACTAGGGCCTCCAGAGGCGTTGAAGAAGGACACTCGAGGTCTTTCTGTGGTTGCGGCGGGAAAGCCTCGTTTCCCTCGACTTCTGCCGGGGACCTGAGGGAACTTCCCATGGTGCCTCTGATAGGTGAGGGATGCTGTGGAGTTGGCAGGGCCTCTCGGGACTCCTCTGGGTTTGGCGCAATCGAAGAGGGCCTCATCTCGAGGGGAGACAGGACCTCAGGCTTCCTCTCCGTTTCGTACTCCAACAGCAGTGTCCCTGCAGCCTTGGGGCAGGAGAGTCAGGCCTCGTCTTGTCTGAGGAAGGGAACTCCGCTTGCCCCTCGAGTTGCTCAGGGAGTCTCAGTCCCCTCGTGGAGCTCTGTGTGGAAACCGCGGGTGTTTCCGGACGATGCACGGGAGTGTCAGTGCCCCTTCGTGTTGTTCCTTCACTCACAGGGTGGCCTTCGAAGAGGTGTCCGGGCATCGGGTTCTCCTCAACTGCGGACCGGGAAATCAGGGTCGTTCAACATGGGGCACCAGCCACGGGGCTTGTCTCGAATTTCCTCGCGAGGCCGGCCTCATCCTGAGGGGCGCCGTGCAGGCCGGGAACCCCTTCCAGACCACGCAGGGGAATCAACTCTCCTGTCGCGAACAGGAGAGGAGTAGGAGCTCAGAGGAAGTGGTGCCGGGACTCTCGGTGTTCCCCTCAAGGGAACCCGGCATGTCGGGGAACTTTTGGATGTCGCATGTAGGGTGTCAGGTACCGTGTCTCACTTCACGACGGAACATGGGACTTCCCTTGAGACGCCGTACCGGGCAAGGGCCTCATCTTGCGAAGACGTTGAAACCAAGTGGTTTTTCTCGAGTTGCGGCAGGATTCTCGAGTTTCGACGAGGATTTCAGGCTTCCTCTTGGGTTGGCCTTGGGAAGCCGCATCTCCCATTCAAGTAGCGAGGGAAATCTGGGGGTAGCGCTCGAGTCACTGCAGGGCCAAAGAGACCTCATCAAGGCGTGTGTCCTGGAACTAATATTCCTCTCCAGGGAAGGCAGGAATCTCGGGGTTGCATTTCAGGCTCCCTCGGGGAGTCAGGCCTCGTCTCGAGGGGAAGCCAAGGACTCCGCTCTCCTCTCGAGTCGCGACGCGGATCTCTTGGAGCCCACTGAGTGGCCTCAAGGGAGTACAGCCTCCTCTTCCGTTTGGAGAGAGGACCCGGGATTGCTCTCCAGGCCATGCAGGAATAGAAGGCCCTCAGCTTACCAGGACGGGGGCGTCTCAGGGGTTTCCTCGAGCTGCGGCGCCCTTGGGGGTTTTCTCCCGAGGCACGACGAGGATCTCAGGGAGCCTCTCGTGCGGCGCCAGGGAAGTCAGGTCTCCATGCGCGTGGTGAGGGGGAGCGCGTCATGGCTCTCGAGTCACGGGAGGGGACTAGGGCCTCGAGACGCATTGAAGAAGGACTCTCGAGGTCTTTCTCGGGTGGCGGCGGGAAACCCTCGTTTCCCTCGCCTTCTGCCGGGGATCTTAGGGAACTTCCCAGGGTGCCTCTGAGAGGCGAGGGATCCTGTGAAGTTGGCGGGGCCTCTCGGGACTCCGCTGGGTCTGGCGCAACGGAAGAGGGCCTCACCTCGAGGGGAGGCAGGAACCTCAGGCTTCCTCTCCGTTTCGGCTCCGTCCACAGGGTCCCTGCAGAGTTGGGACAGGAGAGTCATGCCTCGTCTTGTCTGAGGAAGGGAACCCCGCTTGCCTCTCGAGTTGTCAGGGGTTTTCAGGCCCCTGGTCGAGCTGTGTGTGGAACCCGCGGGTCTTTCCGGATGATGCACGGGGGTGTCAGTGCCCCTTCGTGTTGTGCCTTCACCCACAGGGTTGCCTTCGAAGAGGGGTCCGGGCCTCGGGTCCTTCTCAAAAGCGGACCGGGGAATCGGGGGCATTTGGCATGTGGCACCACCCACGTGGCTCGTCTCGAATTTCCCTGTGAGACCGGCCTCATCCTGAGGTGCACCGGGAAGGCCGGGAACCCCTTCTGAACCACGCAGGGGAATCGACTCTCCTGTCGCGATCAGGAGGGGAGAACGGGCTCAGATGAAGCTGTGCCGGGACCTCGGTGTTCCCTCGAGGGTACCCGGCGTGTCGGGGAGCTTTTGGTGGTCGCACGAAGGGTGTCAGGTACTGTTTCGCACTTCAGGGCGTAACATGGGACTTCCCCTGAGACGCTGTAGTGGGCAAGGGCCTCATCTTGCGAAGACGTTGGAACCATGTGTTTTTTCTCGAGTTGCGCCGGGATTCTCGAGTGACGATGGGGATTACAGGCTTCCTCCTCTGTTGGCCCTGGGAAGCCCAGTCTTCCATTCGATTGGCGAGGGAAAGCTGGGGGTTTCGCTCGAGTCACTGCAGGGCCAAAGAGACCTCATCTAGGCTTGTGTCCAGGACCTAATGTTCTTCTCCAGGGAAGGCAGGGATCTCGGGGTTGCATTCCAGGATCCCCCTGGGTGTCAGGCCTCGTCTCGAGGGGAAGCAAAGGACTCTGCTGTCCTCCCGAGTCGCGACGCGGATATCTTGGAGCCCCCTAGTGGCGTCAGTGGAGTCAAGCCTCCTCTTCATTTTGGAGAGAGGGCTCGGGATTGTTCTCCAGGCCATGCAGGAAAAGAAGTCCCTTCACATCGCGAGGACGGGGGCGTCTCAGGGGTTTCCTCGAGCTGCGGCGCCCGTGGGGGTTTTCTCGCGAGGCACGGCGAGGATCTCAGGGAGCCTCTCGTGCGGCGCCAGGGAAGTCAGGTCTCCCTGCACGTAGCGAGGAGGAGCGCGTTGTGGCTCTCGAGTAATGGGAGGGGACTAGGGCCTCAAGACGCGTTGAAGAGGGACTCTCGAGGTCTTTCTCGGGTTGTGGCAGGAAAAAGTCGTTTCCCTCGACTTCTGCCGGGGACCTTGGGGAACTTCCCAGGGTGTCTCTGAGAGTTGAGGGATACTGTGGAGTTGGCGGTGCCTCTCGGGACTCCGCTGGGTTTGTCGCAATGGAAGAGGGGCTCATCTCGAGGGGAGGCAGGAACCTCAGACTTCCTCTCTGTTTCGGACCCCGACATCAGGGTCCCTGCAGAGTTGGGACAGGAGAGACAGGCTACGTCTTTTCTGAGGAATGGAACTCCGCTTGCCTCTCGAGTTGTTCATGGGGTTTCAGGCCCCTTGTCAAACTGTGTGTGGAATCTGCAGGTTTTTCCAGACGATGCACGGGGGTGTCAGTGACCCTTCGTTTTGTGTCTTCATCCACAGGGTTGCCTTCGAAGAGGTGTCCGGGCATCGGGTTCTTATGAAGAGCGGACCGGGATATCGGGGTCGTTCAGGATTTGGCACCACCCACGTGGGTTGTCTCGAATTTCCTCATGAAACCGGCCTCATCCTGAAATGTGCCGCGAAGGTCATGAAACTCTTCCAGACAAAGCAGAGGAATCGACCCTCCTGTGGCGATCAGGAGGGGACAAGTGGCTCAGATGAAGTGCTGCTGGGAACCTCGGTGTTTCCCTCAAGTGAGACAGGTATGTCGGGTAACTTTTGGGGTCGCATAAAGCATTCCAAGTACCGTTTCGCTCTTCAAAATGGAACGTTGGACTTCTCTTGGGGTGCTCCAGCGGGCATGGGCCTCATCTTGGAATGACTGCGGAACCACTTGGTTTTTCTCGAGTTGCGGTGGGATATTTGAGTTACCACAGGGAATTCATGCTTCCTCTTGTGTTGGCCCACAAAAGTCTTATCTTCCATTCGAGATTCGAGGAAGAGCTGGAGGTGCGCTCTAGTCACTGAAGGCAAAAGAGACCCCACCAAGGCTTGTGTGCAGGACCTAATGTTCATGTCAAGGCTCGACAGAAATCTCGGGGTTGCATTCCAGACTCACCTTGGAGTCAGCCCTCATCTCGAGGGGAAGCAAAGGACTCTGCTCTCCTCTCGAGTCGGACGGGAATGTCTTGGAGCCCACTGAGTGGCTTAAAGGGAGTCAAACCTCCTCTGGTGTTTGGAGGGAGGACACGGGATTGCTCTCCAGGGAATGCATGAAATGAAGGCCCTCATCTCCCAACGACTGGGGTGTCTCCTAGGTTTTCTCGAGCTGTGGCGCTAGTGTGGGGTTTCTCACGAAGTAAGACTGGGAGCTCAGTGAGCCTCTCACGTGGTGCCAGGGCAGTCAGGTCTCTATGCATGTGGTGAGAGGGAGCCCGTCATTGTTCTAGAGTCATGGTAGGGGAATTGGGCCTGAAGAGGTGTTAAAGAAGGACTCACGAGGTCTTTCCTGGGTTGCAGCAGGAAACCCTGGGTTCCATCGACTTGTGCCAGTGACTTCAGGAAGCTTCTCAGCGTGCCTCTGAGAAGTCAGGGTCACTGTGGAGTTGGGAGGGGCCTCTCGGAACTCCACTGGGTTTGGTGCAATGGAAGAGGGCCTCATGACAAGTTGAGGCAGGAACCTCAGGGTTCCTCTCCTGGCTTCGAATGCGCCGGATCTGACTCGGATCGCAGAGTCCCTGCAGAGTTGGGACAGGAGAGTCAGGCCTCGTCTTGTGTGGAGGAATGGAACTCCGCTTGACTCTCGCGTTGTTCATGGGGTGACAGGCCACTTGTCGATTTGTATGTGGAACTTGTGGGTTTTTCTGGACGATGCACCGGGGTGTCACTGCCCCTTCGTGTTGTGCCTTGATGCACAGGATTGCCTTCGAGTTGGGTTCTGCCATCGGGTTCTTATCAAGAGCGGACCAGGGAATTGGGGTCTTTTGGCATGCCGCACCACCCACGAGGCTATGTCTCAAATTTCCTCGTGAGACTGGCCTCATCTTGATGTGCGCCAGGAAGGTCGGGAATGCCTTCCAGACAAAGCAGGGGAATCGAACCTCCTGTCGCGATCAAGAGGGGAGAAGAGTCTCAGATGAAGTGGTGCCGGGAACCTCGGTGTTCTCCTCAAGTGAGACTGGTATGTCGGGGAACTTTTGGGGTCGCATCAAGGGTTCCAAGTAACTTTTCGCTCTTCAATACGGAACGTGGGACTTCTCTTGAGACGCTGTAGCGGGCAAGGGCCTCATCTTTCGATGACGGGGGAACCACGTGGTTTTTCTTGAGTTGCGGCGGGATTCTCGAGTTACGACGGGGAATTCAGGCTTCCTGTTCAACTTGCCCAGGGAAGTCCAGTTTTCATTCGAATTGCGAGTTAGAACTGGGGATTGCTCTTGAGACACTGCAGGGCCAAATAGACCTCATCTAGGCTTGTGTCCAGGACCTAATGTTCCTCTGCTGGGGCGACAGCAATCTCGGCATTGCATTCTCGACTCACCCGGGGAATCAGGCCTCGTCTCGAGGGGAAGCCAAGGACACCGCTCTCCTGTCAAGTCGCGACGGGTATATCTTGGAGCTCACTGTGTGGCCTAAAATGAGGCAAGCCTCCTGTGGAGTTTGGAGAGAGGACTCAGGATTGCTCTCCAGGCCATACAGCAAAAGAAGGCCCTCATCTCGTGAGTACTGGGGCGTCTCGTGGGTATTCTCGAGCTGCGGCTCCAGTGTGGTGTTGCTCACGAGGTATAATGGGGAGCTCAGGGAGCCTCTCCTGTGGCGCCAGGGAAGTCAGGTTTCTATGCGCGTGGCTAGGCGGAGTGCGTCATTGCTCTCGAGTCATGGTAGGGGAATCGCACCTCAAGACGCGTTGAAGAAGGACTCTCGAGGTCTTTTACGGGTTGGGGCAGGAAACCCTGGTTCCCTCGACTTGTGCCGGTGATCTCAGGAAGGTCTAAGGGTGCCTCTGAGAAGTCAGGGATACTGTGCAGTTGGGAGGGGTCTCTCGGGACTCCACTGGGTTCGGTGCAATGGAAGAGGGCCTCATCTCGAGTGGAGGCAGGAAACTCATGTTTCCTCTCCTAACTTCCCCTGGGCCAGATCTGACTCGGATTGCAGTTTCGCTGCAGAGTTCGAACAGGAGAGTCAGGCCTCGTCTTGTGTGGAGGAATGGAACTCTGCTTGCCTCTCCAGTTGTTCACGGGGTGACAGGTCACTTCTCGAGCTGTGTGTGGTACCTGCGGGTTTCTCCGGACGATACCCGGGGGTGTCAGTGCCCCTTCGTGTTGTGCCTTCATCAAAAGGGTTATCTTCAAAGAGGTGTCCGGGCATTGGGATCTTATCAAGAGCGAACCGGGAAATCGGGGTCTTTCGGCATGTGTCACCATCCACGAGGCTATGTCTCGAATATCCTCGTGAGACCGGCCTCATCCTGAGATGCACCGGGAAAGGCGGGAACCCCTTCAAGACAAAACAGGGGAATCGACCCTCCTGTCGCGATCAGGAGGGGAGAAGGGGCCCAGATGTAGTGGTGCCGGGAACCTCGGTGTTCTCCTCGAGTCAGACCAGTGTGTCGAGGAACTTTTGAGGTTGCATCAAGGGTGCCGATACCGTTTCGCACTTCAAGACGGAACGTGGGACTTCTCTTGAGACGCTGTAGGGGGCAAGGGCCTCATCTTGCGATGACGGGGGAACCACGTAGCGTTTCTCGAGTTGTGGCGGGATTTTCGAGTTTCGACGGGGAATACAGTCTTCCTCATGTGTTGGCCCAGGGAAGTCCTATCTTCCATTCGAGTTTCAAGGGAGAGCTGGGGATTGCACTCGAGTCACTGCAGGGCAAAATAGACCTCATCTAGGCTTGTGTCCAGGACTTAATGTTCATCCCTAGGGGCGACAGGGATCTCGGGCTTGCATACCAGACTCACCCGGGGAATCAGGCCTCGTCTCGAGGGGAAGCAAAGAACTCCACTGTCCTTTTGAGTCGCGATGGGTATCTCTTGGAGCCCACTGTGTGCCCTAAAGGGAGTCAAGCCTCCTGTGCTGTTTGGATAGAGGACTCGGGATTCCTCTCCAGGCCATGCAGGAAAAGAAGGCCCTCATCTCGCGATGACGGCGGCGTCTTGTGGGTTTTCTAGACTGCCGTGCTAGTGCCGGGTTTCTGACGAGGTACGAGAGGGAGCTCAGGGAGCCTCTCGTGTGGCGCCAGGGAAGTCAGGTCCCCATGAGATGGCTAGGGGGAATTCGTCATTGCTCTCGAGTCATGGTAGGGTAATCGGGCCTCAAGACGGGTTGAAGAAGGACTCTCGAGGTCTTTCTCGGGTCACTGCATAAAACCCAGGGTTCCCTTGACTTGTGCCTGCGACCTCAGGGAGCTTCTCAGAGTGCCTCTGAGAAGTCAGGGATACTGTGCAGTTTGGAGGGGCCTCTCGAGACTCCTCTGCATTTGGTGGAATGTAAGAGGGACTCATCTCGAGTTGAAGCAGGAACCTCAGTGTTCCTCTCCATTTCTGACTCAGATCGCAAGGTCCCTGCATGTTGGTACAGGAGAGTCAGGCCTCGTCTTTTCTGGAGGATGGGACTCCTCTTGCCTCTCGAGTTGTTCTCGAGGTGACAGGCCACTTGTCGAGCTGTGTATGTAACCTGCCCTTTTTTCCGGATGATGCACAGGTGTGTTAGTGCCCCTTCGTGTTGTACCTTCATACTCAAGGCTGCCTTCCAAGAGGTGTCCGAGCATCGGATTCTTATCAAGAGCGGACCGGGAAATTGGAGTCTTTCAGCAAGTGGCACCACCCACAAAGCTACGTATCGAATTTCCCCATGAGACCGGCCTCATCCTGAGTTGTGCAGGGAAGGTCGGGCCCCCTTGCAGACAAAGCAGGGGAATCGACCCACCGGTCACGATCAGGAGGGGAGAAGGGGCTTAAATGAAGTGGTGCCGGGAACCTCGGTGTTCCCCTTGAGTGAGACCGGCGTGTTGGGGGACTTTTGGGGTCGCATCAAGGGTGCCAAGTACCGTTTCGCATTTCAAGACGGAACCTGGGACATCTTTTGAAACGCTGTAGCGGGCAAGGGCCTCATCTTGCGATGACGGGAGAACCACGTGGTTTTGCTCGAGTTGCGGCGGGATTCTCGAGTTATGACCGGGAATTTAGGCTTCCTCTTGTTGGCCTTGAAATCCAATCTTCCATTCGGGTTGCGAGGGGGAGCTGGGGACTGCGCTAGAGTCACTGCAGGGCAAAAGAGACCTAATCTAGGCTTGTGTCCAGGATCTAACGTTGCTCTCCAGGGGCGACAGGGATCTCGGGTTTGCATTCCAGACTCATCCGGGGAGTCAGTTCTCACCTCGAGGGTAAGCAAAGAATTCTGCTCTCGTCTCGAGTCTCGATGGGTATCTCTTGGAGCCCAATGTGTGTACTAAAGGGAGTCAAGCCTCCTGTGGAGTTTGGAGAGAGGACTCGGGATTGGACTCCAGGCCATGCAGGAAAAGAAGGCCCTCATCTCGAGATGACGGTGGCATCTCGTGGGTTTTCTCGAGCTGCGGCGCCAGTGTGGGGTGTCTCATGAAGTACCACAGGGATTTCAGGGAGCCTCTTGTGTGGCGCCAGGAAAATCCAGTATTCCATTCGAGTTGCAAGTTAGAACTGGGGATTGCTCTCCAGTCACTGCAGGGCAAAATAGACCTCATCTACGCTTGTGTCCAGGACCTAGTGTTCCACTACTGGGCCGACAGGGATCTCAGGGTTGCATTCTCGACTCACCCGGAGAGTCAGGCCTCGTCTTGAGGGGCAAAAAAGGACTCCACTCTCCTGTCGAGTCGCGACGGGTATCTCTTGGAGCCGACTGCGTGGCGTAAAGGGAGTGAAGCCTCCTATGGAGTTTGGAGAGATGACTCGGGATTGTTTTCCTGGCCATGCAGGAAAAAAGGCCCTCATCTCGCGATGACGGGGGCGTCTCGTGGGTTTTCTCCAGCTGCGGCGCCAGTATCAGATTTCTCACGAGGTACGACGGGGAGCTCAGAGAGCCTCTCCTGTGGTGCTAGGGACGTCAGGTCTCCGTGCGTGTGGTGAAGGGCAGTGCGTGATTGCTCTCGAGTCATAGTAGGCGAATCGGGCCTCAAGACGCATTGAAGAAGGACTCTCGAGGTCTTTCTCGGGTTGCAGCAGGGAACCCTGGGTTCCCTCGACTTGTGTCGGTGACCTCAGGCAACTTCTCAGGGTGCCTCTGAGAAGTCAGGGACACTGTGGATTTGGGAGGGGCCTTTCATTACTCAACTGGGTTTGGTGCAATCGAAGAGGGCCTCATCTCGAATGGAGGCAGGAACCTCAGGGGTCCTCTCCATTTCTGACTCGGGTCGCAGAGTACCTGCCGAGTACGGACAAGAGAGTCACGCCTCGTCTTCCGTGGAGGAATGGATCTCCGCTTGCCTTTCGAGTTGTTCACGGAGTGACAGGCCACTTGTTGAGCTGTGTGTGGAACCTGCGGGTTTTTCCGAACGATGCACAGGGGTGTCAGTGCCCCTTCGTGTTGTGCCTTCATCCACAGGGTTGCCTTCAAAGAGGTGTCCGGGCATCGGGTTCTTTTCAAGAGCGTACCAGAAAATTGGGGTCTTTCAGCATGTGGTACCACCCACGAGGCTACGTCTCGAATTTCCTCGGGAGACCGGCCTCATCCTGAGGTTCGCCGGGAAGGTAGGGAACCCTTGCAGACAAAGCAGGGGAATCGACACACCGGTCGCGATCAGAAGGGGAGAAGGGGCTCAGATGAAGTGGTGCCGGGAACCTCGGTGGTCCCCTCGAGTGAGACCGGTATGTCATGGCACTTTTGAGGTCGCATCAAGGGTGCCAAGTACAGTTTCGCACTTCAAGACGGAACGTGGGAATTCTCTGGAGATGCTCTAGCGGGCAAGGGCCTCATATTGCGATGACGAGGGAAACACGTGGTTTTTCTCGAGTTGCGGCGGGATTCTCGAGTTACGACGGGGAATTCAGGCTTCCTCTTGTGTTGGCCCAGGAAGTCCAATCTTCCATTCAACTTGTCAGAGAGAGCTGTGGGTTGCTCTCGAGTCACTTCAGGGCAAAGAGTCCTCATCTAGGCTTGGGTCCAGGACGTAGTGTTCCTCTCCAGGGGCAACAGGGATATCGGGGTCGCATTCCAGTCTCACCCGGTGGGTCACGCCTCGTCTCGAGTGGAAGCAAAGGACTCCACTATCCTCTCGAGTCGCGACGTGTAACTCTTGGAGCCCAATGAGTGGCCTAAAGGGAGTCAAGCGTCCTGTGTAGCTTGGACAGAAGGTTCACGCTTGATCTGCATACCATTCAGTTAAAGATGGCCCTCCTCTCGTGATGACGGGAGCATCTCATGGGTTTTCTCGAGCTGCGGCGCCAGTGTGGGGTTTCTCACGAGATATGATGGGGAGCTCAGGGAGCCTCTCGTGCGGCGCCAGAGATGTCAGGCCTCCATGCGTGTGGCCAGGCAGATCGCGTCATTGCTCTGGAGTCATGGGAGGGACTAGGGCCTCCAGACGCATTTAAGAAGGACTCTCGAGGTCTTTCTTGGGTTGGGGCGGGAAACACTCGTTTCCCTCGACCTCTACCGGGGACCTTAGGGAACTTGCCAGGTGCCTCTGAGAGGTGAGGGATACTGAGGAGTTAGAGGGGCCTCTCGGGTCTCCACTAGGTTTGACGAAATGAAAGAGGGCCTCATCTCGATTGGAGGCAGGAACCTCAGGCTTCCTCTCCATTTCTGACTCCGACCGCAGGGTCCCTGCAGGGTTGGGACAGGAGAGTCAGGCCTCGTCTTGTCTGAGTAATGGAACTCTGCTTGCCTCTCGAGTCGTTCAGTGGGTCTCAGGCCCCTTGTCGAGTTGTGTGTGGAACCTGCGGGTGTTTCCAGAAGATGCACGGGGGTGTCATTGCCCCTTCATTTGGTGCCTTCCCCCACAGGGTTGCCTTCAAAGAGGTGTCCAGCATCAGGTTCATTTCAAGAGCGGACCGGGAAATCGGGGTCATTCGGCATGTGGCACCACCCACATGGCTCATCTCGAATTTCCTCGTGAGACCAGCATCATCCTGAGGTGCGCCGGGAAGGCCGGGAACACCTTCCACACAAAGAAGGGGAATCGACTCTCCTGTCGTGATCAGGAGGGGAGATGGGGCTCAGATGAAGTGGGGCCGGGACTCTAGGTGTTCCACTCGAGGGAACCCGGCGTTTCAGGGAACTTTAGGGGTCGCATCAAGGGAGCCAAGTACCATTTCCCACTTCAGGACGGAACATGGGACTTCCCTGGAGAAGCTGTAGCGGGCAAGGGCCTCATCCTGTGAAGACGTTGGAACCACGTCGTTTTTCTCGAGTTGCGTCTGGATTCTCGAAAACGACGGGGATTTCAGGCTTCCTCTTGGGTTGGCCCTGGGAAGCCCAATCTTCCCCTGGAGTTGCGAGGGAAAGCTGGGGGTTCTTCTCGAGTCACTACAGGGCCAAAGAGACCTCATCGAGGCGTGTGTGCAGGACCTAATATTCCTCTCAAGGGAAGACAGAGATCTCGGGTTTCCATTCCAGACTCCCCCGGGGAGTCAGGCCTCGCCTCGAGGGGAAGCAGAGGACTCCACTTTCCTCTCAAGTCGTGACACGGATCTCTTGGAGCCCACTGAGTGGACTCAAGGGTGTCGAGCCTCCTCTTCAGTTTGGAGAGAGGACTCGGGATTGCTCTCCAGGTCAGGCAGGAAAAGAAGGCCCTCATCTCACGATGACGGGGGCATCTCATGGGTTTCCTCAGGCTGCGGCGCCCGTGGGGGTTTTCTCACGAGGCACGACGAGGACCTCAGGGAGCCTCTCGTGCGGTGCCAGGGAACTCATGTCTCCATGCGCATGGCGAGGGGGAGCTGGTCATCACTCTCGAGTCATGGGAAGTGACTAGGGCCTCAAGACGCGTTGAAGAAGGACTCTCGAGGTCTTTCTCGGGTGGCGGCGGGAAACCCTCGTTTCCCTCGACTTCTGCAGGGGACTATAGGGAACTTACCAGGGTGCCTCTGAGAGGTGAGGAATGCTGTGGAGTTGGCAGGGCCTCTCAGGACTCTGCTGGGTTCGGCGCAATGGAAGAGGGCCTCATCTCGAGGGGAGGCAGGAACCTCAGGCTTCCTCTCGGTTTCGGACTCCGACTGCACGGTCCCTGCAGTGTTGGGACAGGAGAGTCATGCCTCGTCTTGTCTGAGGAATGGAATTCTGGTTGCCTCTCGAGTTGTTCCGGGAGTCTCAGGCCCCTTGTCGAGCTGTGTGTAGACCCTGCGGGTTTTTCCGGATGATGCACGGGGGTGTCAGTGCCCCTTCGTGTTGTGCCTTCACTCACAGGGTTGCCTTCGAAGAGGTGTCCGGGCATCAGGTTCTTATCAAGAGTGGACTGGAAAATCGGTGTCGTTCATCACGTGGCACCTCACACATGGCTGGTCTCGAATTTCCTCCTGAGACCGGCCTCATCCTGAGGTGCACCAGGAAGGCCGGGAACCCCTTCCAGAGAAAGCAGGGGAATCGACTCTCCTGTCGCGATCAGGAGGGGAGAAGGGGCTCAGATGAAGTGGTGCCGGGACCCTTGGTGTTCCCCTCGAGGGAACCCAGCGTGTCGGGGAACTTTTGCGGTCGCATCAAGGGTGTCAAGTACCGTTTCGCACTTAAGGACAGAACATGGGACTTCCCTGGAGACGCCGGGAATTTCGGTCTTCCCCTGGAGTGAGACGGTATGTTGGGGAACTTTGGGGTCGCATCAAGGGTGCCAAGTAGCATTTCGAACTTTAAGATGGAACGTGGGACTTCACTTGAGACTCTAGCTGGCAAGGGCCTCATATTGCGATGAAGGGGGAACCACATGGTTTTTAAGACTTGAGGCTGAATTCTCGAATTACGATGGGATATTCAGACTTCCTCATGTGTTGACCGTGGGAAGCCCAATCTTCCATTCAAATTGTGAGGGAGAGATGGAGGTTGCTCTCGATCACTGTAGGGCAAAATAGACCTCATCTAGGCTTGTGTCTAGGACATAATGTTCCACTCCAGGGGCGACAGGGATCTCGGGGTTGCATTCCAAACTCACCCGGGGAGTCAGGCCTCGTCTCGAGGGAAGCAAAGGACTCCGCTCTCCTCTCGAGTCGCACCGGGTATTTCTTGGACCCAACTGAGTGGCCTAAAGGGAGTCAATCCTCCTGTGAAGTTTGGAGAGAGGACCAGGGATTGCTCTCCAGGTCAGGCAGGAAAAGAAGGCCCCCATCTCTCCTTGACGGGGGCATCTTGTGGTTTTTCTCGAACTGCGGCGCCACTGTGGGTTTTCGCACGAGGTACGATGGGGTACTCAGGGAGCCTCTTGTGTGGTACTAGGGAAGTCAGTTTTCCTGCTTGTGGCGAGGGGAGCGCGTCCTTGCTCTGGAGTCATGGTAGGGGAATCGGGCATCAAGAGACGTTGAAAAAGGACTCTCCAAGTCTTTCTCGGGTTACTTCAGGAAACTCTGGGTTCCCTCGACTTGTGCCAGTGACCTCAGGTAGCTTCTCAGGGAGCCTCTGAGAATTCAGGGATACTGTGGTGTTGGGAGGGGCCTCTCGGGACACCACTGAGTTTGGTTCAATGGAAGAGGGCCTCTTCTCTAGTTGAGGTAGGAACCTCAGGGTTCCTCTCCATTTCTGACTCCGATCGCAGGGTCCCTGAAGAGTTGGGCCAGGAGGGTAAGGCCTCGTCTTGTGTGAAGGAATGCAACTTCACTTGCCTCTCGAGTTGTTCACGGGGTGACAGTCCACATTTGGAGCTGTGAGTGGAATCGGCGGGTTTTTCCAGACGATGCATGGGGATGTCATTGTCCCTTCGTGTTGTGCCTTCATCCACAGGGTTGCCTTCGAAGAGATGTCCGGGCGTCAGGTTCTTATCTAGAGTGGACCGGGAATTCGGGATCTTTCAACATGTGGCACCAACCATGAGGCTACTTTTCGAATTTCCTCATGAGACCGGCCTCATCCAGAGGTTTGCGGGGAACGTCGGGAACCCCTTGCAGACAAAGCATGGGAGTCGACCCTCCTGTCGCGATCAGGAGGGGTGAAGGGGCTCACAGGAAGTGGTGCCATGAACTTTGGTGTTTCCCTCGAGTGAGACCGGTATGTCAGGGAACTTTGGGGGTCGCATCAAGGGTGCCAAGTACCGTTTTGTACTTCAGGATGGAACGTGGGACTTCTCTTGATACGCTGTAGCGGCCAAGGGCCTCATCTTGCGATGACGGGGGAGCCACGTGGTTTTTCTCAAGTTGTGGTGGGATTCTCGAGTTACGACGGGGATTTCAGGCTTCCTCTTGTGTTGGGCCAGGGAAGTCCAATCATCCATTCGAGTTGCGAGGGAGAGCTAGGGGTTGCGCTCGAGTCACTGCAGGGCAAAGGAGACCTCATCTAGGCTTGTGTCCAGGACCTAATGTTCCTCTCCAAGGGCCACAGGGATCTCAGGTTTGCATTCCAGACTCACCCAGGGAGTCAGGCCTCGTGTCGAAGGGAAGCAAAGGACTCTGCTCTCCTTTCGAGTTGCGACGGGCACCTCTTGGAGCCCACTTTGTGGCCTAAAGGGAGTCAAGCCTCGTGTGAAGTTTGGATAGAGGACTTGGGACTGCTCTCCAGGCCATGCAGGAAAAGATGGCCCTCATCTCGCGATGACGGAGGGGTCTTGTGTGTTTTCTCGAGCTGCGGCGCCAGTGTGGGGTTTCACACGAGGTACGACAGGGAGCTCAGGGAGCCTCTCATGTGGCGCCAGGGAAGTCAGGTCTCCATGTGCATGGCGAGGGGGAGCGCGTTATTGCTCTCGAGCCATGGTAGGGGAATCTGACCTCAAGACGCGTTGAAGAAGGACTCTCGAGGTCTTTCTTCGGTTGTGGCAGGAAACCCTTATTTCCCTCGACGTTTGCCGGTGGCCTCAAGGAGCTTCTCAGAATGCCTATGAGAAGTCAGGGATACTGTGGAGATGGGAGTGGCCTCTCGGGACTCCACTGGGTTTGTTTTAATGGAAGAGGGCCTCATCTCGGGTTGAGGCAGGAACCTCAGGTTTCCTCTCCATTTCTGACTCAGATCGAAGCGTGCCTGCAGAGTTGGGATTGGATACTCAGGCCTCGTCTTGTCTGAGGAAGGGAACTCCGCTTGCCTCTCTCATTGTTTAAGGGGTGACAGGCCAGTTGTGGAGCTGTATGTGGATCCTGTGGGATTTTCCGGACGATGAACAGGGTTGCCAGTGCCCCCTCGTGTAGTGCCTTCATCCACAGGGTTGCCTTAGAAGAGGTGTCCGGGCATCGGGTTCTTATCAAGAGCAAGACCGAGAAATCGGGGTCTTTCGGCACGTGGCGCCAACATGAGGCTACGTCTCGAATTTCTTCGTGAGACTGGCCTCATCCTGAGGTGCGCCATGAAGGTCGGGAACCCCTTCTAGACAAAGCAGGGGAATCTACCTTCCTGCCGTGATCAGGAGGGGAGAAGGGGCTCAAATGAAGTGGTGCCAGGAACTTCGGTGTTCCCTTGGAGTGAGACCGGTATATTGGGGAACTTTTGGGGTCGCATCAAGGGTGCCAAGTAGCATTTCGAACTTTATGACGAAACATGGGACTTCTCTTGAGACTCTGTAGCGGGCAAAGGCCTCATATTGTGATGAATGGGGAACCACGTGGTTTTTAAGAGTTGCGGCGGGATTCTCGAGTTACAACGGGAAATTCAGACTTCCTCTTGTGTTGGCCCAGTGAAGACCAATCTTCCATTCGAATTGCGAGGGAGAGATGGGTGTTGCTCTCGAGTCACTGTAGGACAAAATAGACCTCATCTAGGCTTTTGTCCAGGACATAATGTTCCTCTCCAGGGGCAACAGGGATCTCGGGGTTGCATTCCAGACTCACCCAAGGTAAGGCCTCATCTCGAGGGGAAACAAAGTACTCTGCTCTCCTCTCAAGTCGCGACAGGTATCTCTTGGAGCCCATTGAGTGGCCTAAAGGGAGTAAAGCCTCCTGTGAAGTTTGGAGAAAGGACCAGGGATTGCTCTCCAGGTCAGGCAGGAAAAGATGTCCCCAATCTCGCGATGACGGTGGCGTCTCGTGGGTTTTCCCGAGCTGTGGCGCCAGTGTGGGGTTTCTCACGAGGTATGACGGGGAGCTCAGGGGGCCTCTCATGTGATGCCAGGGAAGTCAGGTGTCCATGCGAATGGCGAGGGG
Source organism: Bubalus kerabau (assembly GCF_029407905.1). NCBI lineage: Eukaryota > Metazoa > Chordata > Mammalia > Artiodactyla > Bovidae > Bubalus > Bubalus kerabau. The sequence goes on along the minus strand of NW_026577880.1, from coordinate 10,045,764 downwards.
GAGCGTGTCATTGCTCTCGAGTCATGGTAGGGGAATCTGGCCTCAAGACGCGTTGAAGACGGACTCTTGAGGTCTTTCTCGGGTTGCGGCAGGATACCCTGTGTTCCCTCGACTTGTGCCGGTGACCTCAGGGAGTTGCTCAGGGTGCCTCTGAGAAGACACTGATACTGTGGTGTTGGGAGGGGCCTCTCGGGACTCCACTGCGTTTGGTGCAATGGAAGATTGCCGGGAGCCAGCGAGAGATATTCCACTCGTGACAAATGTCATGAGGAAAGAGTCTCGGCATACGCAAAGGCGGGATCGAGCCTCCGGGAGTTCCCCCGTATATTCTTCAGCATCTACCCCCAAAAACCAAAGTCTGCCTTCTTTATTGCTTTGTTCTCTCACCTCTGACATTACTGGGGATGTCCCCCACCACCATCTCACTCTCTCTGTCAAAGAGCTAACTTACAGCTCCAACTAATAATGTTCCTGGGCAATTAGTAGTGTTTAAATCCAAACCCCTCAGATGGTTTTCTAACTCGCCTGACAAGTTTACCCGGTCTCCTACAGCTATGCATACGATTGTGTACAGTCTCCCAGCCTCGAGACGCACGGGAAGTTTAAGATATTCAAATAGCTTAGAGCCTCTCAGAGAGTTAGAAACTGTCAGAATAAAACTAGTAAAAGATTTCATTGATGAACCAATGCTTTTTGCCAAGTTTCCACATCCCCTGAATTGTATCCTTGAATGTGTGCTAATTAATATAGTTGGTATGTAGAAAAAATAAGTAGTGGCCTTGATGTTGGTACCTTTAGACCCTTAAGGTAATAAATTCTTTTCTTTGTTGTAAACCCATTACACATCCTCCCTATAGGAATGCAATTTTATCTTCGAAAGATGGCGCCAAACCTTAAACAATTACTCTTAGAGAAAATAAGTCTTATGGTTGATAAGTCTTTGTCAAGAGTCATAAAATGTTAATAGGTCTTCTGGCCAGAAGATGATGTAAATCATCTAAACCATTTTTATATGATAAATCTGCAGAAAAGAAACCCTGGTTTTTGATAAGGATTAAAGACTGCTGACTTTGCATCCCCTATTATCCTCTATGTGTAACTTAGGGTATTAAAACCTGTGTTGAAAATAAAGCTACGGGCCTTGCTCGCCAACGCTTGGTCTCCCCATGTCATTATTCCCCTCAATTTTCAGATGAGTGTCCATCTGGAGCGCGGATATCCTCTGCGACCATTTATTTGCCTGGGCTTCGAAGACTCACTCGATAAGGTGTCTAAGGTGGGGCACCTTCCTCTATTCTAGAGGGCACTTGCAGCCTCCGTGGTCAGAGCTAACCTGGTGTCACGGGTTATATTGATTTTCCGCGTAAACCAAGCTACTCAGCTGCTTTTCTCCACTGAATTTTCCTACTGAGCTATCCTCATTCTATTACTCTTTATATCTTTGATGAATAAATAAATATATAAATAGGTCGCCTACTCCATCTTCCCTTCGAATACCCTGGATCAGCTGGGGCTGGACCTCTGCAGGTGGCGCCCGAGACAGGCATTTCGAAGGTAAATCCCCAACCCCATTCCCCCAGTGTTCAGTTTTGGGGACAGATAGGATCCCACTTAGGGGGCTGCAGATCCCCCTGTAGAATAGACAGGGCGAGAGGAGTGGGAAGTGTTGAAGAGTTAGAGAGAAAAAACGGTTTCTAAAAAGGCTGACAAAAAAGGCCTAATCTTTAGATAGCTAAAAGCAAAATCTTTTACTATCCTTAAGTTTCTGACATGGGCAACACTGAATCAAATGAAAGACAGCTCTTTATAGGAGTAATTTTACAGTTATTAAGTAAAAGAAGAATCAAGGTTAAAACATCTTCCATTCAATCATTTTTTACATTTGTACAAGACCACTGCCCTTGGTTTCTACAACAAGGCACTGTTAACCTAGATATCTTGAAAAAACTAGGAAAACAGCTAAGAGCTTATTGTGCTCAGCAAGGTTTGGAAAAAATCCCTACTTACACCTTTCCTCTGTGGAATATGACTAGAGATGTTTTAGATCCAGCTCATGAATTTGAAAAGGTACCTGTTAAAGAGGAAAGTAAAATTGGAAAAGTACCTGTTAAACAAAAAAGCAAATCTGAAAAGGTACCTGTTATAAAGAAAAGTGAAAATGAAGAGGCTATACCTAGCTATCGACAGCTAAATGAATGGCTAGCCGCTATGACTGCCAATGAGCATGTAAAAGATAGGGATGAAAAGAAAGATCAGCTCTCCCCTCAATTTGAAAAAGGTTTAGAGGAAACAGCAGCTCGATGCCATTCTGATGAGGATTTTTTTTTTTTTTAAGCTAAAGATGCTCCTAAAAGTTTAAGAAAACATCCCTAATCAGACCATCCGCTCCTAGGAGGTTGAGGGAAACATCCCCGATCAGACAGTTCGTAAGATTTAGTTACCAAACAGTTAAAGGATCTCCGGAACAGAAGAGGAAAACTTCGGGACGCTCCCATCCCCCTATGCCTCCTCCTCCATGTCGGGGTAAAGGGCCACCGCTAGGAGTTTCCCGGAGAAGGATTTTCTCTAGTCCCAAGGGTGAACTTGATCCTCACCTTGAGGCTTCTTTTCTAGTCCCCTCTGCAGTTTAGCCAGGGTAAAGAGGTTACAAAATAAATAAAAATATTCTCTAAAATTAAAAAAAAATTAAAAATGGATTTCTCCGCATCTAAGAATAGACAAATATTTATTGACTGTGGAATATGATTAGAAATGTCCTGGACCTCCATCACGAGACTGTTAAATAGACTATGGGGGAGGCTATAGAGGTGGATGGTGGTGAGTCTCCATTTACTGCACAGATCATATTTTCTGCCATTGAAGAAAAAAAAAAGGAGGGAGAAAGTGGTCTACCTCTCGAGGAAGCAGAGGGCTTACAGGACGCTGCGGCCGAGAGCCCTGGCGAGCTCCCTCCCCCTCTGCGCAAACCTTTAAAAAACTTATCCACCACTTTCTGATTTAAGGCGACTGCCACCGCCTTCGATTGTGCCTCCCAGGACCCAGGAGTTCCCCACTTTGCCCCCAAAGCCTCCCAAAGTGTTGCCTAAGACTGAGGAAGATAAAAAGTTTTTTAAACAAAGGAGCTTTTAGTACACAATATGCAGAGTGTGCTCCTTGGAGAAAACTCCCTCAGGGGGGTCTCACCCAGGCTAGGAGAAAAGCGAAAAGGCAAGGAGATTTAATAACAATATTAACCCCTGATGTGCCGCTTACTCCAATTCCAACCGGAGTGGCTGGCCCCCTATCTGAGGACATTGTAAGATTTGTCCTGGGGTGTAGCTCGCTTTCTTTTAAAAAAAAATTAAATAAAAAAAAAAGAAAGAAAAGAAATTTCGCTGGTGCATGGTGTAGTAGATTCTGATGATATTGAGAAATTAAAGTCTTGATCTCACTGCCTATCAAAACTGTACAAATTAATAAAGGTCAAAGAGTAACACAGCTTTTACTTTTACCTTACTATCAGACAAGGAAAAACTTGACTTCTCAAGCTAAGAGCCACAAAACATTTGGATCTAGTGATCTAGCCTTTTGGGTGCAGGAAATTACAGTTCCAAGGCCTTTAAAAGATCTTTTAATTCAAGAGAATAAAACGCCAGGGCTATTAGACACAGGAACAGACGTCTCTTAACATTGCTGGGAAAGACTGGCCCAGCTCCTGGCCAACACATAATACTGAAAATGAGTTGGTGGGATTAGAGAAAGTGGTATGTGGGGTGGAGATGCTGTACAGGTGGTACATTTAACAATACTTTATATATTGTTATAAATACATAATATAAATGTATTTGCCTAATTACAGTTTGCCTAATTAGGTATGGGTATAAATAAAATATAATAAAGGTATACCTAATTCTATTTATAGATCTATACTTAATTAATTTGTATATAAATTAATATGTATACTATATACACACACACATATATATACTGTATAATTAAATATATATGGCAGTAATATAATGTGTGTGTGGCTGATATTAATTGGTATGGATTGATGTGCTGTGATGATATATGTTCTATATACTGTATAATTATAAATGTGTGACATGTATTATTACAGTATATTGGTTTGTGTTTGTTGGTATTAGCTGTGTATGTGTTGTATTGTTGTAATATATATTAATTAATATATTAATTATAAAGATTAATTCAAGTATATTGATTTATATATATTATATGTCAATAACTTTATACTTGTTGCCATATATAAATACATATATAAATGCATTTTGCATTTAGGTCTATCTGTATACCTGTATACCAAAATGAGATAAGGAGGTTATACATTTATTACTTAAATTTATACAGAGACCTAAACTAAACATTAGACCTCAATTAACATATCCATAGGGAAACAGCTAGACAAATAGTGAAGTTATGTTCCAATTGTAATTAATCACTTAAACGTAAACACACAGGGGCAGACTACAATGATGAGACACTAGATGCCTGAATTACAGGCTACGACTCGGCCCCTGGTCAAGTAAAAAGGCCTCCTTACGGGAGAGTGAAAAAGGCCAGATGTGTTGCTAACTTGTGGGAGAGGGTATGCTTGTATATTTCTACAGAATGCAGATTCTCCGGTTTGGATCTCAGACAAATTCGTCATGTCACATTCCCCAAAGACCAGGTTCGCGGCGCGCGCACTCGCTCGCTCCCCCTCCCCCAGCCAGCTCTCGCCTCCGCGCCACCAGCAGCGCCTCGCACCCACCTCTCTGCACCCCGTGACCTAGAGCAAAGAAGTCTGTGCAGCGAGTGAGGGCCAGAGAGGAAAGCGCGCCCGCGGAGTGCCGTCCAGACCAGCGTGGCCCCACCGGCGAGAGGGGACCGCCCTGAGCCCAAGCGGTGGCGGCTAGCCCTAAACCATGAACCCTGCCCCTCCGCCCACCATAGGCGCCTTGGCTCACAGCCTGCCACTCGCGTTCTGCCTCCTGATGCTGGGGACACTGCTCCCCCGGGCTGATGCCTACAGCTGCTCCCTGGTTCATCTTGTTTAAACCCTCAATATAATGTTTGCTCCTTTGTAATGCTACAACATCCACCTTATCTTATGATGTAACCACTTATTGAATTATGGTCTTGCTGTATTACAACAACTACAGGATTTAATGCAAACACGACGGTTTGTGGGCTTACTTATCTTGGGAACAGCAGCTTTGATAAGTGCAATCACTTCTGTTACTGTGGCAGCAATATCATTGACTCAACAAGTACATACTGCTCAATATGTTGATTCTATGTCCAAAAATGTTTCTTTAACATTGGCAACACAGGAAGCTATAGAGAGAAAATTAGAAATGAGGGTAGACGCCCTAGAGGAAGCAGTAATACATATTGGGACTGAATTGCAGGCTTTAAAGGTGAAAATGGCATTGTCTTGTCATGCTGACTATCGGTGGATATGTGGAACACCCCTGAAAGTAAATGAGACAGATTTTGAATGGGAAAAGATTAAAAACCATATTTCAGGTATCTGGAACAGCTCTGACATTGGTTGAGACGTAGGGAAACTTCACTATCAAATAGCAACCATGGAGCACTCCCGATTAGATTTTACTGCTGCTGGAACAGCAAATGATTTCTTCCATACTTTCCCTAACTACATCTCAGGAAAGAATATTCTGTCTAATGTCTTTAGCTATGCTGAGGTGGCTGCTTTAATTCTGCTTCTCATAATCATTCTTCCTTGTATTGTCAGGATTCTTCGGCAGAGTATTCAGAGGCTCGCGACTGAGCTACATCTGGCTGTTTTAAGAAATAAAAAACGGTGAGATGCCGGGAGCCGGCGAGAGACATTCCACTCGTGACAAAGGTCATGAGGAAGGAGGCTGGGCATACACAAAGGCGGGATCGAGCCTCGGGAGTCCTCCCGGATATTCTTGAGCATCTACCCCCCAAAACCAGAGTCTGCCTACTTTATTGCTTTGTGCTCTCCCCTCTGACTTTACTGGGGGCTGTCCCCCACCACCATCTCACTCTCTCTGTCAAAGAGCTAACTTACAGCTCCAATTAATAAAGTTCCTGGGCAATTAGGAGTGTTTAAATCCAAACACGTCAGATGGCTCTCTAACTCGCCTGACAAGTTTACCCGGTCTCCTACAGCAATGCATACAATTGTTTACAGTCTCCGAGCCTCGAGAGGCACGGGAAGCTTAAGATATTCAAATAGCTTAGAGCCTCTCAGAGGGTTAGAAACTGTCAGAATAAAACTAGTAAAAGATTTCATTGATGAACCAATGCTTGTTGCCAAGTTTCCACATCCCCTGAATTGTATCCTTGAATGTGTATTAATTAATATAGTTGGTATGTAGAAGAAATAAGTAGTGGCCTTGGTGTTACTAACTTTAGACCCTTAAGGTAATAAATTATTTCCTTTGTTGTAAGCCCATTACACATCTGCCCTATAGGAATGCAATTTTATCTTCGAAAGATGGGGCCAAACCTTAAAATAATTACTCTTAGAGAAAATAAGTCTTATGGTTGATAAGTCTTTGTCAAGAGTCATAAAATGTTAATAGGTCTTCTGGCTAGAAGATGATGTAAATCACCTAAACCATTTGTATACGATACATTTGCAGGAGAGAAACTCTGGTTTTTGATAAGGATCAAAGGCTGCTGTCTTTGCATCCCCATTATCCTCTATGTGTAACTTAGGGTATAAAAACCCCTGTTGAAAATAAAGCTACGGGCCTTGATTGCCAACGCTTAGTCTCCTAATGTCATTCTTCCCCTCAATTTTCAGATGAGTGTCCATCTGGAGCGCGGATATCCTCTGCGACCATTTATTTGCCTGGGCTTCGAAGACCACTTGAGAAGGTGTCTAAGGTGGGGCCCTTTTCGCTATTCGAGAGGGAGCCTGCGGCCTCCGTGGTCAGAGCTAACCTGGTGTCACGGGTTATACTGATTTTCCGCATAAACCAAGCTACTCAGCTTCTTTTCTCCACTAAATTTTCCTACTGAGCTATCCTCATTCTATTACTCTTTATATCTTCGATAAATAAATCAATAGGTCGCCTACTCTGTCTCCCCTTCGAAAACCCTGGACCAGCCGAGGCTGGACCTTGTCAGAAGAGGGCCTCATCTCGATTTGAAGCAGGAACCTCAGGGTTGCTCTCCATTTCTGACTCTGAACACAGAGTCCCTACAGAGTTAGGACAGGAGAGTCAGGCCTCGTCTTGTGTGGAGGAATGGAACTCCACTGGACTCTCGAGTTGTTCACCGGATAACAGGCCACTTGTCGAGCTGTGTGTGGAACCTGCGGTTTTATCCGGACGATGCATGGGGGTGTCAGTTCCCCTTTGTTTTTTGCCTTCATACACAGGGTTGCCTTCGAAGAGGTATCCAGCCTTCAGATTCTTATCAAGAGCAGACCAGGAAATCAGTGTCTTTCGGCATGTGGCACCACCCACAAGCCTACGTCTCGAATTTCTTCTTGAGACGGACCTCAACCTGAGGTGCACCAGGAAGGTCGGTAACCCTTTCAGACAAAGCAAGTGAATCGACCCTCTTGTCCCGATCAGGAGGGGAGAAGGGGCTCAGATGAAGTGGTGCCGGGAACCTCGATGTTCCCCTCGAGTAAAACTGGGATGTCGGGGAACTTTTGGAGTCACATCAAAGGTGCTAAGTACCGTTTCAAACTTCAAGACGGAACGTGAGACTTCTCTTGAGACGCTGTATCTGGCAAGGGCCTCATCTTGTGGTGACGGGTTAACCACGTCGTTTTTCTCGAGTTGTGGCGGGATTCTCGAGTTAGGTCAGGAAATTCAGGCTTCCTCTTGTGTTGGCCCAGGGAAGTCCAGTCTTCCATTCGAGTTGCGAGGGAGAGCTAGGGATTGCGCTTGAGTTACTGCAGGGCAAAAGAGACCTTATCTAGGCTTGTGTCCAGGACATAATGTTCGTCTCCAGGGGGGACAGGGATCTCGGGGTTGCTTTCCTGATGCACCCGGGGAGTCAGTCCTTGTCTCGAGGGGAAGCGAAGGACTCCACTCTCCTCTCGAGTTGCGACGGGTATCTCTTGGAGCCCACTGAGTGGCCTAAAGGGAGTCAAGCCTCCTGTGCAGTTTGGAGAGAGGACTCGTGATTGCTCTCCAGGCCATGCAGGAAAAGAAGGCCATCATCTCGCGATGAAGGGGGCGTCTCGTGGGTTTTCTCGAGTTGCAGCGCCAGTGTGGGGTTTCTCATGAGGTACTACGGGGAGCTCAGGGAGCCTCTCATGTGGCGCTTGGGAAGTCAGGTCTCCATGCGCATTGCGAGGGGGAGCGCGTCATTGCTCTAGAGTCATGGAAGGTGTATCGGGCCTCAAGAACCGTTAAAGAAGGACTTTCAAGGTGTTTCTTGGGTCACGGCAGTAAACCCTGGGTTCCCTCGACTAGTGCCGGTGGCCTCAGGGAGCTTCTCAGTGTGCCTCTGAGAAGTCAAGGATACCCTGGAGTTGGGAGGGCCCTCTCGGGACTCCACTGGGTTTGGTGCAATAGAAGAGGGCCTCATCTCGAGTGGAGGCAGGAACCTCAGGGTTCGTCTCCATTTCTGACTCTGATCGCAGGGTCCCTGCAGAGTTGGGACAGGAGAGTCAGGCCTCGTCTTGTAAGGAGGAATGGAACTCCGCTTGCCTCTCGAGTTATTCACGGGGTGACAGGCAACTTGTTGAACTGTGTTTGGAATCTGCGGGTTTTTCCGGACGATGCACGAGGGTGTCAGTGCCCCTTCGTGTTGTGGCTTCTTCCACAGGGTTGCCTTTCAAGAGGTGTCCGGGCATCGGGTTCTTATCAAGAGTGGACCGGGGAATCGGGGTCTTTCAGCATGTGTTACCACCCATGAAGCTACGTCTCAAATATTCTCATTAGACCGGCCTCATCCTGAGGTGCGCTGGGAAGGTTGGGAACCCCTTCCAGACAAAGCACGGGAGTCGACCCTCCAGTCGCAATCAGGAGGGGAGAAGTGGCTCAGATGAAGTCGTACCGGGAACCTCGGTGTTCCCCTCGAGAGAGACCAGGGTGTCGGGGAACTTTTGGAATCGCATCAAGGGTGCCAAGTTTTCACACTTGAAGTGTGAAAACACTTCAAGAAGAAACCTGGGACTTCTCTTTAGACGCTGTAGCGGGCAAGGGCCTCATCTTGCGATGACAGGGTAACCATGTGGTTTTTCTCGAGTTTCGGCGGGATTCTCGAGTTACGATGGGGAATTCAGGCTTCCTCTTGTGTTGGCCCAGGGAAGTCCAATCTTCCATTGGAGTTGCGAGAGAGAGCTAGGGATTGCTCTCGAGTCACTTCAGGGCAAAAGAGACCTCATCTAAGCTTGTGTCCAGGACCTAATGTTCCTCTCCAGGGGCGACAGAGATCTCGGGGTTGCATTTTAGACGCACCCGAGGAGTCAGACCTCATCTCGAGAGGAAGGAAAGGACTCTGCTCTGCTCTCGAGTCCCGACGGGTATTTCTTGGAGACCACTGAGTGGCCTAAAGGGAGTCAAGCCTCCTGTGGATTTTTTTTTAATTTTATTTTATTTTTAAACTTTACATAATTGTATTAGTTTTTCCAAATACCAAAATGAATCTGCCTCAGGTATACATGTGCTCCCCATCCTGAACCCTCCTCCCTCCTCCCCCCCCATAGCATCCCTCTGGGTCGTCCCAGTGCACTAGCCCCAAGCATCCAGTGTCATGCATCAAACCTGGACTGGCAACTCTTTTCATACATGATATTTTACATGTTTCAATGCCATTCTCCCACATCTTCCCACCTTCTCCCTCTCCCACAGAGTCCATAAGACTCTTCTATACATCAGTGTCTCTTTTGCTGTCTCGTACTCAGGGTTATTGTTACCGTCTTTCAAAGTTCCATATATATGCGTTAGTATACTGTATTGGTGTTTTTCTTTCTGGCTTACTTCACTCTGTATAATAGGCTCCAGTTTCATCCACCTCATTAGAACTGATTCATTCTATTCTTTTTAATGGCGGAGTAATACTCCATTGTGTATATGTACCACAGCTTTCTTATCCATTCATCTGCTGATGGACATCTAGGTTGCTTCCATGTCCTGGCCTTTAGAAACAGTGCTGCGATGAACATTGGGGTACACGTGTCTCTTTCCCTTCTGGTTTCCTCAGTGTGTATGCCCAGCAGTGGGATTGCTGGATCATAAGGCAGTTCTATTTCCAGTTTTTTAAGGAATCTCCACACTGTTCTCCATAGTGGCTGTACTAGTTTGCATTCCCACCAACAGTGTAAGAGGGTTCCCTTTTCTCCACACCCTCTCCAGCATTTATTATTTGTAGACTTTTGGATTGCAGCCATTCTGACTGGCGTGAAATGGTACCTCATAGTGGTTTTGATTTGCATTTCTATGATAATGAGTGATTTTGAGCATCTTTTCATGTGTTTGTTAGCCATCTGTATGTCTTCTTTGGATAAATGTCTATTTAGTTCTTTGGCCCATTTTTTGATTGGGTCATCTATTTTTCTGGAGTTGAGCTGTAGGTGTTGCTTGTATATTTTTGAGATTAGTTGTTTGTCAGTTGCTTCATTTCCTATTATTTTCTCCCATTCAAAAGGCTGTCTTTTCACCTTGCTAATAGTTTGCTTTGATGTGCAGAAGCTTTTAAGGTTAATTAGGTCCCATTTGTTTATTTTTGTTTTTATTTCCAATATTCTGGGAGGTGGGTCATAGAGGATCCTGCTGTGATGTATTTCAGAGAGTGTTTTGCCTATGTTCTCCTCTAGGAGTTTTATAGTTTCTGGTCTTACATTTAGATCTTTAATCCATTTTGAGTTTATTTTTGTGTATTGTGTTAGAAAGTGTTCTAGTTTCATTCTTTTACAAGTGGTTGACCAGATTTCCCAGCACCACTTGTTAAAGAGATTGTCTTTAATCCATTGTATATTTTTGCCTCCTTTGTCAAAGATAAGGTGTCCATATGTGTGTGGATTTATCTCTGGGCTTTCTATTTCGTTCCACTAATCTATATTTCTGTCTTTGTGCCAGTACCATACTGTCTTGATAACTGTGGCTTTGTAGCGGAGCCTGAAATCAGGTAGGTTGATTCCTCCAGTTCCATTCTTCTTTCTCAAGATCGCTTTGGCTATTCGAGGTTTTTTGTATTTCCATACAAATTGTGAAATTATTTGTTCTAGCTCTGTGAAGAATACTGTTGGTAGCTTGATAGGGATTGCATTGAATCTATAAATTGCCTTGGGTAGTATACTCATTTTCACTATATTGATTCTTCCAATCCATGAACATGGTATATTTCTCCACCTATTAGTGTCCTCTTTGATTTCTTTCACCAGTGTTTTATAGTTTTCTATATATAGGTCTTTAGTTTCTTTAGGTAGGTATATTCCTAAGTATTTTATTCTTTCCGTTGCAATGGTGAATGAAATTGTTTCCTTAATTTCTCTTTCTGTTTTCTCATTATTAGTGTATAGGAATTCAAGGGATTTCTGTGTGTTGATTTTATATCCTGCAACTTTACTATAGTCATTGACTAGTTCTAGTGATTTTCTGGTGGAGTCTTTAGGGTTTTCTATGTAGAGGATCATGTCATCTGCAAACAGTGAGAGTTTTACTTCTTCTTTTCCAATTTGGATTCCTTTTGTTTCTTTTTCTGCTCTGATTGCTGTGGCCAAAACTTCCAAAGCTATGTTGAATAGTAATGGTGAAAGTGGGCACCCTTGTCTAGTTCCTGACTTTAGAGGAAATGCTTTCAATTTTTCACCATTGAGGATAATGTTTGCTGTGGGTTTGTCATATATAGCTTTTATTATGTTGAGGTATGTTCCTTCTATTCCTGCTTTCTGGAGAGTTTTTATCATAAATGGATGTTGAATTTTGTCAAAGGCTTTCTCTGCATCTATTGAGAAAATCATATGGTTTTTATTTTTCAATTTGTTAAGGTGGTGTATTACATTGATTGATTTGCGGATATTGAAGAATCCTTGCATCCCTGGGATAAAGCCCACTTGGTCATGGTGTATGATCTTTTTAATGTGTTGTTGGATTCTGATTGCTAGAATTTTGTTAAGGATTTTTGCATCTATGTCATCAGTGATATTGGCCTGTAGTTTTCTTTTTTTGTGGGATCTTTGTCAGGTTTTGGTATTAGGCTGATGGTGGCCTCATAGAATGAGTTTGGAAGTTTACCTCCCTCTGCAATTTTCTGGAAGAGTTTGAGCAGGATAGGTGTTAGCTCTTCTCTAAATTTTTCGTAGAATTCAGCTGTGAAGCCGTCTGGACCTGGGCTTTTGTTGGCTGGAAGATTTTTGGTTACAGTTTCCATTTCCATGCTTGTGATGGGTCTGTTAAGATTTTCTATTTCTTCCCTGGTCCAGTTTTGGAAAGTTGTACTTTTCTAAGAATTTGTCCATTTCTTCCACGTTGTCCATTTTATTGGCATATAATTGTTGATAGTAGTCTCTTATGATCCTTTGTATTTCTGTGTTTTCTGTTGTGATCTCTCCATTTTCATTTCTAATTTTATTGATTTGATTTTTCTCCCTTTGTTTCTTGATGAGTCTGGCTAATGGTTTGTCAATTTTATTTATCGTTTCAAAGAACCAGCTTTTGGTTTTGTTGATTTTTGCTATGGTCTCTTTTGTTTCTTTTGCATTTATTTCTGCTCTAATTTTTAAGATTTCTTTCCTTCTACTAACCCTGGGGTTCTTCATTTCTTCCTTTTCTAGTTGCTTTAGGTGTAGAGTTAGTTTATTTATTTGACTTTTTTCTTGTTTCTTGAGGTGTGCCTGTATTGCTATGAACTTTCCCCTTAGGACTGCTTTTACCGTGTCCCACAAGTTTTGGGTTGTTGTGTTTTCATTTTCATCCGTTTCTATGCAAATTTTGATTTCTTTTTTGATTTCTTCTGTGATTTGTTGGTTATTCAGCAGCGTGTTGTTCAGCCTCCATATGTTGGAATTTTTAATAGTTTTTCTCCTGTAATTGAGATCTAATCTTACTGCATTGTGGTCAGAAAAGATGCTTGGAATGATTTCTATTTTTTTGAATTTACCAATGCTAGCTTTATGGCCCAGGATGTGATCTATCCTGGAGAAGGTTCCATGTGCACTTTAGAAAAAGTTGAAATTCATTGTTTTGGGATGAAATGTCCTATAGATATCAATTAGGTCTAACTGGTCTATTGTATCATTTAAAGTTTGTGTTTCCTTGTTAAATTTCTGTTTAGTTGATCTATCCATAGGTGTGAGTGGGGTATTAAAATCTCCAACTATTATTGTGTTAGTGTTAATTTCTCCTTTCATACTTGTTAGCATTTGTCTTACATACTGTGGTGCTCCCACGTTGGGTGCATATATATTTATAATTGTTATATCTTCTTCTTGGATTGATCCTTTGATCATTATGTAGTGACCTTCTTTGTCTCTTTTCACAGCCTTTGTTTTAAAGTCTATTTTATCTGATATGAGTATCGCTACTCCTGCTTTCTTTTGGTCCCTATTTGCATGGAAAATCTTTTTCCAGCCCTTCACTTTCAGTCTGTATGTATCCCCTGTTTTGAGGTGGGTCTCTTGTAGACAACATATGTAGGGGTCTTGTTTTTGTATCCATTCAGCCAGTCTTTGTCTTTTGGTTGGAGCATTCAACCCATTTACGTTTAAGGTAATTACTGATAAGTATGATCCCATTGCCATTTACTTTATTGTTTGGGGTTCGAATTTATACACCGTTTTTGTGTTTCCTGTTTAGTATTTGTTGGAGAGCTGGTTTGGTGGTGCAGAATTCTCTCAGCTTTTGCTTGTCTGAAAAGCTTTTGATTTCTCATTCATACTTGAATGAGATCCTTGCTGGGTACAATAATCTGGGCTGTAGGTTATTTTCTTTCATCATTTTAAGTATGTCTTGCCATTCCCTCCTTGCTTGAAGAGTTTCTATTGAAAGATCAGCTGTTATCCTTATGGCAATTCCCTTGTGTGTTATTTGTTGTTTTTCCCTTGCTGCTTTTCATATTTGTTCTTTGTGTTTGATTTTTGTTAATGTGATTAATATGTGTCTTGGGGGGTTTCGCCTTGGCTTTATCCTGTTTGGGACTCTCTGGGTTTCTTGGACTTGAGTGAGTATTTCCTTCCCCATTTTAGGGAAGTTTTCAACTATTATCTCCTCAAGTATTTTCTCACGGTCTTTCTTTTTGTCTTCTTCTTCTGGGACCCCTATGATTCGAATGTTGTAGCGTTTAATATTGTCCTGGAGGTCTCTGAGATTGTGCTCATTTCTTTTAATTCGTTTTTCATGTATCCTCTCTGATTCATTTATTTCTACCATTCTATCTTCGAATTCACTAATCCTATCTTCTGCCTCTGTTATTCTACTATTTGTTGCCTCCAGAGTGTTTTTAATTTCATTTATTGCATTATTCATTATATATTGACTCTTTTTTTATTTCTTCTAGGTCCTTGTTAAACCTTTCTTGCATCTTCTCAATCCTTGTCTCCAGGCTATTTATCTGTGATTCCATTTTAATTTCAAGATTTTAGATCCATTTCACTCTCCTTACTCGGAATTCTTTATCAGGTAGATTCCCTATCTCTTCCTCTTTTGTTTGGTTTGGCGGGCATTTATCCTGTTCCTTTATCTGCTGGGTATTCCTCTGTCTCATCTTGTTTAAATTGCTGAGTTTGGGGTGTCCTTTCTGTATTCTGGCAGTTTGTGGAGTTCTTTACTGTGGCATTTCCTCGCTGTGTGTGGGTTTGTACAGGTGTCTTGTCAAGGTTTCCTGGTTAGGGAAGCTTGTGTCCGTGTTCTGGTGGGTGGAGCTGTATTTCTTCTCTCTGGAGTGCAATGAAGTGTCCAGTAATGAGTTATGAGATGTTTGTGGTTTTGGGGTGACTTTGGGCAGCCTGTATCTTGAAGCTCAGGGCTGCGTTCCTTTGTTGCTGGAGAATTTGCTTGGTATGTCTTGCCCTGGAACTTGTTGGCCCTTGTGTGGTGCTTGATTTCAGTGTCGGTATGGAGGCATTTGATGAGCTCCTGTCAATTAATGTTCCTTGGAGTCAGGAGTTCCCTGGAGTCAGGGTTTGGACTTAAGCCTCCTGCTTCCAGTTATCTGTCTTACTTTTACAGTAGTTTCAAAATTTCTCCTTCTATACAGCACCATTGATAAAACATCTACGTTAAAGAAGAAAAGTTTCTCTACTGTGAGGGCCACTCAGAAAGGTTCACAGCATTACATGGAGAAGAGAAGAGGGAGGAGGGAGTTAGAGGTGACCCAAATGAGATCAGGTGGAATCAATAGTGGAGAGAGTGGGCTGGCCAGTAGTCACTTCCTTATGTGCACTCCACAACTGGACCGCTCAGAGATGTTCACAGAGTTATACAGAGATGAGAAGAAGGAGGAAGGAGACAGAGGTGGCCAGAAGGATAAAAGGGGGGAATGAAAAGGAGGGAGACAGATCCAGCCAGTAATCAGTTCCCTAAGTGTTCTTCACCGTCTGGAATACACAGAAATTCACAGAGTTGGGTAGAGTAGAGAGGAGTTAGGGAGGAGACACAGGCGACCCGGTGGAGAAAAAGGAGAGTCCAAAGGGAGAGAGAGCAGTCAAGCCAGTAATCTCGTTCCCTAGTGAAAAATGGGTACTGAAGATTGGGTTCTTAAAGGTACAAAATTGGTAACAAATACATAAAAGCAAAAATTAAAAATCTAGAGTAGAGTTTGGAATTTCAAAAATACGATGTTAAAGAAAAGAAGAAGGAAAAGAAAGAGAGAAAAAACGAACAAAGAAAAACAAACAAGGTCGCAAAAATTATCAAGAAAATACAGGTACAAAATTGATAACTAATACCAAAAAGCAAAAATTAAAAATCTAGAGTAGAGTTTGGAATTTCAAACATACAATGTTAAAAAAAAGGAAGAAGAAAACTAAAGAGAAAACAAACAAACAAAAACAAGCAATGTCGCAAAAATTATAAAGAAACTACAGGTACAAAATTGATATCAAATATCAAAAAGCATAAATTAAAAATCTAGAGTACAGTTTGGAATTTCAAAAATACAATGTTAAAGAAAAGAAGAAAAAAAACAAAACAAAAAAACAAGGTCAAAAAATTATTATATATATATATATATATATGAAGTTTGCTGAAGAAGAAAAAAATAGGGTCTTTTTTTTTGCAAAGTAATAGGTTATAAAAGTGAAAATTAAATGAACAATAGAGAACTTAAAATTAAAAAATTAAAAAAAGTAAGAATGATCATAAAAATATATCTAGGACTTTCTCTGGTTTTGTTGTGAGTATCGTGGGTTCGGTTCATTTTTGGCTAGTTCCTTGGTCCAACTTATATTTCTCAAGATCTATAGGCGCCTTCCTATGTAGTCCTAGTAACCACAGGGTTTTAATCTATTGCCTGTAGCTTCCAAGGCGTTTCCCTCTGTTATAGCTTCTTTTGTTTGCTGGTCTCTTCAGTGTCTGGTTTACTCCCTGACACAAAGGGGACGGTGGAGGACACTTTTTTTTTTTTAGGCTCACTTGTTCAGTTGCGCTGTGGGGAGGGAGGGAGGGAGTGATGCTGCAAACAAATAACACTGGCGTGCGCTCGCAGTGCCTCAGCCACACTGGGTCTGCCCCCGCTCACGGCACGTGTAGCCTCCCTGCCCACACTGCTTGGGCTCTAGGTTGTTCCACTGGGAACAATCCAAGGCTGGCCCTGGGCTTCATGCACCTCCCAGGTCCAAGCCGCTCAGGTTCAGGCACTCGGGTAGTCCTCAGAGGCACAGACTCGGTTGGGCCTGCGTTTTGTGCTCTTCCCAGGTCCGAGCAGCTCAGGTGATGAGGTGTTTGGCGAGCGCCAAGGTTGTGACTTATCGCCTCCCCGCCACTCGGTTATCTGGGTGTAAAACAGGCGCACCTTCTCAGGCAGATGTTGACCGTCCAGATCCCCAAGAAGTTTTAGTTAGCAAAGAAGGCTGCTTACAGTTTTATAGATAATGTCTCTCTGGGGCTGCGATTGCCCCCTTCTGGCTCTGGCTGCCTGTCACCGGAGGGGGAAGGTCTGCAGCCGGCTATCTCTGTTCAGTCCTTTGTTCCGTGCGCGGGCCTGGCGGTGTCTTAGGTTAGGGCTGGCTTTTTGCGTGGTAGATATCCCAGAGTCTGGTTTGCTAGCCCAAGTTATTTCGTTCAGATAGTGCTCAGGGTATTCAGGCCAGATTCTTACTCTAAGCGATGCAGCCTGCGCCGCGCCTCCCTGCCCAGCCCCTGCTTGCTAATGGTGTGAGCAGGCGTCTGCACTGCTTTGCGGCTGGGGGAGTTACCGTAGGGCTTGCAATCTGCGAGTTTTAATTGTTTATTTATTTTTATCCCCCTTATGTTGCCCTTTGTGCTTCCAAAGCTTGGCAAAGATTTGGCAGTGAAAAGCTTTCCTGGTGTTTGGAAACTTTTCTCTTTTTAAGACTATCTTCCCGGGACGGAAATCCCTCCCTCCCTCTTTTGTCTCTTTTTTTGTCTTTTATACTTTTTCCTACCTACTTTCCAAGAGTTGGGTTCTTTTCTGGGTGCCTGATGTCCTCTGGCAGCATTCATAAGTTGTATTGTGGAATTTACTCGACGTTTAAATGCTCTTTTGATGAAATTGTTTGGGGGGGAAAGAGTTCTCCCCGTCCTACTCCTCAGCAATCTTGGCTCCTCTCTTGTGGAGTTTGGAGAGAGCACGCGGGATTGCTCTCCAGGCCATGCAGGAAAAGAAGGCCCTCATCTCGCGATGTCGGGGGAGTCTCGTGGTTTTTCTGGAGCTGCGGTGCCAGTGTGGGCTTTCTCACAAGGTACGACCGGGAGCTCAGGGAGCCTCTCGTGTGGTGTCAGGGAAGTCAAGTCTCCATACGAGTGGCGAGGGGGCGCACGTCATTGCTCTCGAGTCATGGTAGTGGAATCAGGGCTCAACGCAATGAAAAAGGACGCTCGAGGTCTTTCTCGGGTTGCGGCAGGAAACCCTGGGTTCCCTCGACTTGTGCCTGTGACCTCAGGTAGCTTCTCAGGGTGCCTCTGAGAAGTCAGGGATACTATGGAGCTGGGAGAGGCCTCTCGGGACTCCACTGGGTTTGCTGCAATGGAAGAGGGCCTAATCTCGAGATCAGGAAGGAACCTCAGGGTTCCTCTCCATTTCTGACTCAGATTGCAGGGTCCCTGCAGAGTTGGGACAGGAGAGTCAGGCCTCGTCTTGTGTGGAGGAATGGAACTCCGCTTGCCTCTCGAGTTGTTCAAGGAGTGACAGGCTACTTGTCGAGCTGTGTGTGGAACCTGCGGTTTTTTCCAGACAATGCATGGGGGTGTCAGTGCCCCTTCGTGATGTGCTTTCATCCACAGGGTTGCCTTCGAAGTGGTGTGCGGGCATCGGGTTCTTATTAAGAGCGGACCGGGAAATCGGGGTCTTTTGGAATGCGGCACCACACTCGAGGCTACGTCTCGAATTTCCTCGTGAGACGGGCCTCATGCTGAGGTGCCCCTGGAAGGTCGGGAAAGCCTTCCAGACAAAGCAGGTTAATCGACCCTACTGTCGCGATCAGGAGGGGAGAAGGGGCTCAGATGAAGTGGTGCCGGGAACCTCGGTGTTCCCCTTGAGTGAGACCGGTATGTCAGGGAACTTTTGGGGTCTCATGAAGCTTGCCAAATACTGTTTCAAACTTCAAGATGAAACGTGGGACTTCTCTTGAGACGCTGTGGCGGGCAAGGGCCTCATCTTGTGATGAAGGGGAAACCACGTGGTTTTTTTCGAGTTGCGATGGGATTGTTGATTTACGACGGGGAATTCAGGTTTCCTCCTCTGTTGGCCCAGGGAAGTCCATTCTTCCATTCGAGTTGCCAGGGAGAGCTGGGTGGGAATTGCTCTCAAGTCACGGCAGGTCAAAATAGACCTCATCTATGCTTGTGTCCAGGACCTAATGTTCCTCTCCAGGCGCGATAGGGATCACGGGGACGCATTCCAGACTCACCCAGTGAGTCAGGCCTTGGCTTGAGGGGAAGCAAAGGATTCTGATATCCTCCTGGGTCGCGATAGGTATCTCTTGGAGCCCACTGAGTGGCTTCCAGGGAGTCAAGCCTCCTGTGGAGTTGGAGAGAGGACTCGGGATTGCTCTCCAGGCCATACAGGAAAGAAGGCCCTCAGCTCGTAATGATGGGGGCGTCTTGTGGGTTTTCTCGAGTTGGAGCGCAAGTATGAGTTTTCTCACGCGGTATGACGGGGAGCTCAGGGAGCCTCTCGTGTGGTGCCAGGAAAGTCAGGTGTCTATGTGTGTGATGAGGAGGAGCCCATAAATGCTCTCGAGTCATGGTAGGGAAATCGGGACTCAAGACGCGTTGAAGAAGGAGTCTCGAGGTCTTTCTCAGGTTGCGGCAGGAAACCCTGGGTTCCCTCGACTTGTACTGGTGACCTCAGGGAGCTTCTCAGGGTGCCTCTGAGAAGTCAGGCATACTGTGGACTTGGGAGGCGCTCTCGGAACTCCACTGGGTTTGGTGCAATGGCAAAGGTTCTCATCTCGAGTTGAGGCAGGAACCTAAGGGTTCCTCTCCATTTAAAACTCCGACCACAGGGTCCCTGAAGAGTTGGGACAGGAGAGTCAGGCCTCGTCTTGTGTGGAGGAATGGAACTCCACTTGCCTCTCGAGTTGTTCACAGGATAACAGACCATTTGTCGAGCTGTGAGTGGAACCTTCGGTTTTTTCCGTAAGATGCATGAGGAGGTCAGTGCCCCTTCGTGTTGTGCCTTCATCCACAGGGTTGCCTTCAAAGAGGTGTCCGGACATCGGGTTCTTATCAATAGCAGAGCAGGAAATCGGGGTCTTTCAGAACGTGGCACCATCCATGAGGCTACGTCTCGAATTTCTTCATTAGACTGGTGTCATCCTGAGGTGCGCCATGAAGATCGGGAACCCCTTCCAGACAAAGCAGGGGAATCGACCATCTTGTCACGATCAGGAGGAGTGAAAGGGCTCAGTTGAAGTCGTGCCGGGAACCTCGGTGTTCCCCTCGAGTGGGACCGGTGTGTCGGGAAACTTTTGGGGTCACTTCAAGGGTGCCAAGTACCGTTTTGCACTTCAATACAGACTTGGGGCTTCTCTTGACACGCTGTAGAGGGCAAGGGCCTCATCTTGGGATGACGGGGGAATCACGTGGTTTTTCTCAAGGTGCGGTGGGATTCTCGAGTTACGACGGGGAATTCAGGCTTCCTCTTGTGTTGGCCCAGGGAAGTCCAATCTTCCATTCGAGTTTCGAGGGAGAGCTGGGGCTTGCTCTTGAGTCACTGCAGGGCAAAAGAGACCTCATCTAGGCTTGTGTCCAGGACCTAATATTCCTCTCCAGGGCCGACAGCGATCTCGGGGTTGCATTCCAGACGCATCCTGGGAGTCAGAGCTCGACTCGAGGGGAAGCAAAGGACCCCGCTCTCCTCTTGAGTCACCACAGGTGTCTCTTGGAGCCCACTGAGTGGCCTAAAGGGAGTCAAGCCCCCTGTGGAGTTTGGAGAGAGGACTCAGGATTGCTCTCCAGGCCATGCAGGAAAAGAAGACCCTCATCTCGCGATGACAGGGGCGTCTTGTTGGTTTTCTCGAGCTGCGGTGCCAGTGTGCGGTTTCTGACGAGGTGCGACGGGAAGCTCAGGGAGCCTTTCGTGTGGCACCAGGGAATTCAGGTCTCCATGCGCATGGCAAGGGGGAGCACGTCATTGCTCTCGAGATATGATACGGGAATTGGGCCTCAAGACACGTTAAAGCAGGACTCTCAAGTTCTTTCTCGGGTTGCGGCAGGAAACCCTGGGTTCCGTCGACTTCTGCCGGTGACCTTAGGGAGCTTCTCAGGGTGCCTCTGAGAAGTCAGGCATACTGTGGATTTGGGACGGGCCTCTCGGGACTCCACTGGTTTTGTGGCAATGGAAAAGGGCCTCATCTTGAGTGGAGGCAGGAACCTCAGGCTACCTCTCCATTTCTGACTCGGTGCGCAAGGTCCCTAGAGTTGTGACAGGAGAGTCAGGCATCGTCTTGTGTGGAGGAATGGAACTCCGCTTGCTTCTCGAGTTGTTCACGAGGTGACAGACCACTTGTGGAGCTGTGTGAGGAACCTGCGGGTTTTTCCGGAAGATGCACGGGGTGTCAGTGCCCCTACGTGTTGTGCTTTCATCCACAGGCTTGCCTTCGAAGAGGTGTCCAGGAGTCTGGTTTTGATCAAAAGTGGACCATGGAATTGGGGTCTTTCGGCATGTAGTATGGCCCTCGAGGCTACCTCTCGAATTTCCTCGTGAGACCGGCCTCATCCTGAGGTGTGCCAGGAAGGTCGGGAATCCCTTCGAGACAAAGGAGTGGAATCGACCCTCCTATCACGATCAGGAGAGGAGAAAGGCCTCAGATGAAGTGGTGCCTGAAACTTCAGTGTCCCCTCTAGTGAGATCGGTATATAGGGGAACTTTTGGGGTCGCATCAAGGGTGCAAAGTACCGTTTCGCACTTCAAGACGGAACGTGGTTCTTTTCTTGAGACGCCATAGCAGCAAGGGCCTCATCTTGGGATGACGTTGGAAACACGTGGTTTTTCTCGAGTTGCGGCGGGATTCTCGAGTTACGAAGGGGATTTCTGGCTTCCTCTTGTGTTGGCCCAGGGAAGCCCAATCTTCCATTCGAGTTGCGAGGGAGAGCTGGGGGTTGCGCTCGAGTCACTGCAGGGCAAAAGAAACCTCATCCAGGCTTGTGTCTAGGACCTAATGTTCCTCTCAAGGGATGACTGGGATCTTGGGGTTGCATTCTAGACTCACCCAGGAGTCAGGCGTCCTCTCGAGGGGAAACAAAGGACTTCTCTCTCTTCTCGAGTCACGACGGGTATTTCTTGGAGCTCACTGAGTGGACTAAAGGGAGTCAAGCCTCCTCTGGAGTTTGGAGAGAGGACTCGGGATTGCACTCCAGGACATGCAGGAAAAGAAGGCCCTCATCTCACGATGACGGGGGGGGGGGGGTCTCGGTGGTTTTACCGAGCTGCAGCGCCTGTGTTGGTTTCTCAGGAGGTACGACGGGGAGCTCAGGGAGCCTCTTGTGTGGCGCCAGGGAAGTTAGGTCTCGATGCGTGTGGCGAGGGGGAGCGCGTCATTGCTCTCGAGTCATGGTAGGGGAATCAGGCCTCTAGACGCGTTGAAGGACTCTCAAGATCTCTCTCGGGTCTTTGCAAGAATACCTGGGTTCCCTCGACTTGTGCCGGTGACCTCAGGGAGATTCTCCGGGTGCCTCTGAGAAGTCAGGGATACTGTGGAGTTGGGAAAGACCTCTCGGGACCCCACTGGGTTTGGTGAAATGGAAGGGGGCCTCATCTCGAGGGGAGGCAGGAACCTCAGGGTTCCTCTCCATTTCTGATTCTGATCGCAGCCCCCTGCATAGTTGGGAGAGGTGAGTCAGGCCTTGTCTTGTGTGCAGGAATGGACCTCCGCTTGCCTCTCGAGTTGTTCACTGGGTGACAGGCACTTGTTGAGCTGTATGAGTAACCTGCGGTCTTTTCCGGACGATGCACGGGGGTGTCAGTGCCCCTTCGTGTTGTGCCTTCATCCACACTATCTTCGAATAGGTGTCTGGGCATCGCATTCTTATCAAGAGCGGATCGGGAAATCGCGGTCTTTCGGCATGTGGCACCACCATCGAGGCTACGTCTCGAATTTCCTCGTGAGACAGCCTCATCTGAGGTGCGTGGAGAAGGTCGGGAACCCCTTGCAGACAAAGCAGGGGAATTGACCCTCCTTTCGCGATCAGGAGGGGAGAAGGGGCTCAGATGAAGTGGTGCCAGGAACCTCGGTGTTCCCCTCTAGTGCGACCCGTATGTCGGGGAACTTTTGGGGTAGCATTAAGGGTGCCAAATATCATTTCGCACTTGAAGACAGAACGTGGGACTACTCTTGAGACGCTGGAGCGGGCAAGGGCCTCATCTTGCAATGACGGGGGAACCACGTGGTTTTTCTCAAGTTGAGGCGGAATTCTCGAATTACTACTGGGAATTCAGGCTTCCTCTTGTGTTGGCCCAGGGAGGTCCAATCTTCCATTCGGGTTGCGAGGGAAAGCTGGGGAGTGCTCTCGAGTTACTGCAGGGCAAAAGCGACCTCATCTAGCCTTGTGTTCAGGACCCAGTGATCCTCTCCAAGGGCGACAGGGATCTCGGGTTTGCATTACAGACTCACCCGGGGAGTTAGGCCTCGTCTCGAGGGGAAGCAAAGGACTCGGCTATCCTCTCGAGTTGCGACGCGTATCTCTTGGAGCCCACTGAGTGGTCTAAAGGGAGTCAACCCTCCTCTTCAGTTTGGAGAGAGGACTCGGGATTGCTCTCCAGGCCATGCAGGAAAAGAAGGCCCACATCTCGAGATGACGGGGGCGTCTCGTGGGTTTTCTCGAGCTGCGGCGCCAGTGTGGGGTTTCTCACGAGGTACGACGGGGAGTTCAGGTAGCCTCTCGTGTGGCAACAGGGAAGTCAGGTCTCCATGGGCGGAGCAAGGGGGAGCGCGTCATTGCTCTCAAGTCAGGGTAGGGGAATCGGGCCTCATGACGGGTTGAAAAAGAACTCTCGATGTCTTTCTAGGGTTGCGGCAGGAAACCCTGGGTTCCCTGGACTTGTGCCGGTGACCTCAGGGAGCGTCTCAGGGTGCCTCTGAGAAGTCAGGGATACTGTGGATTTGGGAGAGGCCTCTCGGGACTCCTTTGGGTTTGGTGCAATGGAAGTGGGCCTCATCTCGAGTTGAGGCAGGAACCTCAGGGTTCTGCTCCTGACTTCCTGGAGGCCGGATGTGACTCAGATCGCAGGGTCCCTGTTGAGTTTGCTCAGGAGTGTCAGGTCTCGTGTTTTGCGGAGGAATGGAACTCCGCTTACATCTCAAGTTGTTCAAGGATAACACCACTTTTCGTGATGTGTGTGGAACCTGCGGGTTTTTCGGAGATGCACGGGGGCATCAGTGCTCCTTCCTGTTGTGCCTTCATGCACAAGGTTGCCTTCGAAGAGGTGTCCGGGTATCGTGTTCTCCTCAAGTGCGGACCGGGAAATTGGGGTCTTTCAGCATGTTGCACCACCCACGAGGCTACGTCTCGAATTTTCTCGTGAGACCGGCCTCATCCTGAGGCGCGCAGGAAAGTCCGGGAACCCTTTCCAAACAAAGCAGGGGAATCGACCCTCCTTTCGGGATCAGGAGGAGAGAAAGGGCTCAGATGAAGTAGTGCCGGGAACCTCGGTGCTCTCCTTGAGTGAAAGTCGGGTAACTTTTCTGGTTGCATCAAGGGTGCCAAGTACCGTTTCGCACTTCAAGACGGAACCTGGGACTTCTCTTGAGATGCTGTAGTGGGCAAGGGCCTCATCTAGCACTGACGGGGGACCCACGTGTTTTTTCTCGAGTTGCGGCAGGATTCTTGAGTTACGATGGGGAATACAGGTTTCCTCTTGTGTTGGCCCAGGGAAGTCCAATCTTCCATTCGAGTTGCAAGTGAGAGCTGGAGATTGCTCTCGAGTCACTGCAGGGCAAAATAGAGCTCATCTAGGTTTGTGTCCAGGACCGAGTTTTTCTCTCCAGGGGCGACAGGGATCTCGGGGTTGCATTCCAGACTCACCCGGGGAGTCAGGCCTCGTCTCGAAGGGAATGAATGGACTCCACTCTCCTCTCGAGTCGCGACGGGTATCCCTTGGAGCCCAAGAGTGGCCTAAATGGGGTTAAGCCTCCTGTGGAGTTTGGAGAGGGGACTCGGGATTGCTCTCTAGGCCATGCAGGAAAAGAAGGCCCTCATCTCGCGATGACGGGGGCGTCTCGTGGGTTTTCTCAAGGTGCAGTGCCTGGTTGGGGTTTCTCACGAGATAGGACGGGGAGCTCAGGGAGACTCCTGTGGTGCCACGGTAGTCAGGTCTCCATGGACGTGGCGTGGGGGAGCGCCTCATTGCTCTCGAGTCATGGTAGGGGAATCAAGCCTCAAGACGCTTCGAAGAAGAACTCTCGAGGTCTTTCTCGGGGTGTGGCAGGAAACCCTGGGTTCCCTCGACTTGTGCCCATGACCTCAGGGAGCTTAGCGGGGTTCCTCTGAGAAGTCAGGGATACTGTGGAGTTGAGAGGGGCTTCTCGGGACATCACAGGGACTGGTGCAATTGAAGAGGACCTAATCTCGGATTGAGGCAGTAACGTCAGGGTTCCTCTCCATTTCTGACTCGGATAGCAGGGTCCCTGCAGAGTTGGGACAGGAGAGTCAGACCTCGTCTTGTGTGGAGTAATGGAACTCCGCTTGCCTCTCGAGTTGTTCACGGGATGACAGGCCACCTGTCGAGTTGTATGTGGAACCTGCGGTTTTGGGGGACGATGCACAGGGGTGTCAGTGCCCCTTCGTGTTGTGCCTTCATCCACAGGGTTACCTTCGAAGAGGTGACCGGGCATCGGGATCTTATCAATAGCGGACCAGGAAATCGGGGTCTTTCGGCATGTGGCACAACCCACGAGGCTACGTCTCGACTTCCCTCGTGAGACTGGCCTCATCCTGAGGTTCGCCGGGAAGTCTGCGAACCCCTTCCAGACAAAGCAGGGGAATCGACCCTCCTGTCGCCATCAGGAGGGGAGAAGAGGCTCAGCTGAAGCGGTGCTGGGAACCTCCATGTTCTCCTCGAGTGAGACCGGGGTGTCAGGGAAATTTGGGGGTCGCATCAAGGGTGCCAAGTACCGTTTCACACTTCAAGACGGAACATGGGACTTCCCTGGAGACGCTATAGCTGACAGGGGCCTCATATTTCGATGACGGAGGAGCCACGTTGTTTTTCTCCAGTTGCCGCGGGATTCTCGAATTACAATGGGGAATACAGGCTTCCTCTTGTGTTGGCCCAGGGAAGTCCAATCATCCATTCGAGTTGCGAGGGAGAGCTGGGGATTGCACTTGAGTCAATGCAGGACAAAAAAGACCTCATTTAGGCTTGTGTCCAGGACCGAGTTTTCCTCTACAGGGGCAACACGGATCTCGGGATCCCATTCCAGACTCACCCAAGTAGTCAGGCCTCGGCTCGAGGGGAAGCAACGGACTCTGCACTCCTCTAGAGTAGCGACGTGTATCTCTTGGAGGCTACTGAGTGGCCTAAAGGGAGTCAGGCCTCCAGTGGAGTTTGGAGAGTGGACTCGGGATTGCTCTCTAGGCCATGTAGGAAAAGAAGGCCCTCATCTTACGATGATGGGGGCGTCTCATGTGTTTTCTCGAGCGGCGGTGCCAGTGTGGGGTTTTCATGAGGTAGGACGGGGAGCGCAGGGAGCCTCTCGTGTGGCGCCAGGGAAGTTAGGTTTCAATGGGCGTGGCGAGGGGAATGCGTCATTGCTCTCCAGTCATGGTAGGGTATCGGGCCTCAAGACGCGGTAAAGAAGGACTCTCAAGGTCTTTCTCAGAATGCAGCAGGAAACCCTGGGTTCACTCGACTTGTGCCAGTGACCGCAGAGAGCTTCTGAGGGTGCCTCTGAGAATCAGGGATACTGTGGAGTTTTAGGGGCCTCTCGGGACTCCACTGGGTATGGCGCAATGGAAGAGGGCCTCATTTCGAGTTGATGCAGGAACGTCAGGTTTCATCTACATTTCTGACTCCGATCGCACGGTCCCTGCAGAGTTGGGAAAGGAGAGTCAGGCCTTCTCTTGTGTGGAGGAACGGAACTCCGCATGCCTCTCTAGTTCTTCAAGGGATGACAGGACACTTGTCGATCTGTGTTTGGAATCTGCGTGTTTTTCCGTACTATGCATGGGGATGTCAGTACCCCTTCGTGTTGTGCATTCATCCACAGGTTTGCTTTCAAAGAGGTGTCCTGGCATCGGGTTCTTATTAAGAGCGGACCGGGAAATCGGGGTCTTTCCGCATGTGGCACCACCCACCAGGCTACGTCTCGAATTTCCTAGTGAGACCGGCCTCATCCTGAGGTGCGCCGGGAAGGTCGGAACCCCTTGCAGACAAAGCAGGGGAATCGACCCTCCTGTCTCGATCAGGAGGGGAGAAGGGGCACAGATGAGGTGATGCCGGGAACCTCGGTGTTCCCCTCCAGTGAGACCAGTGTGTTGGGGAACTTTTGGGGTCGCATCAAAGGTGCCAAGTACCGTATCGCACTTCAAGATGGAACGTAAGACTTCTTTTGAGACGCTGTAGCGGCAATGGCCGCATCTTGCGATGAAGAGGGAACGACGTGGTTTTTCTCGAGTTGTGGCGGGATTCTTGAGTTACAACGGGAAATTCAGGCTTCCTCTTCTGTTGGCCCAGGGAAGTCCAGTCTTCCATTCGAGTTGCGAGGGAGAGTTGGGGATTGCTCTCGAGTCACTGCAGGAAAAAAGAGACCTCATCTAGGCTTGTGTCCAGGACCTAATGTTTCTCTCCAGGGGCGACAGGGATCTCCGGTTCACATATCAGACACACCCGAGGAGTCAGGCCTCGCCTCGAGGGGAAGGAAAAGACTCCGCTCTCCTCTCGAGTCGCGACGGGTATGTCTTGGAGTCCACTGAGTGACCAAAAGGGAGTCAAGCCTACTGTGGAGTTTGGAGAGAGGACTCGGGATTGCTCTCCAGGCCATGCTAGAAAAGAAGGCCGTCATGTCGCGAAAATGGGGGCGTCTCGTGGGTTTTCTCTATCTGTGGCGCCAGTGTTTGGTTTCTCACGAGGTATGACGGGGAGCTCAGGGAGCCTCTCGTGTGGCGCCAGGGAAGTCAGGGCTTCATGAGTGTAGCAAGGGAGCGTGTCATTGCCCTCGAGTCATGGTAGGGGAATCAGGCCTCAAAATGCGTTGAAGAAGGACTCTTGAGTTCTTTCTATGGTGGCGGCAGTAAACCCTGGGTTCACTCGAATTGTGCTGGTGACCTCAGGGAGCTTCTCAGGGTGCCTCTGAGAAGTCAGGGATACTGTGGAGCTGGGACGCATCTCTCGGGACTCCACTGGGTTTCGTGCAATGGAAGAGGTCCTAATCTCGAGTGGAGGCAGGAACCTCAGCGTTCCTCTCGTGACTTCACTGGCGCTGGTCTGATTCGGATCGCAAAGTCCCTGCAGAGTTGGGACAGGAGAGTCAGGCATCGTCTTGTGTAGAGGAATGAAACCCCACTTGCCTCTCGAGTTCTTCAGGGGTGACAAGCCACTTGTTGAGCTGAATGTGGAACCTGCGGGTTTTTCCGGACGATGCACGAGGGTGTCAGTGCCCCTTTGTGTTGTGCCTTCATCCACAGGGTTGCCTTCGAAGAGGTGTCCAGGCATCGGGTTCTTATCACGAGCGTACCGGGAAATCATAGTCTTTTGGCATGTGGTACCACCCGCGAGCTACGTCTCGAATTTCCTCGTGAGACTGGCCTCATCCTGAAGTGCCCCGTGAAGGTCGGGAACCCCTTACAAACAAAGCAGGGGAAGTGACCCTCCTATCACGAACAGGAGGGGAGAAGGGGCTCAGATAAACTGGTGCCGGGAACCTCGGTGTTCACCTCGAGTGAGACCGATATTTCGGGGAACTTTTGGGGTCACATCAAGGGTGTCAAGTATCGTTTTGCACTTCAAGACGGAACGTGGGACTTTTCTTGAGAAGCTGTAGCGGGCAAGGGCCTCATCTTGTGATGACGAGGGAACCAAGTGCTTTTTCTCGAGTTGCGGTGGGATTCTCGAGTTACGAAGGGGAATTCAGGCTTCCTCTTGTGTTGGCCCAGGGAAGTCCAATCTTCCATTCGAGTTGTCAGGGAGAGCGGGGGATTGCTCTCGAGTTACAGAAGGGCAAAAGAGACCTCATCTAGGCTTGTTTCCAGGACCTCTCCTCTCCAGGGGAGACAGGGATCTCGGGGTTGCATTCCAGACCCACCTGGTGAGTCAGGCCTTGTCTCGAGGGGAAGCAAAGGACTCAATTCTCCTCTCGAGTCGCGACGGGTATCTCTTGGAGCCCACTAAGTGGCCTAAAGGGAGTCAAGCCTCCTGTGGAGTTTGGAAAGAGGATTCGGGATTCCTCTCCAGGCCATGCAGGAAAAGAAGGCCCTCATCTCGCGATGATGGGGGCGTATGGTGAGTTTTCTCAAGCTGCAGCGTCAGTGTGGGGTTTCTCACGAGGTACGACAGGGAGCTCAGGGAGCCTCTCTTATGGCGCCAGGGAAGTCAGGTCTCCATGTGCGTGGCGAGGGGCTGCGTGTCATTTCTATAGAGCCATGGAAGCAGATTCGGGCTTCAAGACACGTTGAAGTAGGACTCTCGAGGTCTTTTTCCCATTGTGGCAGGAAACCCTGGGTTCCCTCGACATGTGCCGGTGACCTCATGGAGCTTCTCTGGGTGCCTCTGAGAAGTCAGGGGTACTGTGGAGTTGGGAGGGGCCTCTCTGGACTCCACTGGGTTTGGTGCAATGGATGAGAGCCTCATCTCGAGTGGAGGCAGGAACCTCATGTTTCCTCTCCTGGGTTTCCTGTCGCTGGTACTGACTCGGATCGCAGTTTCCCTGCAGAGTTGGTACAGAAAATCAGGTCTCGTCTTGTGTGGAGGAATGGAACTCCACTTGCCTGTCGAGTTGTTCACGGGGTGACAGACCACTTGTTGAACTCTGTTTGTAACCTGCGGGTTTTTCTGGACGATGCACGGTGTCAGTGCCCCTTCGTGTTGTGCTTTCATCCACAGGTTTTCCTTCGTAAAGGTGTCACGGCATCACGTTCTTATCAAGAGCAGACCGGGAAATCGGGGTCTTTCGGCTTGTGGCACCACCCACGAGGCTATGTCTCGAATTTCCTCGTGAGACCTGCCTCATCCTTAGGCGCGCTGGAAAGGTCGGGAACCCCTTCCAGACATAGCAGGGGAATCGACACTCCTGTCGCGATCACGAGGGGAGAAGGAGCTCAAATGAAGTGGTTCCGGGAACCTCGGTGTTCCTTTCGAGTGAGACCGGTATGTCGGGGAATTTTGAGATTGCATCAAGGGTGCCAAATACCGTTTCGCACTTCAAGACAGAAAGTGGGACTTCTCTTGAGTCGCTGTAGCGGGCAAGGGCCTCATCTAGCGCTGATGGGGGAACCACGTGGATTTTCTCGAGTTTCGGCGGGATTCTCGAGTTACGATGTCGAATTCAGGCTTCCAATTTTATTGGCCCAGGGAAGTCCAATCTTCAATTCGATTTGCGAGGGAGAGCTGGCGATTGCGCTCTAGTAACTGCAGTGCAAAATAGACCTCATCTAGGCTTGTGTCCAGGACCGAGTTTTCCTCTCCAGGTGTGACAGGAACTCGGGGTTGCATTCCAGACTGACACGGGGAGTCAGGCCTCGTCTCGAGAGGAAGCAAAGGACTCTGCTCTCCCTTCAGGTCCTGACAGGTATCTCTTGGAGCCAACTGAGAGGCCTAAAGAGAGTCAAGCCTCCTGTGGAGTCTGGAGAGAGGACTCGGTTTTGCTCTCCATGCCAGGCAGGAAACAAGTCCCTCATCTCGTGATGACGGGGGCGTATCGTGGGTTTTCTCGAGCTGCGGTGCCTGAATGGGGTTTCCGAAGAGGTACGACGGGGAGCTCAGGGAGACTCTCTTCAGGCGTCAGGGAAGTCAGGTCTCCATGCGCATGGCGATGGGGAGCGGATCTTTGCTCTCGAGTCATGGTAGGGGAATCGGGTCTCAAGACGCGCCGAAGGACTCTCAAGGTCTTTCTCGGGTCGCAGCAGGAAACCCTGGGTTCCCTGGACTTGAGCCGGTGACCTCAGGTAGATTCTCAAGGTGCCTCTGAGAATTCAGGAATACTGTGGAGTTGGGAGGGGCCTCTCGCGACTCACCTGGGTTTGGTGCAATGGAATAGGGCCTCACCTCGAGGGGAGACAGGAACCTCAGGATTTCTCTCCGTTTCGGACTCCGACCGCAGGGTCCCTGCAGAGTTGGGACAGGAGAGTCAGGCCTCGTCTTGTCTGAGGAAGGGAAACCCGCTGGCCTCTCGAGTTGCTCAGGGGGTCTCAGGCCCCTCGTCGAGCTGTGTGTGGAACCCGCGGGTCGTTGCGGACGATGCACGGGGGTGGCAGAGCCTCTTCGTGTTGTGCCTTCACCCACAGGGTTGCCTTCGAAGAGGGGTCCGGGCCTCGGGTCCTTCTCAAGAGCGGACCGGGGAATCGGGGGCGTTCAGCATGTGGCACCACCCACGTGGCTCGTCTCGAATTTCGTCGTGAGACCAGCCTCATCCTAAGGTGCGCCGGGAAGGCCGGGAACCCCTTCCAGACCTCGCGGGGGAATTGACTCTCCTGTCGCGATCAGGAGGGGAGAAGGGGCTCAGAGGAAGCTGTGCCGGGACGCTCGGTGTTGCCCTCGAGGGATCCCGGGGTGTCGGGGAACTTTTGGGGGTCACAGGAAGGCTGTCAGGGACCGTTTCGCCCTTCAGGGCGGAACAGGGGACATCCCTTGAGACGTCATCGCGGGCAAGGGCCTCATCTTGCCAAGAGGTGGGAACCACGTGGTTTTTCTCGAGTTGCGGCGGGATTCTCGAGTTACGACGGGGATCTCAGGCTTCCTCTTGGGTTGGCCCTGGGAAGCCCAACCTTCCCCTCAGGTTGCGAGGGAAACCAGGGGTTTGCGCTCGGGTCACTGCAGGGCCGAAGAGACCTCACCTAGGCGTGTGTCCGGGACCTAATATTCCTCTCCAGGGAAGGCAGGGATCTCGGGGTTGCATTCCCGGCTCCCCCGGGGAGTCAGGCCTCGTCTCGAGGGGAAGCCAAGGACTCCGTTCTCCTCTCGAGTCGCGACGCGGGTCTCTTGGAGCCCCCTGAGCAGCCTCAAGGGAGTCCAGCCTCCTCTTCCGTTTGGAGAGAGGACCCGGGATTGCTCTCCAGGCCATGCAGGAAAAGAAGGCCCTCAGCTCGCGAGGACGGGGGCGTCTCAGGGGTTTCCTCGAGCTGCGGCGCCCGTGGGGGTTTTCTCCCGAGGCACGACGAGGATCTCAGGGAGCCTCTCGTGCGGCGCCAGGGGAGTCAGGTCTCCATGTGCGTGGCGAGGGGGAGCGCGTCCTGGCTCTCGAGTCACGGGAGGGGACTAGGGCCTCGAGACGCGTTGAAGAAGGACTCTCAAGGTCTTTGTCGGGGGGCGGCGGGAAACCCTCGTTTCCCTCGCCTTCTGCCGGGGACCTTAGGGAACTTCCCAGGGTGCCTCTGAGAGGCGAGGGATCCTGTGGAGGTGGCAGGGCCCCTCGGGACTCCGCTGGGTCTGGCGCAACGGAAGAGGGCCTCACCTCGAGGGGAGGCAGGCACCTCAGGCTTCCTCTGCGTTTCGGACTCCGACCGCAGGGTCCCTGCACAGTTGGGACAGGAGAGTCAGGCCTCGTCTTGTCTGAGGAAGGGAACCCCGCTGGCCTCTCGAGTTGCTCAGGGGGTCTCAGGCCCCTCGTCGAGCTGTGTGTGGAACCCGCGGGTCTTTGCGGACGATGCACGGGGGTGGCAGTGCCCCTTCGTGTTGTGCCTTCACCCACAGGGTTGCCTTCGAAGAGGGCTCTGGGCCTCGGGTCCTTCTCAAGAGCGGACCGGGGAATCGGGGGCGTTCGGCCTGTGGCCCCACCCACGTGGCTCGTCTCGAATTTCCTCGTGAGACCGGCCTCATCCTGAGGTGCGCCGGGAAGGCCGGGAACCCCTTCCAGACCACGCAGGGGAATCGCCTCTCCTGTCGCCATCAGGAGGGGAGAAGGGGCTCAGAGGAAGCGGTGCCGGGACCCTCGGTGTTCCCCTCGGGGGAACCCGGCGTGTCGGGGGACTTTTGGGGGTCGCAGGAAGGCTGTCAGGGACCGTCTCGCCCTTCAGGGCGGAACAGGGGACTTCCCTTGAGACGCCGTCGCGGGCAAGGGCCTCATCTTGCCAAAAGGTGGGAACCACGTGGTTTTTCTCGAGTTGCGGGGGCATTCTCGAGTTACGACGGGGATCTCAGCCTTCCCCTTGGGTTGGCCCTGGGAAGCCCAATCTTCCCCTCGGGTTGCGAGGGAAAGCTGGGGGTTGCGCTCGAGTCACCGCAGGGCCGAAGAGACCTCACCTAGGCGTGTGTCCGGGACCTAATATTCCTCTCCAGGGAAGGCAGGGATCTCGGGGTTGCATTCCAGGCTCCCCCGGGGAGTCAGGCCTCGTCTCGAGGGGAAGCCAAGGACTCCGCTCTCCTCTCGTCGCGACGCGGGTCTCTTGGAGCCCCCTGAGCGGCCTCAAGGGAGTCCAGCCTCCTCTTCCGTTTGGAGAGAGGACCCGGGATTGCTCTCCAGGCCATGCAGGAAAAGAAGGCCCTCAGCTCGCGAGGACGGGGGCGTCTCAGGGGTTTCCTCGAGCTGCGGCGCCCGTGGGGGTTTTCTCCCGAGGCACGACGAGGATCTCAGGGAGCCTCTCGTGCGGCGCCAGGGAATTCAGGTCTCCATGTGCGTGGCGAGGGGGAGCGCGTCCTGGCTCTCGAGTCACGGGAGGGGACTAGGGCCTCGAGACGCGTTGAAGAAGGA
This sequence comes from Bubalus kerabau, assembly GCF_029407905.1. Taxonomy (NCBI): domain Eukaryota; kingdom Metazoa; phylum Chordata; class Mammalia; order Artiodactyla; family Bovidae; genus Bubalus; species Bubalus kerabau. Next base: position 10,012,361 of record NW_026577880.1, on the reverse strand, counting down.
CTCTCGAGGTCTTCCTCGGGGGGCGGCGGGAAACCCTCGTGTCCCTCGCCTTCTGCCGGGGACCTTAGGGAACTTCCCAGGGTGCCTCTGAGAGGCGAGGGATCCTGTGGAGGTGGCGGGGCCCCTCGGGACTCCGCTGGGTCTGGCGCAACGGAAGAGGGCCTCACCTCGAGGGGAGGCAGGAACCTCAGGCTTCCTCTCCGTTTCGGACTCCCACCGCAGGGTCCCTGCAGAGTTGGGACAGGAGAGTCAGGCCTCGTCTTGTCTGAGGAAGGGAACCCCCTTGGCCTCTCGAGTTGCTCAGGGGGTCTCAGGCCCCTCGTCGAGCTGTGTGTGGAACCCGCGGGTCTTTGCGGACGATGCACGGGGGTGGCAGTGCCCCTTCGTGTTGTGCCTTCCCCCCCGGGGTTGCCTTCGACGAGGGGTCCGGGCCTCGGGTCCTTCTCAAGGGCGGACCGGGGAATCGGGGGCGTTCGGCATGTGGCCCCACCCACGTGGCTCGTCTTGACTTTCCTCGTGAGACCGGCCTCATCCTGAGGTGCGCCGGGAAGGCCGGGAACCCCTTCCAGACCACGCAGGGGAATCGCCTCTCCTGTCGCCGTCAGGAGGGGAGAAGGGGCTCAGAGGAAGCGGTGCCGGGACCCTCGGTGTTCCCCTCGAGGGAACCCGGCGTGTCGGGGGACTTTTGGGGGTCGCAGGAAGGCTGTCAGGGACCGTTTCGCCCTTCAGGGCGGAACAGGGGACTTCCCTTGAGACGCCGTGGCGGGCAAGGGCCTCATCTTGCCAAGAGGTGGGAACCACGTGGTTTTTCTCGAGTTGCGGCGGGATTCTCGAGTTACGACGGGGATCTCAGCCTTCCCCTTGGGTTGGCCCTGGGAAGCCCAATCTTCCCCTCGGGTTGCGAGGGAAAGCTGGGGGTTGCGCTCGAGTCACCGCAGGGCCGAAGAGACCTCACCTAGGCGTGTGTCCGGGACCTAATATTCCTCTCCAGGGAAGGCAGGGATCTCGGGGTTGCATTCCAGGCTCCCCCGGGGAGTCAGGCCTCGTCTCGAGGGGAAGCCAAGGACTCTGCTCTCCTCTCGAGTCGCGACGCGGGTCTCTTGGAGCCCCCTGAGCGGCCTCAAGGGAGTCCAGCCTCCTCTTCCGTTTGGAGAGAGGACCCGGGATTGCTCTCCAGGCCATGCAGGAAAAGAAGGCCCTCAGCTCGCGAGGACGGGGGCGTCTCAGGTGTTTCCTCGAGCTGCGGCGCCCGTGGGGGTTTTCTCCCGAGGCACGACGAGGATCTCAGGGAGCCTCTCGTGCGGCGCCAGGGAATTCAGGTCTCCATGTGCGTGGCGAGGGGGAGCGCGTCCTGGCTCTCGAGTCACGGGAGGGGACTAGGGCCTCGAGACGCGTTGAAGAAGGACTCTCGAGGTCTTCCTCGGGGGGCGGCGGGAAACCCTCATGTCCCTCGCCTTCTGCCGGGGACCTTAGGGAACTTGCCAGGGTGCCTCTGAGAGGCGAGGGATCCTGTGGAGGTGGCGGGGCCCCTCGGGACTCCGCTGGGTCTGGCGCAACGGAAGAGGGCCTCACCTCGAGGGGAGGCAGGAACCTCAGGCTTCCTCTCCGTTTCGGACTCCGACCGCAGGGTCCCTGCAGAGTTGGGACAGGAGAGTCAGGCCTCGTCTTGTCTGAGGAAGGGAACCCCGCTGGCCTCTCGAGTTGCTCAGGGGGTCTCAGGCCCCTCGTCGAGCTGTGTGGAACCCGCGGGTCTTTGCGGACGATGCACGGGGGTGGCAGTGCCCCTTCGTGTTGTGCCTTCCCCCCCAGGGTTGCCTTCGACGAGGGGTCCGGGCCTCGGGTCCTTCGCAAGGGCGGACCGGGGAATCGGGGGCGTTCGGCATGTGGCCCCACCCACGTGGCTCCTCTCGAATTTCCTCGTGAGACCGGCCTCATCCTGAGGTGCGCCGGGAAGGCCGGGAACCCCTTCCAGACCACGCAGGGGAATCGCCTCTCCTGTCGCGATCAGGAGGGGAGAAGGGGCTCAGAGGAAGCGGTGCCGGGACCCTCGGTGTTCCCCTCGAGGGAACCCGGCGTGTCGGGGGACTTTTGGGGGTCGCAGGAAGGCTGTCAGGGACCGTTTCGCCCTTCAGGGCGGAACAGGGGACTTCCCTTGAGACGCCGTGGCGGGCAAGGGCCTCATCTTGCCAAGAGGTGGGAACCACGTGGTTTTTCTCGAGTTGCGGCGGGATTCTCGAGTTACGACGGGGATCTCAGCCTTCCCCTTGGGTTGGCCCTGGGAAGCCCAATCTTCCCCTCGGGTTGCGAGGGAAAGCTGGGGGTTGCGCTCGAGTCACTGCAGGGCCGAAGAGACCTCACCTAGGCGTGTGTCCGGGACCTAATATTCCTCTCCAGGGAAGGCAGGGATCTCGGGGTTGCATTCCAGGCTCCCCCGGGGAGTCAGGCCTCGTCTCGAGGGGAAGCCAAGGACTCCGCTCTCCTCTCGAGTCGCGACGCGGGTCTCTTGGAGCCCCCTGAGCGGCCTCAAGGGAGTCCAGCCTCCTCTTCCGTTTGGAGAGAGGACCCGGGATTGCTCTCCAGTCCATGCAGGAAAAGAAGGCCCTCAGCTCGCGAGGACGGGGGCGTCTCAAGGGTTTCCTCGAGCTGCGGCGCCCGTGGGGGTTTTCTCCCGAGGCACGACGAGGATCTCAGGGAGCCTCTCGTGCGGCGCCAGGGAATTCAGGTCTCCATGTGCGTGGCGAGGGGGAGCGCGTCCTGGCTCTCGAGTCACGGGAGGGGACTAGGGCCTCGAGACGCGTTGAAGAAGGACTCTCGAGGTCTTCCTCGGGGGGCGGCGGGAAACCCTCGTGTCCCTCGCCTTCTGCCGGGGACCTTAGGGAACTTCCCAGGGTGCCTCTGAGAGGCGAGGGATCCTGTGGAGGTGGCGGGGCCCCTCGGGACTCCGCTGGGTCTGGCGCAACGGAAGAGGGCCTCACGTCGAGGGGAGGCAGGAACCTCAGGCCTCCTCTCCGTTTCGGACTCCCACCGCAGGTTCCCTGCAGAGTTGGGACAGGAGAGTCAGGCCTCGTCTTGTCTGAGGAAGGGAACCCCGCTGGCCTCTCGAGTTGCTCAGGGGGTCTCAGGCCCCTCGTCGAGCTGTGTGTGGAACCCGCGGGTCTTTGCGGACGATGCACGGGGGTGGCAGTGCCCCTTCGTGTTGTGCCTTCCCCCCCGGGGTTACCTTCGACGAGGGGTCCGGGCCTCGGGTCCTTCTCAAGGGCGGACCGGGGAATCGGGGGCGTTCGGCATGTGGCCCCACCCACGTGGCTCGTCTTGACTTTCCTCGTGAGACCGGCCTCATCCTGAGGTGCGCCGGGAAGGCCGGGAACCCCTTCCAGACCACGCAGGGGAATCGCCTCTCCTGTCGCCGTCAGGAGGGGAGAAGGGGCTCAGAGGAAGCGGTGCCGGGACCCTCGGTGTTCCCCTCGAGGGAACCCGGCGTGTCGGGGGACTTTTGGGGGTCGCAGGAAGGCTGTCAGGGACCGTTTCGCCCTTCAGGGCGGAACAGGGGACTTCCCTTGAGACGCCGTGGCGGGCAAGGGCCTCATCTTGCCAAGAGGTGGGAACCACGTGGTTTTTCTCGAGTTGCGGCGGGATTCTCGAGTTACGACGGGGATCTCAGCCTTCCCCTTGGGTTGGCCCTGGGAAGCCCAATCTTCCCCTCGGGTTGCGAGGGAAAGCTGGGGGTTGCGCTCGAGTCACCGCAGGGCCGAAGAGACCTCACCTAGGCGTGTGTCCGGGACCTAATATTCCTCTCCAGGGAAGGCAGGGATCTCGGGGTTGCATTCCAGGCTCCCCCGGGGAGTCAGGCCTCGTCTCGAGGGGAAGCCAAGGACTCCGCTCTCCTCTCGAGTCGCGACGCGGGTCTCTTGGAGCCCCCTGAGCGGCCTCAAGGGAGTCCAGCCTCCTCTTCCGTTTGGAGAGAGGACCCGGGATTGCTCTCCAGGCCATGCAGGAAAAGAAGGCCCTCAGCTCGCGAGGACGGGGGCGTCTCAGGGGTTTCCTCGAGCTGCGGCGCCCGTGGGGGTTTTCTCCCGAGGCACGACGAGGATCTCAGGGAGCCTCTCGTGCGGCGCCAGGGAATTCAGGTCTCCATGTGCGTGGCGAGGGGGAGCGCGTCCTGGCTCTCGAGTCACGGGAGGGGACTAGGGCCTCGAGACGCGTTGAAGAAGGACTCTAGAGGTCTTCCTCGGGGGGCGGCGGGAAACCCTCATGTCCCTCGCCTTCTGCCGGGGACCTTAGGGAACTTGCCAGGGTGCCTCTGAGAGGCGAGGGATCCTGTGGAGGTGGCGGGGCCCCTCGGGACTCCGCTGGGTCTGGCGCAACGGAAGAGGGCCTCACCTCGAGGGGAGGCAGGAACCTCAGGCTTCCTCTCCGTTTCGGACTCCGACCGCAGGGTCCCTGCAGAGTTGGGACAGGAGAGTCAGGCCTCGTCTTGTCTGAGGAAGGGAACCCCGCTGACCTCTCGAGTTGCTCAGGGGGTCTCAGGCCCCTCGTCGAGCTGTGTGGAACCCGCGGGTCTTTGCGGACGATGCACGGGGGTGGCAGTGCCCCTTCGTGTTGTGCCTTCCCCCCCAGGGTTGCCTTCGACGAGGGGTCCGGGCCTCGGGTCCTTCTCAAGGGCGGACCGGGGAATCGGGGGCGTTCGGCATGTGGCCCCACCCACGTGGCTCGTCTCGAATTTCCTCGTGAGACCGGCCTCATCCTGAGGTGCGCCGGGAAGGCCGGGAACCCCTTCCAGACCACGCAGGGGAATCGCCTCTCCTGTCGCGATCAGGAGGGGAGAAGGGGCTCAGAGGAAGCGGTGCCGGGACCCTCGGTGTTCCCCTCGAGGGAACCCGGCGTGTCGGGGGACTTTTGGGGGTCGCAGGAAGGCTGTCAGGGACCGTTTCGCCCTTCAGGGCGGAACAGGGGACTTCCCTTGAGACGCCGTGGCGGGCAAGGGCCTCATCTTGCCAAGAGGTGGGAACCACGTGGTTTTTCTCGAGTTGCGGCGGGATTCTCGAGTTACGACGGGGATCTCAGCCTTCCCCTTGGGTTGGCCCTGGGAAGCCCAATCTTCCCCTCGGGTTGCGAGGGAAAGCTGGGGGTTGCGCTCGAGTCACCGCAGGGCCGAAGAGACCTCACCTAGGCGTGTGTCCGGGACCTAATATTCCTCTCCAGGGAAGGCAGGGATCTCGGGGTTGCATTCCAGGCTCCCCCGGGGAGTCAGGCCTCGTCTCGAGGGGAAGCCAAGGACTCCGCTCTCCTCTCGAGTCGCGACGCGGGTCTCTTGGAGCCCCCTGAGCGGCCTCAAGGGAGTCCAGCCTCCTCTTCCGTTTGGAGAGAGGACCCGGGATTGCTCTCCAGGCCATGCAGGAAAAGAAGGCCCTCAGCTCGCGAGGACGGGGGCGTCTCAGGGGTTTCCTCGAGCTGCGGCGCCCGTGGGGGTTTTCTCCCGAGGCACGACGAGGATCTCAGGGAGCCTCTCGTGCGGCGCCAGGGAATTCAGGTCTCCATGTGCGTGGCGAGGGGGAGCGCGTCCTGGCTCTCGAGTCACGGGAGGGGACTAGGGCCTCGAGACGCGTTGAAGAAGGACTCTCGAGGTCTTCCTCGGGGGGCGGCGGGAAACCCTCGTGTCCCTCGCCTTCTGCCGGGGACCTTAGGGAACTTCCCAGGGTGCCTCTGAGAGGCGAGGGATCCTGTGGAGGTGGCGGGGCCCCTCGGGACTCCGCTGGGTCTGGCGCAACGGAAGAGGGCCTCACCTCGAGGGGAGGCAGGAACCTCAGGCTTCCTCTCCGTTTCGGACTCCCACCGCAGGGTCCCTGCAGAGTTGGGACAGGAGAGTCAGGCCTCGTCTTGTCTGAGGAAGGGAACCCCGCTGGCCTCTCGAGTTGCTCAGGGGGTCTCAGGCCCCTCGTCGAGCTGTGTGTGGAACCCGCGGGTCTTTGCGGACGATGCACGGGGGTGGCAGTGCCCCTTCGTGTTGTGCCTTCCCCCCCGGGGTTGCCTTCGACGAGGGGTCCGGGCCTCGGGTCCTTCTCAAGGGCGGACCGGGGAATCGGGGGCGTTCGGCATGTGGCCCCACCCACGTGGCTCCTCTCGAATTTCCTCGTGAGACCGGCCTCATCCTGAGGTGCGCCGGGAAGGCCGGGAACCCCTTCCAGACCACGCAGGGGAATCGCCTCTCCTGTCGCGATCAGGAGGGGAGAAGGGGCTCAGAGGAAGCGGTGCCGGGACCCTCGGTGTTCCCCTCGAGGGAACCCGGCGTGTCGGGGGACTTTTGGGGGTCGCAGGAAGGCTGTCAGGGACCGTTTCGCCCTTCAGGGCGGAACAGGGGACTTCCCTTGAGACGCCGTGGCGGGCAAGGGCCTCATCTTGCCAAGAGGTGGGAACCACGTGGTTTTTCTCGAGTTGCGGCGGGATTCTCGAGTTACGACGGGGATCTCAGCCTTCCCCTTGGGTTGGCCCTGGGAAGCCCAATCTTCCCCTCGGGTTGCGAGGGAAAGCTGGGGGTTGCGCTCGAGTCACTGCAGGGCCGAAGAGACCTCACCTAGGCGTGTGTCCGGGACCTACTCTTCCTCTCCAGGGAAGGCAGGGATCTCGGGGTTGCATTCCAGGCTCCCCCGGGGAGTCAGGCCTCGTCTCGAGGGGAAGCCAAGGACTCCGCTCTCCTCTCGAGTCGCGACGCGGGTCTCTTGGAGCCCCCTGAGCGGCCTCAAGGGAGTCCAGCCTCCTCTTCCGTTTGGAGAGAGGACCCGGGATTGCTCTCCAGGCCATGCAGGAAAAGAAGGCCCTCAGCTCGCGAGGACGGGGGCGTCTCAGGGGTTTCCTCGAGCTGCGGCGCCCGTGGGGGTTTTCTCCCGAGGCACGACGAGGATCTCAGGGAGCCTCTCGTGCGGCGCCAGGGAAGTCAGGTCTCCATGCGCGTGGCGAGGGGGAGCGCGTCCTGGCTCTCGAGTCACGGGAGGGGACTAGGGCCTCGAGACGCGTTGAAGAAGGACTCTCGAGGTCTTTGTCGGGGGGCGGCGGGAAACCCTCGTGTCCCTCGCCTTCTGCCAGGGACCTTAGGGAACTTGCCAGGGTGCCTCTGAGAGGCGAGGGATCCTGTGGAGGTGGCGGGGCCCCTCGGGACTCCGCTGGGTCTGGCGCAACGGAAGAGGGCCTCACCTCAAGGGGAGGCAGGAACCTCAGGCTTCCTCTCCGTTTCGGACTCCGACCGCAGGGTCCCTGCAGAGTTGGGACAGGAGAGTCAGGCCTCGTCTTGTCTGAGGAAGGGAACCCCGCTGGCCTCTCGAGTTGCTCAGGGGGTCTCAGGCCCCTCGTCGAGCTGTGTGTGGAACCCGCGGGTCTTTGCGGACGATGCACGGGGGTGGCAGTGCCCCTTCGTGTTGTGCCTTCCCCCACAGGGTTGCCTTCGAAGAGGGGTCCGGGCCTCGGGTCCTTCTCAAGGGCGGACCGGGGAATCGGGGGCGTTCGGCATGTGGCCCCACCCACGTGGCTCGTCTCGAATTTTCTCGTGAGACCGGCCTCATCCTGAGGTGCGCCGGGAAGGCCGGGAACCCCTTCCAGACTACGCAGGGGAATCGCCTCTCCTGTCGCGATCAGGAGGGGAGAAGGGGCTCAGAGGAAGCGGTGCCGGGACCCTCGGTGTTCCCCTCGAGGGAACCCGGTGTGTCGGGGGACTTTTGGGGGTCGCAGGAAGGCTGTCAGGGACCGTTTCGCCCTTCAGGGCGGAACAGGGGACTTCCCTTGAGACGCCGTGGCGGGCAAGGGCCTCATCTTGCCAAGAGGTGGGAACCACGTGGTTTTTCTCGAGTTGCGGCGGGATTCTCGAGTTACGACGGGGATCTCAGCCTTCCCCTTGGGTTGGCCCTGGGAAGCCCAATCTTCCCCTCGGGTTGCGAGGGAAAGCTGGGGGTTGCGCTCGAGTCACTGCAGGGCCGAAGAGACCTCACCTAGGCGTGTGTCCGGGACCTAATATTCCTCTCCAGGGAAGGCAGGGATCTCGGGGTTGCATTCCAGGCTCCCCCGGGGAGTCAGGCCTCGTCTCGAGGGGAAGCCAAGGACTCCGCTCTCCTCTCGAGTCGCGACGCGGGTCTCTTGGAGCCCCCTGAGCGGCCTCAAGGGAGTCCAGCCTACTCTTCCGTTTGGAGAGAGGACCCGGGATTGCTCTCCAGGCCATGCAGGAAAAGAAGGCCCTCAGCTCGCGAGGACGGGGGCGTCTCAGGGGTTTCCTCGAGCTGCGGCGCCCGTGGGGGTTTTCTCCCGAGGCACGACGAGGATCTCAGGGAACCTCTCGTGCGGCGCCAGGCAAGTCAGGTCTCCATGCGCGTGGCGAGGGGGAGCGCGTCCTGGCTCTCGAGTCACGGGAGGGGACTAGGGCCTCGAGACGCGTTGAAGAAGGACTCTCGAGGTCTTTGTCGGGGGGCGGCGGGAAACCCTCGTGTCCCTCGCCTTCTGCCGGGGACCTTAGGGAACTTCCCAGGGTGGCTCTGAGAGGCGAGGGATCCTGTGGAGGTGGCGGGGCCCCTCAGGACTCCGCTGGGTCTGGCGCAACGGAAGAGGGCCTCACCTCGAGGGGAGGCAGGAACCTCAGGCTTCCTCTCCGTTTCAGACTCCGACCGCAGGGTCCCTGCAGAGTTGGGACAGGAGAGTCAGGCCTCGTCTTGTCTGAGGAAGGGAACCCCGCTGGCCTCTCGAGTTGCTCAGGGGGTCTCAGGCCCCTCGTCGAGCTGTGTGTGGAACCCGCGGGTCTTTGCGGACGATGCACGGGGGTGGCAGTGCCCCTTCGTGTTGTGCCTTCCCCCACAGGGTTGCCTTCGACGAGGGGTCCGGGCCTCGGGTCCTTCTCAAGGGCGGACCGGGGAATCGGGGGCGTTCGGCATGTGGCCCCACCCACGTGGCTCGTCTCGAATTTCCTCGTGAGACCGGCCTCATCCTGAGGTGTGCCGGGAAGGCCGGGAACCCCTTCCAGACCACGCAGGGGAATCGCCTCTCCTGTTGCGATCAGGAGGGGAGAAGGGGCTCAGAGGAAGCGGTGCCGGGACCCTCGGTGTTCCCCTCGAGGGAACCCGGCGTGTCGGGGGAATTTTGGGGGTCGCAGGAAGGCTGTCAGGGACCGTCTCGCCCTTCAGGGCGGAACAGGGGACTTCCCTTGAGACGCCGTGGCGGGCAAGGGCCTCATCTTGCCAAGAGGTGGGAACCACGTGGTTTTTCTCGAGTTGCGGCGGGATTCTCGAGTTACGACGGGGATCTCAGCCTTCCCCTTGGGTTGGCCCTGGGAAGCCCAATCTTCCCCTCGGGTTGCGAGGGAAAGCTGGGGGTTGCGCTCGAGTCACTGCAGGGCCGAAGAGACCTCGCCTAGGCGTGTGTCCGGGACCTACTCTTCCTCTCCAGGGAAGGCAGGGATCTCGGGGTTGCATTCCAGGCTCCCCCGGGGAGTCAGGCCTCGTCTCGAGGGGAAGCCAAGGACTCCGCTCTCCTCTCGAGTCGCGACGCGGGTCTCTTGGAGCCCCCTGAGCAGCCTCAAGGGAGTCCAGCCTCCTCTTCCGTTTGGAGAGAGGACCCGGGATTGCTCTCCAGGCCATGCAGGAAAAGAAGGCCCTCAGCTCGCGAGGACGGGGGCGTCTCAGGGGTTTCCTCGAGCTGCGGCGCCCGTGGGGGTTTTCTCCCGAGGCACGACGAGGATCTCAGGGAGCCTCTCGTGCGGCGCCAGGGAAGTCAGGTCTCCATGCGCGTGGCGAGGGGGAGCGCGTCCTGGCTCTCGAGTCACGGGAGGGGACTAGGGCCTCGAGACGCGTTGAAGAAGGACTCTCGAGGTCTTCCTCGGGGGGCGGCGGGAAACCCTCGTGTCCCTCGCCTTCTGCCGGGGACCTTAGGGAACTTGCCAGGGTGCCTCTGAGAGGCGAGGGATCCTGTGGAGGTGGCGGGGCCCCTCGGGACTCCGCTGGGTCTGGCGCAACGGAAGAGGGCCTCACCTCGAGGGGAGGCAGGAACCTCAGGCTTCCTCTCCGTTTCGGACTCCGACCGCAGGGTCCCTGCAGAGTTGGGACAGGAGAGTCAGGCCTCGTCTTGTCTGAGGAAGGGAACCCCGCTGGCCTCTCGAGTTGCTCAGGGGGTCTCAGGCCCCTCGTCGAGCTGTGTGTGGAACCCGCGGGTCTTTGCGGACGATGCACGGGGGTGGCAGTGCCCCTTCGTGTTGTGCCTTCCCCCACAGGGTTGCCTTCGAAGAGGGGTCCGGGCCTCGGGTCCTTCTCAAGGACGGACCGGGGAATCGGGGGCGTTCGGCATGTGGCCCCACCCACGTGGCTCGTCTCGAGTTTCCTCGTGAGACCGGCCTCATCCTGAGGTGCGCCGGGAAGGCCGGGAACCCCTTCCAGACCACGCAGGGGAATCGCCTCTCCTGTCGCGGTCAGGAGGGGAGAAGGGGCTCAGAGGAAGCGGTGCCGGGACCCTCGGTGTTCCCCTCGAGGGAACCCGGCGTGTCGGGGGACTTTTGGGGGTCGCAGGAAGGCTGTCAGGGACCGTTTCGCCCTTCAGGGCGGAACAGGGGACTTCCCTTGAGACGCCGTGGCGGGCAAGGGCCTCATCTTGCCAAGAGGTGGGAACCACGTGGTTTTTCTCGAGTTGCGGCGGGATTCTCGAGTTACGACGGGGATCTCAGCCTTCCCCTTGGGTTGGCCCTGGGAAACCCAATCTTCCCCTCGGGTTGCGAGGGAAAGCTGGGGGTTGCGCTCGAGTCACTGCAGGGCCGAAGAGACCTCACCTAGGCGTGTGTCCGGGACCTACTCTTCCTCTCCAGGGAAGGCAGGGATCTCGGGGTTGCATTCCAGGCTCCCCCGGGGAGTCAGGCCTCGTCTCGAGGGGAAGCCAAGGACTCCGCTCTCCTCTCGAGTCGCGACGCGGGTCTCTTGGAGCCCCCTGAGCGGCCTCAAGGGAGTCCAGCCTCCTCTTCCGTTTGGAGAGAGGACCCGGGATTGCTCTCCAGGCCATGCAGGAAAAGAAGGCCCTCAGCTCGCGAGGACGGGGGCGTCTCAGGGGTTTCCTCGAGCTGCGGCGCCCGTGGGGGTTTTCTCCCGAGGCACGACGAGGATCTCAGGGAGCCTCTCGTGCGGCGCCAGTGAATTCAGGTCTCGATGCGCGTGGCGAGGGGGAGCGCGTCCTGGCTCTCGAGTCACGGGAGGGGACTAGGGCCTCGAGACGCGTTGAAGAAGGACTCTCGAGGTCTTCCTCGGGGGGCGGCGGGAAACCCTCGTGTCCCTCGCCTTCTGCCGGGGACCTTAGGGAACTTCCCAGGGTGCCTCTGAGAGGCGAGGGATCCTGTGGAGGTGGCGGGGCCCCTCGGGACTCCGCTGGGTCTGGCGCAACGGAAGAGGGCCTCACCTCGAGGGGAGGCAGGAACCTCAGGCTTCCTCTCCGTTTCGGACTCCGACCGCAGGGTCCCTGCAGAGTTGGGACAGGAGAGTCAGGCCTCGTCTTGTCTGAGGAAGGGAACCCCGCTGGCCTCTCGAGTTGCTCAGGGGGTCTCAGGCCCCTCGTCGAGCTGTGTGTGGAACCCGCGGGTCTTTGCGGACGATGCACGGGGGTGGCAGTGCCCCTTCGTGTTGTGCCTTCCCCCACAGGGTTGCCTTCGAAGAGGGGTCCGGGCCTCGGGTCCTTCTCAAGGGCGGACCGGGGAATCGGGGGCGTTCGGCATGTGGCCCCACCCACGTGGCTCGTCTCGAGTTTCCTCGTGAGACCGGCCTCATCCTGAGGTGCGCCGGGAAGGCCGGGAACCCCTTCCAGACCACGCAGGGGAATCGCCTCTCTTGTCGCGGTCAGGAGGGGAGAAGGGGCTCAGAGGAAGCGGTGCCGGGACCCTCGGTGTTCCCCTCGAGGGAACCCGGCGTGTCGGGGGACTTTTGGGGGTCGCAGGAAGGCTGTCAGGGACCGTTTCGCCCTTCAGGGCGGAACAGGGGACTTCCCTTGAGACGCCGTGGCGGGCAAGGGCCTCATCTTGCCAAGAGGTGGGAACCACGTGGTTTTTCTCGAGTTGCGGCGGGATTCTCGAGTTACGACGGGGATCTCAGCCTTCCCCTTGGGTTGGCCCTGGGAAGCCCAATCTTCCCCTCGGGTTGCGAGGGAAAGCTGGGGGTTGCGCTCGAGTCACTGCAGGGCCGAAGAGACCTCACCTAGGCGTGTGTCCGGGACCTACTCTTCCTCTCCAGGGAAGGCAGGGATCTCGGGGTTGCATTCCAGGCTCCCCTGGGGAGTCAGGCCTCGTCTCGAGGGGAAGCCAAGGACTCCGCTCTCCTCTCGAGTCGCGACGCAAGTCTCTTGGAGCCCCCTGAGCGGCCTCAAT